>NC_140959.1:50796897-51185173 GCF_014529385.1 Adiantum capillus-veneris | reverse complement strand
ATGCTCTGATACAAATGTAATGGAGTTGGCCTACTAACTTGAGAGTAGCAAAATTAGAGAGAGTACTTTTGTGAAATTACTTTGTGAGCATGGCGGGTGAACATAATTGATGGTATCAACATAAACATAGCATTTAGTTAACTTGGCATGAAAAATAATTTTGCAAGAGAGAGAGTTTAGAGAACATCACGACACGGTTGAGGACCAGATTTATGTGGAGCCCCCTCCAATAGGCATTTGTATTATGATATCTCCCATCAAGAGAGACTTGTTACAATACAATCTTTGTGTTCCTTGTGAACTAGGTGATGCAATGAAGATGGAAAGCTTCATGCATCACAAGCATAACATAAACTTTGTGGAAAGTATTAACTATCCCAAGCCTCAATCCCAAGACCTTAAACGCCTTCAAAGGTGGAGAGAGCTAGTAGAGAATGAGGGTAGGGAAGAGGAAGAAGAAACATAGGAGAAAGAACTAGTTACTTACTTATCATCACTCTTCTTGCTAGCATACATAATAGTATAGTAATTAAGATGGAGAAGATGGCAAGATTAAGCATTGAAGCATGTCTCTTGGTTGGATTTGCATTCCGTAGCCAAGAGTGTTGGTGTAGGCTCTCAACCTCTCTACTTTCTTGGAGAAGGAGAGGGAGCTCTTGCACTTTTCACTTCACACAATGAGGTTGTGTGTGTGTGAGAGAGAGAGTATACCCCCCAAGCATGCCCCTAGCTTCCTTGGTTGATCCCCCCTTGTAGCTCATGCTTGAAGGTCATTGGACCCCTACAGGCCTAGCCAGTCACAAGCCGGAGGTAAATCAAGTAGCAAGAGTAGTCGTGAGACAAGTGTCCCCCTTTGAGAGAGAGGACTTAATAAATGCTAAAACATTTAATTAAATCCACTAAATTATCATTGGACCCCTTGGGTGGCCAACTAGTAGGCTTTAGGCACAACACCATGAGGGCAACATGAGGAGGAACTTGACAAGTGTCCCTTTTTCTTTCTTTGTATTTAGCTTGCCTTGAGTGAGTGTGCGGGTGTTCTCTCTCATCCCCTCTCTTATAGGGCTCGCCCCCTCCTTTTAGGGATTAGTGTTGACTTTTGCACACCTCAAGTCACTCAACTTTGGACCCGGTTCCCACAGCAAGCTTGGCCCTTAAGCCCCTCAAGCTTGGATCGGATTCCTACCTCAAGTACAACCCTAGAATCTCAAACATGACAAGCACCTCAAGCATCTCAATCACCAAGCACCTTAAGCTTGGTCCGGACTCCCACCTTAATCTTAGCCCTGGCTTACCTAAGGTCAAAGGACTTCTACACTAACTATTGGAGGTCTTCAATGAATCTAACCCTAAGGTCTTTATTGTCCATTGGTTAGCCTTTCTCTTTGATAGACCATCTCTCAATTTGGCCCCATTACCATTGGCCCCGTGTTGAGATAGATCTCTAAGCACATGTCTATATCCTAACCCTTGTTCCCATTTATTCTCCCACATTAAATGATCAGTTAAATATGAGAAAATCATTTGGGTTGGTTAGATATTAGATTTTATGACACCCTCTATGGACCGTCTTGTTTTGATCGAGATGTTGAATCCTTTTCTTCAAGATTCATAGCTTTCAAATTGATGTTTAACTCTTGGATTCCCTTCACAAGCTCATTTATGAATGACTCCTCTAGCTTTGGGGTCTTCTCCTTTAATAGCATAGGGATTCTTCCACATTTGTAGTCATCTCAACTAACTTATCAAACCTTCTTTTTTGTTGCATCATCATATTGACTCCTTCAATCACTTCTTTCAAATCTAATATTAGCCCTAAATCCCCTGTTGGATCCTCAAGGAGATCCACAAAGCTCCTTTATAGTTTGAAGCTTGCAGCCTGCACAAAA
Organism: Adiantum capillus-veneris; assembly: GCF_014529385.1. NCBI lineage: Eukaryota > Viridiplantae > Streptophyta > Polypodiopsida > Polypodiales > Pteridaceae > Adiantum > Adiantum capillus-veneris. Next base: position 51,183,284 of record NC_140959.1, on the reverse strand, counting down.
AGTTCTACCTTTTTGGAATTTATTGCAGAACGCTGCAGATAACTAGCCAGATTCTCTTAGCAATTTAGCTACAAAAAGTCCCTTATTACGTTTTTGCACCCACTTCAAAAAGCTGTTCTTCTTAACACTCTCTTCAAGAAAATAATAATCTTTGAGCGCTTGCTTGGATGCTACCCATGTAACCCCATGCGTAGTGGAAGGCTCCTCAACACATGCCTGCATTTCAATCACGGATACCAGCATAAAGCTTTCCGCTACAACTTGCTCATTTGGTCCCTTGTCTTTCATAGTCTGTTTGTATAATTTATAGAATTTGGAAACATCATAGCCTTCAAACCGTCTCAATATATCTATCACTGTTTGTCTAGATTCATGAATCCGAGCATCTTTTTCTCTTTCTGAGCTTTGAGTCATCATCTTCTGATGGTGCATATGTCGTTGATACATAAGCACAACAAATTGTTGCATCGTATTATCTTGGCCTGCTGCTGGCATGGCTAATGTTTTCTACCCCGGATAGTTTTTCGTTGGGTTCACCAAATTTGTTGGATAGCGCAGCTCTCTAGGGTCGATCGAGAAAGCATCGGGCTTCTGGCTATAGACAAGAACTTAGCAGATGCTCAAACTAGGATAAATGAGTGCATATAGACTTAATTAAGCTTTAATACAAGTATTGCTATTGATTAGAGAGAGTGTAAGAGAAAATATTACAAATAAGAACTCTATTAACTATTAAAGCAGTAAGAAACATAGAATCGAGTCACAAGAGATGTTGGTAACTGAGAGGCAAAACAACTTTTGATTTTTGCTTTCACTTTTCCAATTCTATTGCATAAGTTTGTGAGGGAAATGCCTAAATGGCGAGCTTCAACACAAATCAACTCCACAATGGGCTTCTGTCAGTTTCAACAATGCAAAAAGCCCCAAATATGGACCATGTTTGGTTATTTATAAGCAAAATCCTCCTCACTTAGTAAATAGTGAGCACCGAACACTTGTCCACTTCCTAATTAGAAGGTTTTCATGGAAATTTCTCCCCTGTGAGCTTGTGCCCCTAGAATTTGCAATTTTTTATTTCTCTTTTTTCCCTCTCTTTCACCTTGGAATTGTCCTTGTTGACCACCCTTTAACTGCCACTTTGTCCGGCTATTTGATCCACCTTGGACTTTTCCATTTGGCCACCTTTGATCGCCCTTTGCATTTTTCTTTGACCATCCTTCCCAACCCTTCTTTCTCTCTCCCTCTGGTTCATCTCCAAGCTTCCCTCTCCCATGAGCACTCGGGGGGGGGGGGCACTAGCGAGGTTGCTAGTTTTCCCTCCCTTAGTGCCTTTCAAAATTTAGTGCCCAAAGGGGCACGGGACCATCCCCTATCGGGACCCCACATCTTCACAACCAATAACCACCATGTGTCACCGCTGTTGGCCAGACCCGCCACCACTATCGTTGTCACATGCTTCCAAAATTTCCATTGTGGCCACCCAAATACATGGGACCAATGTCAATGGCACCAACACATATACACACCATTGACGAGCTCCCTTTGGACCTCATTATCCAACTAGGGCCACCCAAATACATGGGAGCAGTGTCAATGGCACCAACGCCTACGCACGCCATTGTTGAGCTCCCTTTGGACCTCCTTCTCCAACTAGGAACACCCCATAGTAGCTCATGTTCCACCCTTTATGTCTGATCCCCTGCCTCAAACTCCACATATATGGAAAACATCAAGGCCTTCCCCAAAGAGTGTGAGTTTGTATATGTGCGTGCACGTGTGTGTGAGTCTACAAATCATACCACATGTTCAACCTACCATGAGAGCAAGTTCAAAGTAGTGAAGGTGATGGCGTGTATGATAGCGAAAGTCAATGTGACAATTAACATGTTGGTAGAAGATGCAAAAGGGATGACGATGGAAAAATATATACTAGTGACATGTGGTAGAACAACGTGAGGAAGGTTTAGGAGCGGATCCGTCCAAGATTGTGCTTTAATGCATATACTACCAATAACAAAGATATAATTTCGTATTTCAATTTTCTCTATATGATCTAAAAAGTACTTAGATTCCATCCTATACGCATTAAAACAATGAATTTACATTATTTTTTATTGACTAGATTGTAGATAAAGATGACAGGGATTCAAGAATTTTTGTGTTGCCCAAGAAAGGACGTATGGATAGTACACCATCTCATGGAAATTTGGAATGATACATGTTTTCATAAAACATCACTAATGAGTTCTTCCTTGTACAATTGCAATATTTTTACAAGAAGAAAGCCCCGCTAACACTAGAAGAAAACCATAAGTCCCCCTTAAACACTCGAGCGTGGAAAACATCTTTCTCCATTTTTAAATAATAGAATGTGGAGATTTTCATCTCCATACATCTCTGAATGCAAAATCTCATTTGTTTTGTGAACGAGGCCGTAGAGCGTTGTCATGCTGTGGCACGTATATAGTGGGAACGGGCATTCAACGATTTATCTTGTGACTTTTTGACGCCTAAGTATACTTCATATAATACTCATATACAAAAATAAAAGCTTTCTACCATACCTTAGTTTTTACCTTTGAAGTAATATAAATGTACATTACTATTAGAAAGTACTGCAAGAAAAGTATCAATGATTGTGCCTCTTTTTCTCTGGGGGAAAAGCATTTGTATATTTCTTCTAATATCTCAGCTATAACCTACCATATATAAATTCCTTTCTTCTTTTCACATTTATCTAATAATATAACCCTTCAATAATGCATACGTTCTTGGATACATACAAGAGGGAAGGGCCTACTAGAAGACTTTATGAAAAGGAAGATCCAAATCTTCTTGGACCATCCCAATTTTAAAATTCCGACCTAAGGGTGTTGAGAAAAGGCCAAAACCAATTCAAGCTCTTTTAGTAGGCCAATTTTTCTTTTTGAAGCATGTCAATCCGAGTTACAGGTCAAAAGTTATAGGGAAACCAGTGAAAAATCCTCTCACAACTACACTGCAAGAAGAGATGGTAAATAGATGAATCAAGTGAAAAGAGGTAATCTTGGTCTTTTTCCATAAAATAAGATATTTGGAGGATAAATGACATAAGCATGTGAATGTGACACCTAAAAGATGCCTTGAAGGACAAGACACGCAAGTTGGGACCCCCTGCTGCTGGAGCCACACAGAAGATGCCTAGGTGGGGCCCACATACATCATGCACCCACATGGAGCCTCAACGACCAAAAATACTGAATTTCATGATATTTTGAGTCCTAATATTGCCCATTTTAAGAAATATCCAAAGAACATTTGATTTGGGCTAACTCTTTAGCATAATCAAGTGATTATGTAAAACATGGCTCCCTCACCTATAAAAAGGGTAACCTTCTCTTCATTGGGGCAAGTTATGAGTGAGTGAGAATAGCTCAATTCCATAGTGACACACTCATCTTAGTGCCACACTTTCTCTTGAAGAAAGGTTGAAGTCTTGCCTCATCTTCTCTCTCCATTAAGGTGGTGGCGATTGCTCTCATGTAAGATATATGTTGCTAGTTTTACTTTCATTTGCATATCTAGTCCAATACTTGTCTCTAACTCTATCTCTATCTCTCATTATCTATCTTAAATACCACCACCACACTTAGATCTATCTCTAATTCTATCTTACTCCTCCTTTGATCTCTCTTGTTGTGTCCTAATTGTTTCATTGGAAGGTATTCAAGCAGCAACCTTGTCAATGTAATTGGTACAACATTCTTGCGGGAAACAATTATGAGCACAAGGTTAGTAACCATATCTTCATCTTCCAGAAGCATGTCTCTCTCTTAAGGTTCTCATTCTCTTTCACAAACTCTAGAATCTCCTTGCTATAGGTACTTCTCTCCTCGTAGTATCCTTATTGCCTAAGGGCAACAATAGGGCTTGGGAGAGAAACTCTCTTCTTCTCCTCCTTTCACTTCTTTCACACCTTTATCTTTGAACATACTAAGTATATCATTGATGAATAACCATAATCCACATAGAGGTAATTTCTTTCAATTCCATTCAGTGCAATCTATTAGGGTCAACATTTGGATTAATCGAAAGATTCACTTTTAGCAACGCATAGTGTTTCTATTTGGTCCTGAAAGGCTCAACGAAATACTTCTCTCACCAGATCCCATCATACTACCTATTATTGACTATGACTTTTCTTTTGATGTGAATGTGGTTATTTTATTATGAATGAAGAGGATTTGTACTCACAACTTATCCCAATCTCTAGACAAAACATATACATTATAGTAAGCACAAAGCTACAATTCCAAAGAGCAATCCACAGCTTATTTGGACAACAAAGATTAAATATCATTAACTCATCCATTAACCCTTTTATCCTACCCATGATACGATATGATCGTAATCTCGATGTTTTCATTTTTGTTTTGTTCTGACTATCTTTCATGAGTTCTCTCCATCACGTTTGTGTTTGTAAGGAAAAGTGAGCGGCTTCTTTGGCTACATTTCTTCTTTAGCTCTAGAAGCTATGTTATCTACATCTTAGCTCTTTCTCATAACCCTTGAGCTTCCTCACAAACTCTCACAGCAAGAGGCCCGGTGCCTTCCTGGCAAGACCGCCTACTTCTTGACATATTTTTGGTGAACCCGACGCGAAACTGCCAAGGTGAGAGTTTGTGCGTAACCATGGGTGATCATGTTGAGCAACAGGGTATGCATTTTGACCCAACAACAATGCAAATGTTTCAAGCATTTGCAATGTTCATGCAACAACAACATGCCAATGAAAGAAGGGAGATTTCAGCAATGAAGGCCATACAAGCGGTCGTCAACAGAATGGATCAATTCAATGGCAAAGATGTAACCAAGTACTTATGCGAGTATGTGAAGGAGATGGAGTTGCATCGCGTGTCAGAAGGTGAGATGATTCAAAGATTTGAGCTAGTTGTTACTACAAAAATTAGGGAGCATGTTGGGGCAATTAAAGATGGGCATGGGAGAAATTGGGAAGAACTCAAAGTAGCTTTAAAGGAGGAATATTTCATGGAGGACTCTGAGAGAGTAACCAAAAGGACATTCTTAGAATGGGTAGTCAAGCCAAAGCAAGGACTACCAATAACAAAGCTACTTAGGGAATTTGAGCGGCGCTATTTGTTGAGATGTCGAGCTCTACATCTTGAGCTAGCATCCACTACGGGTCTTGGCCGCTTACGGCATTTACTCATTGGCGCGTTAGGTGACCGACACGGAGGATCTCTGCCAGTGATTCTACAGTTGGACTACACTTATAGTGCCAGCCTAGTATGCTTCTAGCGTGTTCACACTTAGTGACTGCATGTATATATGTGCTACTTTTCAGCTGTAGCACTTAGTCATTTTGTACTCTCTTTTCTAGGAGAAGAAGAAGAAGCTTTCCATCTTTGTGTGGTGTGTGTTTGTCTTGTGTAGCTCTCTTGCATCCTCTTTCTTTACATGGTATCAGAGCCTGGTGCAGGCAAGAGAGGCTAAGAGAGCAAGAGCATCACAATCCCTTCGTTCGCAATCCACGACCAGATACAAGTTTCTGAACAGGTCTCCAAAGTGCAGTACACAGAGATTTACTGTACAAGTATAGTGGTTGTATGTACGCTTGATTGTGGACACTCGTTGAGTGTAGAAAGCGTTACAGGTACCAAATAGCAGGTTCAATAGATTTGCAGGTTTTTGCAGATTGCAGCTATTTTGTCTTAGTCCCGAGGCAAATGCTACAGCAGAACAAAGAAAAGCTTCGAGGGACTGGCAACAAGGCCAGAGCAAAGTGATGTATTGGCTTTCTATGAGCATCACAGATGGCATGATGGGCTATCTACAGGATGTTGAAACCCCCTCCATTGCATGGAAAAACTTAGGCAGAGTGTTCGAGGTGAACACCAAGGCCATGAAGCTTCAACTAAAGTCGGAGCTAAATCAAGTTAAGAGGAACAACCTCTCCATCAATGATTATGCTTTGAAGATCAAGAGTATCATTGAAGCTCTTGGATCTATTAAAGTCTCAGTGGAAGACGATGAAATTGTCCGTGCATGCTTGGATGGTCTAGGAGATGAGTATGTAAATTTCAGGTCTTCCATGAATACAAGAAATGACATCCCCGTGTTCCAAGATTTGATCTCTATGCTTATTCTTGAGGAGAAGAACCTTGACACATCTTCTTCTCATGGCAGAAATAATTTTGAACAGGCCTTCTATTCTAACTCCAACATAGGTAGAGGTAGAGGTTGTGGTCGAGGCCCAAGTGGTTGCAGGGGCCAATTTCGAGAAGGTCAATCAAATCAAAACAATACAGGTGGCAGGGGAAACCAGTCTCAAGGCAGGGGGAGTCAAAGAGGTCGTGGTGCAGGATCAAGCAGGCAACAACATACTGCATATAGCAGAGAATGTTGGACTTGTGGTGAAAGAGGTCACATGTCACATGACTGTCCAAAGGGAAAATCAAGTGGAAAGAGAGAACAGGGCAATTATGCATCTACTAGCAGAGATGCAGATGACAGCAAAAATGAGCGCATGTTTGTTATCCAGCGTGTAATGAATACAATGACTGCAGAGAATTCCCACCAAGATGATGTTTGGTATGTGGATTCAGGTGCCTCTAATCACATGACGTCTCGTGGAGAGTGGTTTAGATATATGCGCAAACCAGATGTGTCAGGCTATGTGCAGACAGGAGATGACACAGCTCACCCCATTGCTCATGTAGGGGACATACCTCTAAATACGAAGAGTGTGAAATCAAAGTACTTAGTAGATGTATTTCATGTCCCAAACATTACAAAGAATCTTGTTTCTGTTGGACAAATGGTTGAGCAGGGTTTGCAGGTTCGCTTCAATCCAAATGGCTGTTATGTAGAAGATTTCCAGAATGGCTGTAAGCTGATCACAGAGGGAAAATGTGTGGGCAGAATGTTTACGCTGAATGTAGACATGCCTGAGGTAAAAGCTGCATTATTTGCACAGGGCACAGGTGTTGTGGCTGATGTTGACATTTGGCACAAACGCATTGGCCATGTTAATGAGCATAGATTGCGCAGCATGCAATCAAAACAGATTGTAAAAGGTTTGCCCAAATTCAAGGTGGATGGTATGCATAAAGTGTGTGCAGCATGCCAGTTTGGAAAACAGTCAAAGGGCTCATTTCCACATGAGCGCAATGTATGTAAAAATCCACTTGAGGTGGTGCACACAGATGTTTGGGGTCCAACCAATACTGCAAGTATACATGGTTGCAGGTATTATGTCTCTTTCATTGATGACCATACAAGGAAAGTATGGGTCTACTTCATGCATAACAAAAGTGAAGTGTTTGGTCAATTTCAGGACTTCAAAGTCATGATTGAGAAGGAGACAGATATGCAAGTCAAGACATTGAGGTCAGATGGAGGGGGAGAGTACTTCTCCAATGATTTTTTAGATTTTCTGCGAATGCATGGTATACGCAGGCAGTTTACATGCAGATATACTCCATAGCAGAATGGGGTCGCAGAAAGGAGAAACATGCACATTGCAGAGGTTTCACGTGCATTGATGAATGAGAAGAACATGCCTCATCATTTTTGGGCTGAAGCTATAAATACAGCTGTGCACATTATGAACAGGACACCTACAGCTGCGGTGCATGATGTAACACTTGAGGAAAAGTTTACAGGTACAAAGCCTGATTTGGCACGCTTGAAAGTGTTTGGCTGCATAGCTTACGTGCATGTACCAGATGAGTTGCGTAGGAAATTGGATCCTAAAGCAGAGAAATGTATTCTTGTGGGATATTCCCTTGAACAAAAGGGGTACAGGTGCTATAATCCTACTACACGAGAATTACGAGTGAGCAGAGATGTAGTCTTTGATGAGATGAGCAGTTGGTACAGTAATGCACATGGTACTATTGGGGCTGATGTAAAAGATGATGTGGTTGTACAAAATGTGAGGCCACAGTCACAGGTTTTGAGTGGACCACAAGAGTCGCCTTCTCATGGCTCTGTTGAGAAGCCATGGAATGGTAGACTACGTACGCAGGTTACTCCACCAGCAGGTACAGGGAATGTATCACGAAAAGGAAAGGAAAAGGTTGATGAACCTTCCTTTATGGCTGATGCATCATCAGGTTTTTCACATGTAGACATGGATTCAGATGGTTCTGAACAAAGTCTTGATGAGGAATTTGGAATTCCGGCTGTCAGGACACCTGGTGTAAGGAAAGTACAAGAAGATGCTAGAGGGAAAAGGAGTGACCCAGGACCGTGCATATCTAACAGAGTCAGAAATCCAGTTCAAAAATTGACTTATGATGGGTATCTAGCGCATCACCAAGCCTACATGGCTAAGGTGATACAGGATGTGGAGCCCACATGTTTTGAGGATGCAGTTGGAAATGTGCATTGGAATGATGCAATGAATGAAGAGATAGCTGCATTGGAAGCAAACGACACATGGGAGTTGGTGCCATTGCCAAGTGGCAAGAAAGCTATTGGCTATAAATGGGTGTATAAAACCAAGCATAAGGCTGATGATAACATTGAGCGTCACAAGGCAAGGCTGGTTGCAAAGGGTTATGCACAGACGTATGGCATAGACTATGAGGAGACCTTTGCTCCAGTGGCAAAGATGACGTCTGTGAGAGCTGTCATAGCAGTGGCTACATCTAGAGGATGGATTATGAATCAAATAGATATAAAGAATGCCTTCTTGAATGGTGAGTTGCAAAAGGAAGTGTATATGGATCAGCCACCTGGTTATGTCGATCCAGGTTACCCAGATTATTTATGCAGACTTCTCAAAGCTTTGTATGGTTTGAAGTAGGGCTCTAGAGCATGGTATGACAAGATTGCCAAGTATCTTGTCAGTATTGGGTTTAGGAGAGCTCATGCTGATCATTCACTCTATGTACGTGAGAGTGATGTGGGGATTGTGGTCATTACCATACATGTAGATGACCTTATTATTGTGGGTGACAATGCTATGGAGATTGACCATGTGAACGGTCTTCTCAAACAGGAGTTTGAAATGAAAGATTTTGGCGAGTTGCGCTACTTTCTTGGCATTGAGGTGATCAGGACTTAGAGGGTGTATGGCTGTCACAGAGACAATATGCTTTGGACATGTTGTCAAAGTATGGTATGACTGATTGTAAGCCAATTTCTATTCCCTTGGATGTGAATGCAAAGCTGAGTGCAGAGAAGGGTGATGTTGTTGAGGATGTCAATATGTACAGGAAAATTGTGGGTAGTCTAATCTACTTGACTATCACGAGGCCAGATGTGAGCTACACAGTAGGCTTGGAGAGTCAGTTCATGCATCTTCCAAGGAAGCCACATTTGGATGGAGTACGATGCACACTTCGGTATGTGCCAGGGACTCTTGACTACGCATTGTTCTATTCAGAAGATGTGCCATTAGCATTATATGGGTATACAGATGCAGATTGGGCAGGTAGCATTGTTGATAGGAGATCTACGAGTGGCTTCATGTTCTCTTTTGGGAGTGCCGCTGTTACTTGGAGCAGCAAAAAACAGCCTACGGTTGCTTTATCGAGCACAGAGGCCGAGTACAGAGGTGGAGAAGTTGCAGCATGCGAGGTAGCTTGGCTACGCACATTACTTGAGTACTTGGGAGTACAGGTGGACCATCAGATTGTCATCCATTGTGACAACCTCAGCAGCATGCATTTGGCTAGGAACCCAGTGTTCCATGCCAGGACCAAGCACATAGAGGTCCATTACCACTACGTTCGAGAGCGAGTGTTGGCGGGCGACATCGACTTGGTCTACGTCAGCACAGAGGAGCAGATAGCGGATATCTTTACCAAGGCCCTCGGAGCTGAGAAGCTTCGACGTTTCCGGACTATGCTTGGACTCTGCGACATGCAAAGCTCGAGGGGGAGTGTTGAGATGTCGAGCTCTACATCTTGAGCTGGCATCCACTACGGGTCTTGGCCGCTTACGGCATTTACTCATTGGCGCGTTAGGTGACCGACACGGAGGATCTCTGCCAGTGATTCTACAGCTAGACTACACTTATAGTGCCAGCCTAGTACGCTTCTAGCGTGTTCACACTTAGTGACCGCATGTACATATGTGCTACTTTTCAGCTTTAGCACTTAGTCATTTTGTACTATCTTTTCTAGGAGAAGAAGAAGAAGCTTTCCATCTCTGTGTGGTGTGTGCTTGTCTTGTGTAGCTCTCTTGCATCCTCTTTCTTTACACTATTCACAACTCACAAGGACAGAAAGGGCCACACTAGATGCAAAGAAGACAGATCTTTTCTTACAAGCTGCACGTAAAGAGTTTCAAGAAAATTTGGAGCTTCTTCTTGAAGATAAAGATGCTGAGCAAGGACTAAAGACTGACTGGAATGAAGTTGAAGGTGTTGTCTCGTTGCTTGCCAAACGACAAAGAAGAAGGGACAAGATGGTAGTAAACACTACAAGTCTTTCAACCTCAACTTCTGACAAAATGGTAAAGCCTACTTTTATCGCTCCTAAGTTTGATGAGTCCATGCTAGATGAGCTTGTGAAGGGAATGCGAGACTTGAAGGTGAAGCTTGCAAAGCTTGAAGAAAAAGGCCAACCATCAGGGCCACTTCCTAGCAAAGACAACAGCCCAAAGAAGGGTTTGTTAATAGATGTATTTGGTGTGATAGTACAGACCATGTAAGAAGGGATTGTGATGATTTTAGTGATGCTTTGTCAAAAGATTTTTTCTTTTTTAAGGATGGTAAAATCCACTTAAGAGAGGTAGGTCTACCCTTGAGAACTAACTTTGGGAAGGGGGGAATGCAAACCTTAGTTGAAGATATGGCAACTAAGCATGCCACCTCTTCAGTTGAGGTAGCTACTTATGGAGTAAAAATTGAACATTTTTTTGATGAAGAGGTGAGTGACCATCATGGTCAAATTTGGCCAAATGTCATGCAATTAGCTAAAAAGGGAAAGCTTACAAAAGAGATTCTACATGAAGCAGGTGATTGCATACTTCTAGAAACAGGATGGAATGATCCAGTGGACTCATTGTCAGTGCATGCCTACATTACAAAATTCCAACAAAATGAGGCAATTGTAGAAGAGAAGCGCAGATGTGAGAATGCTAATGGAGGACCATCAAAAAGAGCTTCTAAAAGTGGGGGAAGAAGTGACTCAATGCCTTCTCAAACACCCTCAACAAAAGGAGCATCTCCACCTGAATTACTCATGGAGGAGTCTACAACAAGAAAGAAGAAAGAGCCAACAAAAGGTAAGACAAAAGGCCCAACTTATGAACTACAATTTGATATTGAGGTTGCTACAAATTTAAAGAAAGTCTTGGAGGAAGGATCTTGAATAGCAAGATTGAGTTTACTCTGGGAGAAGTTCTTGGCATTGCAGAGCGTGAATTCCACAAGGAGATCATTGACATCATCAAGAGGAAGAGGCAAACCCTTGCTGAAGTTTCTCGTCCACAGGTTGAAGGGGAAACCTCGAAGACACAAGGAATGCAGCTGCAAAATAAGGAGGATGATGGAGCTGTGGTAGGATGCTACCAATCTAGTGGGAGAGTAAAGCAAGTGCATTTCTCAAATGATGATGAAGAAGTTGAAGCTATTCCTAGGAGCTACTATTCACGAAGTCACTGGGCAAGGGCTACTACAGAAACTTTGGTCAAGGTAGGTGACCTTGAAGAGCCATTTGTTGCCTTGATTGACCATGGTTTAGAAATAAACATAATGTCAAAGAGTCTCTACAACAAGTTCAAATGGCCGATGGACACAGATCATGGTTGGATGGTAAAAGTGGCAAACAATTCATCCGGTGAATTGTATGCAGCATGTCCAGGTATGAAGGTGACAATAGGTGATGTAAAGATTGACCAAAACTTCTTTGTACAGGATACATCTTCATATCATCTCATCCTTGGACAGCCCTACATTGTGGGAGTTCGAATGGAAACAAAGGTAATGGACGATGGTTCAGCATATGCTAGGATATGCAGCAAAGATGGTAAACGAGCTGTCCAATTTCTCACAGTTTGTGTAAACCATGAAAGAAATTGTGACAACCTCAGAGAACATCCTCTACCAAAGGTAAGCAAAGAGTTTCATGATCATAGAGAAATGATGGGTTTTGGCCAAGTACCATTGTAAAGTGAGATTGCAGTGGTACAGAAAGAAAAAGGGTCTCGCCTGATCCAAAAATAGGTGAAACTTTTTCATCGGGCTCCTTGGTAACAAGGAATGGATCAGTATGTTTTACAAATATTGAAGATTTGAAGAGATGTGAGAGGCAATATGTGCATAATGTACAAATGGGCATGAAAGAAAGTGGGTTGCTAGAGCCTACTGAAAATGTTTTGGGTTTGTGTGAACAAGTTTCTTTTGTAGATACTATAGGTGAGCTTCATGCTATAATGGGGTCTAGTTTGCATCTGGAAAATGAAGTTGTGGAAGTTTGCTCTATGGAAATGTATCAAGTAATAGAAGCCTTTAAAGAAAACCAAACAGTTGGCCCAGAAGTCCATGTTGAAACTAAATACAAGAGTGTAGCAAAGAAGGTGAATCCAGTAGCTTCATCCTTACCACCCAACAATAGGGAAAAGATTGAGCAGGCTTATTTACAACCAAGTTTGAGGAATCCTTAAAATATTGGGCATACCTTCACAAAGGAGTCTTTCCAAGAGTTGCAGATTGGTCGCAAGGAGTTTCTAACACAGGAGGAGACAAAGTGCTTCGAAGAAATGCTTTCAAAGCATGGTAAGGCTTTTGCATTTGAGCCACATGAGATAGGATGTGTTGATCTTTCTATTGTAGCTCCTATGGTAATTTTCACAATACCTCATGTGCCTTGGAATCTCCGGACTATTCCGGTTCCAAAGGCTCATTTTACAAAATTAGTAGAGCTACTGAATGAGAAGATCAAAATGGGAATTTTGGAGCCTTCTTGTGCTCCATACTCAAACAGGTGGTTCACGGTTCTAAAGAAGAATGGTTCTCTACGCTTCATCCAAGATATGCAACCAGTGAAGAAGGTGACAATGAGAAATGTAGGTACAGGTCCAATTGTGGATGAGTTTGCAGAGGCATTTGCAGGGAGGGCAATCTACTCAATGGGAGATATCTACTCAGGGTATGATCAATTTCAGCTTGCAATCGAAAGCAGAGACTTGACAACCATGAGGACACCTTTGGGTTTGGTAAGGATGTGTACCTTGCCACAGGGAGCAACCAACTTGGTTGCACATATGATGAATGGGATGAATAATGTCTTACGTGACTTTATTTCTCAAATCACAATGCCTTTAATTGATGATTTTCCTATCAAAGGATGTGAAGAAAGTGACAAAGATGAAGCTTTGGATCTCAAGGGATGTCACAGGTTTGTGGTAAATCACATAAATGATTGTGATAAAATTTTGTCTAGGTTGGAAGAAGTGAATCTTACATTGTCAGGAAAAAAGTCTATGTTTGGTGTCAATGAAGTGCTCATTGTGGGGCACATGTACGGGCCATATGGTAGGAAACCTTGTCCAGCAAAGGTAGATGCCATTCAAAGAATAAAAGAAACATGCACTAGCATCACTGAGGTTAGAAGGTTTCTAGGAGCATGTGTCTTCTATGTTATTTGGATTCCACATTATGCACATGTAGCTGACCCTCTTTATCAGCTTCTTAGAAAGAATCAAAAGTTTAAATGGACAGAAGAACATGTAAAATCCATGAAAAAGCTAAAGGAGTTGCTCCAGTCAGCAATAACTTAGAGAAAGGTAGACTATGAGTGTCAAAGGCCAGTAATTGTGACAGTAGACACTAGTCCTACAGGTATTGGATGGGCAATAGGGCAATATGACAAAGAAGGACACATGTATGTGGTAAGATTTGGAGCAAAGGTACTAAGTTCACGCCAAAGAAACTATCCACACATAAAGAGAGAGGTATGGGGCATGGTTACAGCCTTGAAAAGTGGGAAAGAGTACCTAATTGGTGCATGTGTGGTTGTAGAAATAGATTGTCTACCACTTCTTGGGATGATTACAAGCTGCTCAACGCCAGACATTGCTATGTTGCGGTGGATTACCTACATTAAGTCCTTAAATCCCGAGTTTAAGCACATTGCAGGTAAAAAAAATACAGTGGCAGATATGCTATCAAGGGCAAGGTATGAAGATGAGTGACAAATGATTGATGAGGGAGATGATGTAGGCACAAAGTTCTATTCTATCTCTCATGTCAAAGGTAACAATGTCTGCATGACTAATTCACTTGAATTGTTCTTCAAAGATCTTTAAGAAGGTGATTGGCTTTCTATTGGAATCTACTTGAGTACTCTAACAAAGCAGGATGATTGGTCTGAACAAGAATTCAAGAGGATACGCTGGAAAGCATATGGGTACTTTTTAAGGGATGGTTACTTGTGGAAGCATCCTAAACAAAAGGGTGCTACACCACAACGGGTTATATGTAAAAAAGAGACTAAAGTAAAGCTCATGCAAGAGTTTCATGAGAGTTTATGGGCTGGACACAGGGGTGTGTGGGCAACCTTCTCCAAGTTGAAAGAAAAATACTGGTGGAAGGGTATGTATAAAGATGTATCTCAGTTTGTAGAGTCATGTGTAACTTGTCAAATGTATTCAAATGTTCGACATCGTGATGGATTGCTCCCTACATATCCACTAGCCATGCACTATAAATGGGTTGTGGATCTAGTCACAATGCCTTTAGGACTCTGGCAGATGAGATACTTGGTTCTTGCACGAGAGGACCTAACTAATCAGGTTGAAGGAAGAGTACTAAGAGCTAAAACCACAGAAGCTGTGTGCAAATTCCTTCTTGATGAGGTGATCTGCCGTTATGGTTGTGTGGGAAAGATCACTGCAGATAGAGGTGAGCTGGATGCCGAAGAAGCAAGGGAGTTCTTTTCTAGATTAGGAATCAATCTTTCTCTTACTACAGCTTACAAACCTGAAGGCAATGGAAAGAGTGAAAGAGGGTATCCTCCTATCATTAAAGCTTTGGCCAAGGCTTGAGAAGGAAGAGTTGGTGAGTGGACAAAATTGTTACCATATGCTTTATGGGCTAATCGTACAGCACATAGCTCAGTAACTGGCTACATGCATGCGGAGCTAATGTATGGTCAAAAGCCAATGATGCCGATTGAAGATACAATTCCCACATAGAATGTACTACCTTGGCAAGAGGGGCTTAGCAGGGAAGATCTCCTTGCACTGCGTATAAGGCAGCTAGAGAGAAGACCTGGAGACATTGAAGCTGCAAAAGAACGATTTAAAAATGCATGGTTGAAAAACAAGAACTACTTTGATAAGAGACATCGACTCAGGAGCAAAGCAATTGACAAAGGCAAAAAGATGGTTTGGACCGTATGTTGTAAAGCATGTGCATGAAAATGCTACTTATAGCTTGTCTGAACTAGATGGTACAGAAGTAAAGATTCCCATTGCAGAAAAAAAGATCAAAATGTTTAAGAGAAGAGGAGACAATGATCCAGAAGATGTTGATGAGGAAGAAGAGCAAACCACAGGTAAAGATCAAAGTGAAGATGAAGCTTTGGAATCATCCATTGAAGAAGATAGCAAGGAAGATGTACAAGAGGGCTGATCTTACAAAGAGACAATATGGCACATACCGGAGGATGTGCAGGTTTAGAGGGGGTGGATGTCGTGTTGTGGCACGTATATAGTGGGAACGGGCATTAAAGTATACTTCATATAATACTCATATGCATAAATAAAAACTTTCTACCATACCTTAGTATTTACCTTTGAAGTAATATAAATGTACATTACTATTAGAAAGTACTGCAAGAAAAGTATCAATGATTGTGCCTCTTTTTGTCTGGGAGAAAAGCATTTGTATATTTCTTCTAATATCTCAGCTATACCCTACCATATATAAATTATTTTCTTCTTTTCACATTTATCTAATAATATAACCCTTCAATAATGCATACCTTCTTGGATACATACAAGAGGGAAGGGCCTACTAGAAGACTTTATGAAAAGGAAGATCCAAAGCTTCTTGGACCATCCCAATTTGAAAATTCCGACCTAAAAGCGTGAAGAAAATGCCAAAACCAAGTCAAGATCTTTTAGTAGGCCAATTTTTCTTTTTGAAGCATGTCAATCCGAGTTACAGGTCAAAAGTTACAGGGAAACCAGTGAAAAACCCTCTCACAACTACACTGCAAGAAGAGATGGTAAACAGGTGAATCAAGTGAAAAGAGATAATCTTGGTCTTTTTCCATAAAATAAAATATTTGGAGGATAAATGACATAAGCATGTGAATGTGACACCTCAAAGATGCCTTGAAAAACAAGACACGCAAGTTGGGACCCCCTGTTGCTGGAGCCACACAGAAGATGCTTAAGTGGGGCCCACATACATCATGCACCCACATGGAGCCTCAACGACCAAAAATACTGAATTTCATGATATTTTGAGTCCTAATATTGCCCATTTTAAGAAATATCCAAAGAACATTTGATTTGGGCTAACTCTTTAGCCTAATCAAGTGATTATGTAAAACATGGCTCCCTCACCTATAAAAAGGGTAACCTTCTCTTCATTGGGGCAAGTTATGAGTGATTCAGAATAGCTCAATTCCATAGTGACACACTCATCTTAGTGCCACACTTTCTCTTGAAGAAAGGTTGAAGTCTTGCCTTATCTTCTCTCTCCATTAAGGTGGTGGCGATTGCTCTCATGTAAGATATATGTTGCTCGTTTTACTTTCATTTGTATATCTAGTCCAATACTTGTCTCTAACTCTATCTCTATCTCTCATTATCTATCTTAAATACCACCACCACACTTAGATCTATCTCTAATTCTATCTTACTCCTCCTTTGATCTCTCTTGTTGTGTCCTAATTGTTTCATTGGAAGGTATTCAAGCAGCAACCTTGTCAATGTAATGGGTACAACCTTCTTGCGGGAAACAATTATGAGCACAAGGTTAGTAACCATATCTTCATCTTTCACAAACATCTCTCTCTTAAGGTTCTCATTGTCTTACACAAACTCTAGAATCTCTTTGCTACAGGTACTTCTCTCCCCGCAGTATCCTTATTGCATAAGGGCAACAATAGGGCTTGGGAGAGAAAATCTCTTCTTCTTCTCCTTTCACTTCTTTCACACCTTTATCTTTGAACATACTAAGTATATCAATGTGAATAACCATAATCCACATTGATGAAAGCCCGGTGCCTTCCTGGCAAGACCGCCTACTTCTTGACAGCGTTTGGTGAAATCTTAAAGGAGAGAAGTTATAATGGGACCATTAACACAAGCTATGTCATGAGATCACTCTTATCACTTTTCAATTCTTACCATAGTAGAGTGAATCCTAATGAGAACAGTGTTTGAGAAAAATGTGTCTCAACTTAATATTGTGCCGTTTTCAATTTCAAAAATGCCGGTTGAGGGCGAAGGGAAAAGGAGATATTCCGTCCCAAAAGAGAGAAAAATAGTGTAAAAATCTGAAAAAGAACATAATTTTCTAAAAATTCCTCTTGGCAAATTCATAGAAAGGAATTTTGTATGGTTGGAAAATTGATTTTTCTCTAACACTGA
The DNA here is from genome assembly GCF_014529385.1 of Adiantum capillus-veneris. Taxonomy (NCBI): domain Eukaryota; kingdom Viridiplantae; phylum Streptophyta; class Polypodiopsida; order Polypodiales; family Pteridaceae; genus Adiantum; species Adiantum capillus-veneris. Next base: position 51,165,719 of record NC_140959.1, on the reverse strand, counting down.
ATGAGAACATTGACCATTTCTATTACAAAGAGACTTTGGGACCAACAGGGCTGCCGTCGGCCCAGCGGAGCAGGACCTGATATGTGCCGCGGCGGATCTGCTCTTGAATAGCAGCCGTGCGGGCCGGCCGCGAGAGAAAGACGTCCCGCTGCAATAACTCCGTCGTTGGTTGGGGTGGAGGTGGCACAGCAGTATTGAAGATGGGGCAGAAATAACGCACGAGCGGCAGCTTCAGCGGAGGCCCTGAGCAGTCCGGCACGCAGCATCTGAATCGGCCGGCGTCCCTGCTCTGCTCCAGAAGCAGGCGGAGGAAACATGGCCAGCAGATAACGTGGCCGCATGCGACTAATAGGACCGGCTCGCTGGCTTCCGGCATTTCACAATACGCACACGCGAGGTTGCAGGCTGTGGAATCCGGTGTACGAGCCACAGTGCACACCATTTCTAGAAGCTCCTCGTCCCGTAAGCCTCCCAGGTCCGTTAGACAGATCGGGCATGTGCGGCGTCTCCGCAGCCGTTGCTCCAGACATGGCCAGCACATGGCATGCCCGCATCCTGTCACTACAACCGCATCGGTTGCGCCGCTCAGTCGCCGCCCGCATATTGGGCATTCCATCACGATCGCTCCAACTGGCTTCTGACACTTAATATTCCGGACAGGTCACCTCCTTTTTATGGCGAAAAGAAAGACCTCTAGGCTCTTCGGTTTCTACCTCTCTCTCTGTCTCTCTCTCTCTCACTCTCTCACTCATTTTTTGGAGAAAATCTTTTGCTGTTAAATTACTCTGTCTCTCTCTCTCTCTCTCTCTCTCTCTCTCTCTCTCTCACTCAGAATCTTGGGTTATATTACATTGCCAGGCATAAGTTACAATTTAGCCATAATCATCACTAAGGCCTAAGGCTACTGGTCCTCATAGATCTTGCTGCGAATGGTTGGCCAGGGCAAAGTACAGCTAGTCTAGTTAACATTGTCAAAGATATGTGAATTCCTAGCCGACCAAGTGAAGGACAACATCCAAGCTCTGAGCACGGTGAGAAAGGTCTGCATAGGAGCATCTTGAATTTGTAGGGTACCAAAAGTAAGATGGAATTGAGTGATTTTAGCCTCAAATGCTTGTAGCCAATGAAAGGTTCTGCCACCAGCTATGCACTATAAAACAATTCCAAGACAACTGTCCAAGTGTTTTTGGATTGCTGCATCTTGCACATCTATCCCTAATGCATTCTTTTCTTTGCCAACAATTCACTTGTGGGTAGAGCATCCGCTAGGACTCTCCAGATGAAAACTTTGTGTATAAGAGGCCTGGGAGAGAAATTGCCCAAACAGAAGTAAATTGACCACATCACCGTGAATCGGGCTTGTTTAAGCTCCACATTCTGTTACATCTGATACGAATTATCAAAGGAGAGAGAAGCTGAAGATAGAATCATTTGGTGGATGATGTCCACCTATTGACTACAGTAGAAGGAAACTCCCAGTCTCAAAATCTTTCGGAATCATTGGTTACATGGTATTGCCAAGTTGGCCACATGTGATTGCAACATATTCTAAGAAATTATGAGACCATTACCTAGTATGTTTTGAACAAGGTGTTGTCATTTCTTCCAAGCAGAAGAGCATTAGGTTTTTGAAAAAGGAAGCTTCAAATGAAATTCTCAGAACCAAGAGAGTTACATGTGTATCTAGGTCTACCAGCCCAAACCAATTGTGAACATGTGGTTTTCCAAGACCATAAAAGCATTTGAATAGTAGGGTAGTTAGAACAGACATGTACATGTGTAAATAGTTTGTCCTTAGAATGAATTGGTCAATCATCCAAGTTGGGAGTTAGAGTTAGTTCAAATCAGACAATAGAATTTAGCCCACATCCCAAGTTGGGAGTTAGAGTTAGTTCAAATCAGACAATAGAAATTAGCCCACATCAAATATAGACACGACTGGAACTCGAAACAAGATCGAGACTGGAAAAGACAGTGAAATTGGAATTGGAAACTGAACTTAGAGATTGGACATGGAGTTGTATATTAAGAACAATAAACTAGTACAATGAAAGTAAACTCAGTGAGAGTTGGATTATGAAAGTATAACAGCTCTGAGTACAAGCGTTTGGGCTCTAGAATGATACAATATAAATGGAATAGAATCTTAACAGAACCTTAAAATGAAGTAATGGGTCCTATCTATAGTCTTCTTGATTGGCTTCTAACTGAATGTGCGTTGTATTAGTTATCATGGTAACTATCCATAGTTACTGCTTCTAGAAGCCTTCAGTCCAGTCAGCCGCATGCTAGGGGCTGTTCTCGTTGTCTAATTTCTCCTCCCCTTTCTTGAATTTTGGTATGTAACCAGAATTTCCAAAAGGTAGATGATTTCATTTAGTGTTTGTCCATCTAACCATCTTGCTATCAGGTGCCTTCTTCTTAGCGTTTTTTTGCAGTACCTTGAACGGCTCTTGAGTGCTGGAACCAGCATTATCCTTATGACGTAACATGTATATGACTTCTTGCTCTAGTTGGTCTTTCTTGTAAGTCTTCATCTTGACTTCGTATGGTGTTAGCGAATTCCAAGTCTTGGTATCGGGGTCATACAATGTGTGTTTGCCCTGGGTAAGATTGGCCCTAGCCAGCTTATGACAATACGATGCATTATGCCTCCACCGTTGAGGTAATGGCTGATTGTAATTAATGCGAGCTTCAAAAAATATTATAAGCCATCTCTTTGAATTGAGGTTTAGAGGATGCTTCAGGTATCTTCGAGGCTTTGACTATCAATTGAAGGAGTTATTTTCTTATTTTGATGAGACGGGTGAGATGTACCTTCCATTGACCCATCCTTAGCTGAAAATTTGGAAGGTCTTCCATCAGCTCATTGGCTTGAGTCTTCTTGAATCAGATTATCTTGCAAAACTTGGCTCCATGCTAGCCATTCTATAGTGTCTTCCTCATACCATTCTCTGAGCCCATTCACTATCTCGATGTAGTGTTGCTAATGTGTTTTCGCTTCTTTTGCAGGATAACATAAATTAGTGTTGGGGAGTGTGGGACAAATTCTAGAAAAATCAAAATCATATGGTTCTCTTGTTGCATCATCTTCCTTGTAAGTTGAACCAAATGAAATAGGCTCTTGAAATTGATCTCTTGCTCCTTGAAAGTCATCCGAGTCTTTGGTCCTCAAGAACTAGTCCCATTATTTTCCATAATGATTTGAATATCTGTTCTAGAACTCCTTTGGCACCGTGCATCTGAATCAGCACATCGTTGATATGGATGCAGATGTCCTTCATACATTGGTAGGTCGATTTTGTATCTAATAACATCTCTACTTGTAAACCACAGACTTGAGGTCGGAAGTAGTTGAATCCTTTATAGATGGGTTTACTTCTTTGTCATCATAGGTGAAACACCAATCTCGGACCCTTCCGGGCACTTGGACATTTCAAATGTGGGGGAAGTTTGCAAACTGTTTGATTGTGATAGCTAATAGCTTTCTAGTCCAACGACATCACAAGCCCCGACATATAACATCTTAGATCTCTCCAAATACGAGTACATTGGTTCATCATTTGAATACTTTTGAATCTGGAATTTCTTTTGTGGACGTGTATTTCTGTATGGTACCACGTGAGTGTACAAGAGGGGTCTTTTTGGAGGTTGTACATAAGCATATACAATAGGGGTGGCCCCCTATTATCTCATGCTCATGCCGTGTGTTGGTGGGGGCGGGGGGGGGGGGGGGGGGGGTTGTTATAAGGGGAGGGGTGTATAAGGGAAGGGGTATAAGCCTCATGCTCTCTTGGCTCACCACTTCTTCCAATGCTTGATGTTTTGTGTAGCCATCATCAGGCATGGTGGGGTGTTTTATTTTCAAAATAAGGAACCATGGATGTATGTGCAAGTATGTCTAGATATTAATAAAAATGGGATCTCCAATTGTTCAAATGAAAATCCCTTGGGAATTTTAAGTACTTTTGGTTCAAGAGTCTAGGTAAAATGAAACATCTATTCAAACTAGAGATTGAGGGTAGACAAATGGAGAGCAAGTAGTTGGAGACTTGGACCTAAATGAATGTCCCAAAAAACCCAGGGTTACATGTAAAATAACCCCCCTTGTGCTTCCCTCTTGTTGTTTTTGTTTCTCACACCTACATCTCTTCCGCTAGCATCCTCTCCAACGTGTTGTGTGCAAACACCATACTCCTACCCGCCTACAACTCATCCTACTTACCTTTCCACTTGCAACCCCAAGACCCCTTGTGCTTTCCCTTTTGCCACTCTCATCTCTATGCATAGATTCTAGCCCAATTTCCCCCATGGTAAACAGAATTGATGTGTGTCTACATGCCTTCACACAGTCGATATAGTAGGTTGGGCTCACATAATCTACCCTTTCCAAGGTAATTGATTTACCATTTGGCATTGGTGTGCTCTTGTGATTTGATATAGGAAAGTTACACCATAAATTGGATGTCGTGGCCTCTAGCTGACAAAGTTCACATACTATCCACATATTAGCTCAATTAGTTCACTCATGAACACATAGCTCACAATGTCTAGTGAATCCACATTTATTCTACACAGGCATCACATACACTCACAAAATCTTCAATGCACACTTTTCATAATGTTTGTTGAGTTCACATTCACTTGACATGCAACTCACAATCGCCGTAACAATAGCCACACGAGTCCCAACGATAGTTTTTTATGCTCTTTTGTCCTTCAAACGACTACCAATTACCTTGTGTAGGAAGGGTTGGATTATGAAAAACCTTGCACCAAATTGAAGTTTCCCTTCAACTCCGAAGGAAGAAAATGTGTCCGATCCGTCATTAGAAGGGCTACCCATCCAATTGACCTTCAAAAACCGGCATCAAGTGAACTATAGATATTGTGATGATTTATAGTTTAATGATAATTTTTAGGGAAAATTACCAAAATACCCCCTTAATTTGTGGAAACTCCTAGAATACCCTTGAAATTTCAAAGAAATTCAAAATACCCCCCATATTTTGTCATAAATTCATAAATTCCCAAAATGCCCTTCAAATTTTCCAAAATACCCCTTGTTATGAGAGTAAATTTCTCCAAAGATAAAAAACATTTGTAGCTTTTCATAAGAAGACTGATTGTCTATCAATATAAGGTACTAAAACTAGAATTTGATCTGGTTATGTAGGCTTTGGAGATGAATTGCTTCATTATTTTTAGACATAAATACCTTTTTGTGGGAGGTGATTTGTGACAAATTACATGCTAAGTACTCAAAAACGAATCTCAATTGTCAAAAAAGAATAAAAATTACGGAATCGTGAACAATCAAACCAAACTAGATACATCAAGGGTATTTTTGTAATTTCCCCTAAATTTTCTTTTTTTGTCGAGATTCATCATTCCACCTTTGAAGTTTGAAGTCTAAACGTTGGGGTTTGTCCATGACTCCATGGCCGTTCAAAGTTTGAATGCATATACAACCCGTAGGGCCTAAAGCGCCAATACACTTTTGTTTTGACAAATTATCACACTCTTTGTCTCAAGCTTCAGTCGGCATCTCCTAAGTCCTCATCACCAAGCAATGTGTCGTTGTCATTGTGGCCTGTAGTGCTCTTAGCTCTGGAGTCCGAGTCCTGACCTGGTTCGTCTACTGAGTTTGAGTTTGTCCTACTGAGTGCACGTTCGAGTTCATCTACTGAGTTCAAGTCATGAGTCCTCAGGACCTGGTTGAGAGTTGCGGTGTCACACTCTACCCGACTCCAACCTGGTTGAAATTTGATGTCATAAAATCTAATATCTAACCAACCCAAATTATTTTCTCATACTAAATTGATCACTTAATGTGGGAGAATAAATGGGAACAAGTGTTAAGATATAGATATGTGCTTATAGATCTATCTCAACATGGGGCCAATAGTAAAGGGGCCCAAATGGGAGATGGTCTATCAAGAGCAAGGCTAACCAATGGAGCATAAGACCTTAGGGTTAGCTTCATTGAAGACCTCCAATAATGTGTGAAAAAGTCCTTTGACCTTAGGTAAGCTAGGACTGAGCTTGAGGTGGGAACCCGGCCCAAGCTCAAGGTGCTTGTTGTGCTTGAGGTGCTTGTCCTGCTTGAGGTGCTTGTCATTCTTGAGGTGCTTGATTAAGATGCTTGAGGTGCTTGACTTGGTGCATGATTAAGGTGCTTGAAGTGCCTTGAGAAGCTTGCCTGAGATGCTTGTGGGAACACCCCCTACTTCAAGTGCTTAGTCATGCTTGATGACTAAGGGGCTTGCTCATCCAAAGTCAAAAAGATCCCTACAAGGAGGGGGGCGAGCCTACAAGGGGGGGGGGGATGAGAGAGAACACACACACACACACACACACAAAAGGGAAGCCCCAGCTTGAAGAGGTAGCAAGGACACTTGTCAAGTTCCTCCTCATGTTGCCCTCATGGTGTGCCCGAAACCTATTGGTTGGACACCCAAGGGGTCCAATGATAATTTAGGATATTTAATTAATTGATTTTGCATTTATCAAGTCCTCTCTTTCTCAAAGGGGAAAGGGGGACACTTGTCCCAAGGCTACCCATGTTGCTTGTAATGGCTCCTGCTTGTGATTGGCTAGGCCTGGAGGGGTCCAATGAGCTTCAAGCATGAGCTACAAGGGGGGGGCGACCCAAGCAAGCTAGGGGGGTGCTTAGGGGGTATACTCACCCACACACACTCACAAACACTCTCATTGTGTACTATGCAAAGTGCAAGAGCTCCCTCTCTTTCACCAAGCAAGTAGAGGTTGAGAGCCTACACCAACACTCTTGGCTATGGAGTGCAAATCCATCCAAGAGCCATGCTTCAATGCTTGAGCTTGCCATCTATTTCTTCTTCATTACTATGCTATTATGTATGCTAGCACAAGAGTTATGATAAGTGAGGAACTAGCTCTTTCTCGTATGAAATGTTTCTTCTTCCTCTTCCCTACCCTCATTCCCTGCTAGCTCTCTCCACCTTCGAAGGTGTTTGAGGTCTTGGGACTGAGGCTTGGTATAGTTAAAGCTTTCTTCAAGTTTAGGTTATGCTATGATGGTGATGCATGAAGCTTTCCATCTTCATTGCTTCACCTAGGTCACAAGGAACACAAAGAATGTATTGTAACAAGTCTCTCTTTATGGGAGAAATCATAATACAAATGCCTATTGGAGGGGGGACCGGCTCCACATAAATCCGGCCCTCAACTGTTGTCATGTTCTCTAAATTCTCTCTCTTGCAAAAGTATTGTCCATGCCAAGTTAACTAATTGCTATAATTATGTTGCTATCTTCAATTATGTCTACCCGCTATGCTCACAAAATCATTTCTTGAAAGTACTCTCAAATTGAATAGGCAAATTCCATTACATTGGTATCAGAGCATTTGGTTTCTCTTTTCTTGCTTAAGAAGAGAGGTCCTTAAGTAGCCTATAAATGGTTGATGTTGTTAATTATAATAGAGTAAGTGGAACTGGGATCTAATATCGGTTTTGTTAAGCCCACTATGTGGGGGATGGTGCACACCTCGGGAGCTTTGGACTTAATAATGGAGTCATTTTAGACTTGCCTATGGCTTTACCATTATTGAGCCATAATAAGTCCGAAAGGAGCTAGCCCTTGGCAACTCTGCTATGTTAGACCTACTCCTCTAGTCTCTATAATTAACCACTTTGAGCCATGGGTGTAGATACTTAAGAGCCGATTTTCAAAGGCTAAGAGGAGTGGCAACTAAGGTTTTGAACTGCCAAAGCATACACTAAGTATAAACATAAATTTTGTTAACATGGCTGACAATAATCAAGAGAGTAGAATGAACATTGATAGATTTGATTTTGCACATGAAGGTGCTAATGATGATGCTCCCATGTTTGTGAATTATCTCGTCGCTAGGTTGCAGCAAGCTATGGGCAACCCTGCTTTGCAAGCCGAGGTTACTCAACAACTTCGTGCTTATGGAATTTCCCTTCCTCTCCCAGAGGAGAGAGAGCTTAGGAGGCCTCTTGAAGAGACCCCCAAAAGAAGACTCTCTCCCATTCGAGAGGAGGAATCCAAAGAGAAAGAAAGCAATGAAAGTCTAAGTTCTTCTGAAGAGGTGGCTCCACGAAGACGGCGGTCTAGACGATCTCCTACTCCTCCCAAGAGGAAAAGAGCAACCTATAGTCCTTCTCCTCATCACTCTGAAAGGCAAGAGAGGAAACAAAGGAAGAAAAGGGCTAGGAAGAGGTCACCCTCTGCTCCTTCTTCTTCACCTTCCTCCTCTTCCGATGAAAGTTATGGCTATTCTCCTAGAGAATACAAGAGGGGAGGACATCGCAAATCATTTCCTGCATGGCGAAGGTCACAAAAGCTAAAGAAGTTCAAGGAGGGAGGAAAGAGTATCTCTTTTCTCACTTACGATGGCACCTTTGGTGCTACCGACAAAGTGTTGGCCTTCATCCAGCAATTTGATGCGGCCTTTGGGGACGAGGGCTTCACAGAGTCCTCCAAGCTACGCCATGTAGCTATGCACTTCCAAAAATCATCTCGTCAATGGTGGGCTAGCCTTCGTGGCAATGGAGAAGCCCCAAAGACATGGAAAACTCTACGAGTTTCCATCATGAAGCAATTTCTTCCAAGTGATACTAAAGATAAAGTTCTTACCGAATGGCGCGGCTTGAAGCTTCTCTCTCATGAGTCTATCAACAAGTATGTAGACAAGTTTTGGGATTTACATCTCAAAGCTACTGTCTTTCAAAAGATAGACTTTGCCGAGAAAAGACAACAATTCTGTGCGGGATTACCTGAAGAGATGGCTGAATACATCAACTCTCAACGGCCCGGTACTATTACCGAAGTAATCCACCACACCATGGTTGCTTCACGCATCAATTTCCATCAAGGGGCTAGATGTAATGTCAAGCCCATGGAAAACAAAGATAAAGATGATACAAAGGGGAAATCCAATGCTCAAAATAATTCCCAAGGCACTTCCAACAACAACAATCGGTCCAAGGAGAAGGGAGTTTACAAAGGTAAAAACAAACTCTCTCCTGAAGAGCTTGAAGCTTTTCTCAAGGACCATAAGTGTTTCAAGTGTGGGGAGCAAGGACATGGCTATCGTTCTTGCCCCAAGAAGAATACTCGCAATGAGACTCCTAGGGCTTCCACCATCGAAGCTCCAAAAGAGGATGCTCATTGCAAAGGATCATCACTTTCCTATGCGTGGGGAAAGGTAAGAGAGGATGATGCCTTCATCTTGTTTGACCCAGGCTCTACTCTCAACTTCATATCAATAGAGTTGGCCACCAAGTTGGGCATTCAAGCTTTTGAGATGGGAGATATAGTAACAGCTGATGCAGCTTTCAAGGGACAACAAGCCTCCGTTACTCCCTTGATTGGGAAGTTGAGGCTTCATGTCCAAAGCTATGTCGACAAAGAAGACTTCTTCATCTCTCCTCTCCAACATCACGATGTTATCCTAGGGACACCATGGTTTGATCGCATGGCTGCCAGCATGAAGTTCCCTGAAAGGAGAATTTACTTCACCTACAGGGGAAAGAACATGTATATAGATGCTAGTGAGCGTGGTCGCACTATTCCACTTGTAAATCCTCTTTCTTTTGATAAATCAATGAAGAGCTCAGTTTCTGCGTACATGATTTATGTCAAAGAGTCTCTAAAAGCTAATAATGTTTCATCAAATGAAAATGATAGGAATCAAGAAGAGTTAGACTTGTCTACTTTTCTAAAAGGATTCCAAGATGTGTTCATCGATGATATCCCTATGGACCTACCTCCAAAACGAGGGGATGATGACCATCATATTGAGCTCCTTCCAGGAAGCTCACCGCCTAACAAACCTCCTTATCGAGTCTCACAAGCTCAACAAGAGGAGATTATGAAGCAAGTACAAGAATTGGTAGACAAAGGGATGGTGAGGCCTAGTTCCTCTCCCTTTTGTTCTCCAGTCCTTTTAGTGCAAAAGAAAGATGGTACATACCGTATGTGTGTGGACTATCGAGCACTAAACCATATCACTATCAAAAACAGATTTCCCGTGCCTCGGGTAGAAGATCTGTTTGATAAGCTACAAGGATCTACCTACTTCAGTAGGATTGACCTTAAGAGTGGCTATCATCAAATAAGGATAGTGGATGAAGATATCCTAGAGACCGCGTTTTGCACAACATTTGGTCTTTATGAATATATAGTCATGCCTTTTGGCTTGACTAATGCACCAGTTACTTTCAATATTCTCATGGAGAAAATTATTAGACCATATCGTAAATTCACTGGAGTGTTCTTTGATGATATCATCATCTACTCCAAATCTTTGGAGGAACATAAGCAACATCTCCAAGTGATTTTTCAAGCCTTGAGGGAAAACAAACTTTTTCTCAACCAAAAGAAAAGTGAATTCTTCCTTCAAGAGATTCAATATCTAGGTCATATTATCTCTCATGATGGTATTCGTATGGATCCATCAAAGTTAGAGGTAATAAAATCATGGCCTAACCCAAGGAATATACATGAGCTAAGAAGCTTTATTGGTATGTGTGCATACTATAGACGCTTCATAGAAAAATTCTCTCAAGTAGCAGGACCACTACACGACTTAACAAAGAAGAACGTTCAGTTTGTATGGACTGCTAAGGAGAAAAATGCTTTTGAAAAACTCAAAGAGAAGCTTACTTCCCAACCAGTCCTCGTGCTTCCGGATCTTTCAAAACCATTTGAGGTCCAATGTGATGCTTGTGGTGATTGCCTTGGAGCGGTTTTGCTTCAAGAAGGGCATGCCATAGCATATGAGAGCCGAAGGCTCAATAGTGATGAACGAGTCTTGGGCATTTATGAGAAAGAGATTTTAGTTGTTCTACATGCCCTAGATACATGGAAGCACTACCTATTGGGGACTCCATTTATCCTACGAACCGACCACCAAAGTCTCAAGTATTTCATGACGCAAACCAAACTTTTCGACAAACAAATGAGGTGGGCAAATTTTCTTTTGCAATTTAATTTCCATATTGCTCACATAGCTGGTAAGCACAATCAAGTTGCCGATGCACTTTCACAACGACCAAAAGTTAATGCGGTGTCTATAGCTACTCACAATGATCTATCCTCTATGATAGATGAGTATGCTACTGACCCTGACTTTAGAGACATAATGTCAGCCCTTGCTTTGGGGAATAAAGAGGAACCATTCACCTTGCAGGATGGTTATCTTCTCCACGGCAATAGGCTATGTTTTACCCATTCCCTTCGTGAGAAGGTCATGTATGAATCCCATGCTCCTCCATATGCAGGGCATAGAGGTATTCAACCTACTCTCCGAGGAGTAGAGACGTATTTCTATTGGCCAACCATGAAAGTGGACATACAAGAGTATGTTTCAAAATGTGTAGTATGCCAAAAGACCAAGTATGATAGAGGGAAGCAACCTGGATTACTCCAACCATTTCCTATTCCAAATTCGCCATGGGAGAGTATATCCATGGATTTCATCTTTGGATTACCCAAGTCTATCCATGGGAATACAGGAATATGGACAATAGTCGACAGGTTTAGCAAGCAAGCACATTTTATTCCTGTCAAAAAGACTATTAAGGCACATCAAATGGCAACTCTCTTCATATCTCAGATTTTCAAGCACCATGGATTACCCACATCCATCGTGTCAGATAGAGATCCTAGAATGACCAGTAATTTCTGGAAAGGTCTCTTTGAAAATCTAGGAACAAGATTGAATTTCTCTTCGGCCTATCACCCACAAACGGATGGCCAAAGTGAGATAGCCAATCTTACGATACTCGATCTACTCAAGACTTATGTTACCGAAGTAGATCAACGCTCACAATGGGAAAAGTATTTACCTCTAGTAGAGTATGCCTACAATAATACTGTCCATACTTCTATGGGGAAAGCACCTTTCGAGATCATAGAGGGAAGACCTAAAAGTCCCTTGCTACTCAAAGTACATGGAAAGATCTTCACCGCCGATGAGTATAGCCGTGACCTATAAGAATCTTTTCAAAAGATTAGGGAGGCTATAGCCATCTCTCAACAAAGGCAAAAAGTTGTTGCTGATAAGCACATAAGAGCCTTAATGTTCAAAGAAAATGATTGGGTCTTACTCAAGTTTCCTAAGGCTTGATTAAGGCAAACGACGGGCAAAAATCCTACGGGCCATCAAAAGTATTATGCTAAACTAGCAAAAAGATACTATGGTCCTTTCCAAATCTTGAAGCCCATCAATGAGACGGCTTATCAACTCAAGTTGCCCAACCATTGGCTTATACACAATTCCTTTCATGTAAGCCTACTTAAGCCCTACAAAGGAGAGCCACCAACTGAACCAATTATTGAAGACCCTCCCGAAGTTAAAGACCAAGAAGAGGTGCTACAACCCGAAGCTGTCCTAGCTTCGGCATGAAGACAAGGTACTACGACATGGTAAGATAATCCGACGGTATCTTATTAAGTTCAAAAATTATCCTTTTGAAGATGCTAAATGGATGCAAGGAGTACAACTTAAGGATAGTATGAACCTTGTCAATGCTTACAATGCTACATTAGAGTAAGCAAATGTACAACTCTCTTTTAAATGACTCATGTTTTTGTCTTATAAGACTAATCCTCTTTTTAATTGTGCACAAATTTAACTAGTATGCATGCTTAGAATCATGTTTGTGATGACGGCGTCTCTCAAACACCAAGTAGAATTTGTCACTCTACTTTGGAAGAATGAAATGGACTAACGAGCATACATGCTTGCGGCAGCTATGTCTCCCAAGCACCAAATGGATTAGTCATCCATCTTGGAAAGATGTCATAGGGTAAAAAAGGGATCCTCTACCCGCTAAGTACGATTTACTAATGACTAAGGCTTTATCTCTTCTACCTCATAGTCGAGGACGACTATGATTTCAAGAGAGAGGTAATGTCATAAAATCTAATATCTAACCAACCCAAATGATTTTCTCATATTAAATTGATCACTTAATGTGGGAGAATAAATGGGAACAAGTGTTAAGATATAGATATGTGCTTATAGATCTATCTCAACACGGGGCCAATAGTAAAGGGGCCCAAATGGGAGATGGTCAATCAAGAGCAAGGCTAACGAATGGAGCATAAGACGTACCTTAGGGTTAGCTTCATTGAAGACCTCCAATAATGTGTGTAAAAGTCCTTTGACCTTAGGTAAGCTAGGGCTGAGCTTGAGGTGGGAACCCAGCCCAAGCTCAAGGTGCTTGTCGTGCTTGAGGTGCTTGTCCTGCTTGAGGTGCTTATCATGCTTGAGGTGCTTGATTAAGATGCTTGAGGTGCTTGACTGGCTCCATGCTTGAGGTGCTTGACTTGGTGCATGATTAAGGTGCTTGAAGTGCCTTGAGAAGCTTGCCTGAGATGCTTGCGGGAACACCCCCTACTTCAAGTGCTTAGTCATGCTTGATGACTAAGGGGCTTGCTCATCCAAAGTCAAAAAGATCCCTACAAGGAGGGGGGCGAGCCTACAAGGGGGGGGATGAGAGAGAACACACACACACACACACAAGGGAAGCCCCAGCTTGAAGAGGCAGCAAGGACACTTGTCAAGTTCCTCCTCATGTTGCCCTCATGGTGTGCCTGAAACCTATTGGTTGGACACCCAAGGGGTCCAATGATAATTTAGGATATTTAATTAATTTATTTTGCATTTATCAAGTCCTCTCTCTCTCAAAGGGGAAAGGGGGACACTTGTCCCAAGGCTACCCATGTTGCTTGTAATGGCTCCTGCTTGTGATTGGCTAGGCCTGGAGGGGTCCAATGAGCTTCAAGCATGATCTACAAGGGGGGGTCGACCCAAGAAAGCTAGGGGGGTGCTTAGGGGGTATACTCACCCACACACACTCGCAAACACTCTCATTGTGTACTATGCAAAGTGCAAGAGCTCCCTCTCTTTCACCAAGCAAGTAGAGGTTGAGAGCCTACACCAACACTCTTGGCTATGGAGTGCAAATCCATCCAAGAGCCATGCTTCAATGCTTGAGCTTGCCATCTATTCCTTCTTCATTACTATGCTATTATGTATGCTAGCACAAGAGTTATGATAAGTGAGGAACTAGCTCTTTCTCGTATGAAATGTTTCTTCTTCCTCTTCCCTACCCTCATTCCCTGCTAGCTCTCTCCACCTTCGAAGGTGTTTGAGGTCTTGGGACTGAGGCTTGGTATAGTTAAAGATTTCTTCAAGTTTAGGTTATGCTATGATGGTGATGCATGAAGATTTCCATCTTCATTGCTTCACCTAGGTCACAAGGAACACAAAGAATGTATTGTAACAAGTCTCTCTTTATGGGAGAAATCATAATACAAATGCCTATTGGAGGGGGACCGGCTCCACATAAATCCGGCCCTCAACTGTTGTCATGTTCTCTAAATTCTCTCTCTTGCAAAAGTATTGTCCATGCCAAGTTAACTAATTGCTATAATTATGTTGCTATCTTCAATTATGTCTACCCGCTATGCTCACAAAATCATTTCTTGAAAGTACTCTCATTAAATTCCGCTACTCTCAAATTGAATAGGCAAATTCCATTACATTTGATCTACGTTGTAGCGTGCTTCAACCTACTGCGTCTTGCAAGAGCTCAATATATGACACCTCTTGAGATTTTGAGCCTTCTCCGCATGCTATAGCCATAGAGCCTCTGGAGTTTGAAAGTCTTCAACTTAATTGAAGCCTAATTGTGAGTCTTTATATTTGTCATTGATATTTCAAAGATATATCGGTGAATGCGTTGTTTCCAACTCTTTTTGAATTATTATATAATGTTTGTATGTTTCTTTTCTGGAAGTTTTATGTCAAATATTTGTACGTTGTTTTTTGGAGGTTCTGTGACAATGCTGAAATTCCTAGTCAAACATGACAAGATTCAACGTTTTCTTGGTGCTCTTTAGGTGTAATCACTTTCATTTGGTGTGATCTATGCGTAAGATTTCTTCTAAGCAAAAGTTTTGGATTGTAAAGTAGAGGTTGTTCTGTTGGTGCAGCAAGCTCCAAGACAAAGTTGATTTGTAAACTTGTGACATTGGTCATGTGTAAGTCTAAAGGAGGCATTGGGAGTAGGATATGTAGACATTTAGCCGAATTTATGACCTTTTAGTGCATGTGACTATGTAGAAAACACCTTGTATGTCCTCATTAGCTATTCTATTGAATGTGTCTGGATAGCAATTAGCAACAAAAGTTGATGTGCTTTATCACTCTACTCCAGTTGCTTGTTTGTGGACGCCTAGCAAGAAGCTGCATTATGCGCAACAATTTGAAGTTGGTGCAAGCATTGGTTGCACTTTGTCCTGCTACTCAATAGAGAACGTGCACGCACATGAAATAAACGTCCTTGCATTGGACCTCAACTTACTTAGGATCCAACACCAAGAAAGCATGGTCCTTTTCCCCTCTTTGTCACCACATCTGTCTAAACACAGCCTGAGCATATATATTCTAAACAAACGACGAGGGCCAAAACTCATTAAATTTTTGTTATTTCTAAGACTATTTAAATAAATAAATATTTATTGGCTCTTATAAGGGATCCATATATGCTTATTGAGAATATCTTACAAGTTGTTAGGGAGAGGTGGATCATGGATAGGTGCAAGGGTGAGGCTTCTTGAGACTACTGGGAGCAATTGAAGCTTGTAGTAGAGTGGTTGTGTGGCTGGCTGTGTGGGGGGATAGAGAGAGAGAGAGAGGGCATTGGGATACTAGTATATCCACAACAAAAAAGAGGATCATTCTTGCAATCAAGTAATCGTTCACCCCTTTTCTCACTCTCTTAGTCTCTTCATTTAGTCACTATGTTTCGGCCATCACTTGCAAGTCATGAGTCACAAGGTTTCTCTAGAGACTTATCATGCCTATCTATGCACATTGCACTCTAAGATTGATCGATTCTAGATTCACAACTCGCAAGTGGCAAAATACACATGTGGATAGGACTACCCTTCCAACTAAGACAGAGGCAATGGTAGTTTCCTAGTCTATGTTCGACATGATATTGTCAATTCCTTTTATACTAGTAGCAATAGTGAAATCTTTTTGGGTACATCGGTTTAGTCTTTACTAGCTAGGAAGCATGCTGTAATTGCATGTTGCAATTGCTTACTTTCTTTGCCACAATAGCTAGTAGTAGCCCAACGTTGTCAAGAAGTGCGCAATGCGACTAGGAAAGCACCGGGCTTTTGACTGTGAGGATTCGTAGCAAAATCAAGCAAGACGTAGATGATTCAAAGCTAAACACACACTAGAAAAGAACAAAACTCCATCCACGAAAGTTCCACTTTGAAAAGGAACCAAGATTAACTCAAAACTCTTGTGTGTGTGAAGATTAGGTGTAGCCTCGCTTGCAATTGCACAGATACAGTGCTCATTTGACCTGTTAAAAACCCTAAATTTACGTTTTGATTCTTTGTTGTGAGAATTTCATGGAAGCTTTAGTAGTTCATTGGAGAAGCCCAAGTAGTTATTTGAGGAGGGGAAACCCTAATTGGAGGCCTGATAGCCTCAACTACGTAGTGGAAGCAGCACGGGACGAGTCTTACCACGCACCGAGCAAGTATTTCCGAGCAAAGACAAAACCGAGCAAATATTAGTATGCATCTATATGCATCTAGCTCAACTCTAGCTTTCCAAATTTATTAATTTTCATGCCATGATGTGTTGGTTTTTTGTATGCATGGTGATGTTCATAATGCTCCTTTGTCAAGTACATTGGTTTTTATTTTTCCTTTGCACTCTCTAACCATGCCTATAATATATGCATATATACATATGTCTGCACACACACACACACACACACATGTATGTGTGTGTGTATCTAGAGAGAGAGAGAGAGAGAGAGAGAGAGAGAGAGAGAGACGAAAAGTGAAGCTCTCATGTGATATAAACAATCCCAAGTGACCTTAAAGATTTATCCAACGGGTCTTTACCTCAAGACATGCTATTTAAAAGGAGTAGATTTAGAGCAATAAAGGGTAGCTAGGTTGAAGGCCAATCTCTCTTTAGCCATCGAAACTGGCATGGTTTGCTAGAGAGAGAGAGAGAGAGAGGTCCAACTTGGCTATCCATGCAGTAAATTTAGGGGGGGTTTCGGACTACCTAGACCTTCATACCCTCAAACGAGGTGGCAAGCCTCCATTGGTTCAGGCGCTCAGTTTTGGGACCCACTAGAGGGACGCCTTTCCCCTCAAAACAGAGGCAAGTTTGGTACTTTTTGGTGCAAAATACAGACAAAGGTTTGATCTTTAACCCTCATCTGTAGTTGGGAATCACATAACCACAAGCTTGTATCTCATTTATTTCTTCAAAAGTTGACGTTTTCTTTTGTACCTAGATGTTACAACAATAGTCTAAATGCGAGGATATTGGAAAAAGGAATTTTGATGTTGGGGTGTTGTGGCATGTACAGTATGATTGCAGGCGTGGAGTCATGCATGGGGGTAGTGGGGAGATGGACTGCACCCTATGAAGCCTCCTTGGTCACACAGTATGAATGCACACGTCGAGTCATGCCTGTGAAGCTACATAGATACTTCCCCTAAAAGCAGGCCACATCCAATGGGTTTAGAAAATGTGCCCATAACTTTTGAAAATCGGGGAATCTTGCAGACACTAGTATGCCAAGGTAGGCCAAGATGGTACAAGAAAAATGGGGGTGGATGGGTATCTACACGTTAAAGGCAAGGAAAGTTGGGGTGGACGAGCATCTACCCATGAACTTTGGTTATCGTTTCCACTTTCACAAGGTAATAGTGAGAGTTCTCGAACTACGATATATTTTTTTCCCCAGTGAGACCCCATTATAGTAGGGTGATCATTTCCCCACTATTGCCAATCCCTCTAGGCAGGAGTCAGCTCTTAATAAATTCCTAACTCCCTCTAGCCATCCGCGCCGGCGCGGATGGGTAGAGAGCAGTGTTTGGGAAAAATGTGTCTCAACTTAATATTGTTCCGTTTCCAATTTCAAAAATGCCGGTTGCGGACAAGGGGAAAAGGAGAAATTTCACCCCTAAATAGACAAAAATAGTGTAAAAACCCAAAAAATACCCCTTATTTTCTAAATTTTCCTCAAGGCAGACTCAAGGAAAAGAATTTTGTATGTTTTGAAAAATGATTTTTGCCGAACTGTGGTAGAGAGAGTAGGCAGGAGTCAACTCTTAATAAATTCCTAACTCCCTCTAGCCATCAGCGCCGGCGGGGATGGGTAAAGAGACTTTTTCCACGTTCAATTTTCATTTTGGAGGGTGGCAAAAGGTTGATGACTATATTCGTATGCAGCTTCACAGGTGCAATCCATCTCCCTCTAGCTATCCACGCCGGCGTGGATGGCTAGAGAGAGGTTTTGCAGGTTCATAATACATTCTAGAGGGTGAGCGAAACTGGATGACGATATTGCTATGGCACTATGTAGGTGACCTCGCAGGGTGTAGCCATGTCAACTTGCAGGAAGTATCGCATGCTATTATAAGCCATGTGCAACCTCGCAGGGTGCAAGAGATGCTTGTGTCTTTTCTTTCTCTACAAGCCCAGAGGAATTAGTATCGCAGGCTGAAGGGCCTCGTGGAAGGAGCAAGGAATATTTTGCAGAGCTTGCACATGCCAAATAAAATGGTGCATTGTTGCGATCTGTCGCTTCATCCAGCCAACCCTCACAGATACGTTTTGCAGCGCATTTAAGCTTTACAACAAGAACCTCAGGTTTCCCCCATGCTGATAAGTGAGATGCTAGCTCGTCACCATTTTGTGCTGACCTCAGAATTTGTTTGGAATGTTGGTGGAGGAGATCCCGTACAGCCACTAGGCTATCCTTGTTATCTTTGTCAAGAGTGATCTCCAAGGGCTTGTTGAGATTGGCTTCTGGTGCCAGGGAGAGAGGTATTTTGGTAGCCAGCTTGAGCAGATGCAAGTTTGGGTGCACCGAGAGTAGCTGGATGGTGAGGGTCTCCATGAGCTTGGCCTGCATTTTGTTGGATTGTGCCTGGAAAGTTTCCGTGGTTGCCATCAAGCGGGTTGCATGGAAGGTGTGTACCACCTTAAAGGACTCGTGTAGATTGCGTCACTTGGACTGGTGTGGTAACTCGAGCAGCAAGGTCATGGTACTTGCCTGGTACACCGATTGCAGCAAGAG
Source organism: Adiantum capillus-veneris (assembly GCF_014529385.1). Classification (NCBI taxonomy): domain Eukaryota; kingdom Viridiplantae; phylum Streptophyta; class Polypodiopsida; order Polypodiales; family Pteridaceae; genus Adiantum; species Adiantum capillus-veneris. Next base: position 51,146,567 of record NC_140959.1, on the reverse strand, counting down.
CATTATCATCCACAGCAAGGGGCTAGGAGGGTGGCACAAGAGCTTTGGTTGCAACTTCTACGTGATCTGCAGGGTAATTTGCTGCATCGTCACCTGATGGGAAACAGCATCATCGTACGCTACTGAGCAAAGCTCGTCTAATGAAGCATACGCCTATTTTGTCAGGTGCAGCGATCCACCCTCGATGCGTGCAAGTCTACATGCTATAGAGATGATTACATCATGCTATGCAAGCCACATGATGATTGGGTTCGCATCAGCTGAGTTGAATCAGCCCGGATCAAGGTTGAATCCGAAGAAGAAGAGAAAGTTGATGTCGATTCCGATTTTCAGCTTTGGCTTTGATTTGGCTTGCAGATTCGATGTCTTTTCACGAGCTTGAAATCCACCATTACTCCCCCACAAGGGAGTGAAAAGAATAAGTGAATCTTTTGCTATGAGGAATGAGGGTAAAAAACCACCAGGGTCAAAACAGATTGGTACCCATGGAAGAAGAACTTTGGACTTTTGATAATCGGCAGTAGCAAGGATTCTTTGTGTAGGAGTTAGTGAAAAGCTGTTGTTTGGGGGTTCACCTTGTCTGTGTGTTTGAATTCCAAGAGTGTGACATGGAGGTGATGAAGCTATTTCTGAAGATGCAGAGATGCCACACCACCATCAGATCCGACATCTCTTTTGGCTGCATCATCAGCAGCAAAGGTTGAAGCAGGTGCATCTGCCAAGTAATTGAGGATGGCGTCACAGATCAGTTGGCCATCGCAAGTTCGTGAGGACCCATCCTCGGTTGCATGCATGTGGGGTACTGCAGCGGCTCTGTGATTACAGCAGCAGGATAGATGCCAGACGTCAAGAGGGAGCTTGAGCATTGCGCCTGCATCATGACCGGCTGCAACATGTCGGTGGGCTTGTTTGGATGCTACATACATGGCGTCGACCGGCTCGGCGGCCACAATGGCTGAATTATACTCTGCATCAGGGTCGGCGGTTATTTCAAAAGCAGCATCAACAACTGATGTTGCAATAGCATTGGAGACATTTGCAGCATTGGCTTCGATAAGAGATTCAGCAGCAATGCTGGCAAGGAAGGTAGCAATGATGGTTGCATCACTATCACCGTCAGCGGCGGCATCTTGGCATGAAGAGGACGGAGCAATTGAGCGTGCTGAGAGAGTCTTCGCCATGAGGGAATTAAGACGAGGCAGGCTGATTGGTGTTTCTTCAAGAGGGCCTTCGTCAGCAGCGAGGGTTGACATTGCAAGCGGGTTCATACGTGAAGGAAGCCAAGACCTTGAAGGAGATGCACCAGGGCGTTTGCAGACCCGGCACACTTGATACCATGTAGAATTGAGTGGGGAGCATCCCCCCTCAATCAGATCGTACATATGTGTGTTCTACATCATGCACAGAAGGTGACGCAGGCAGTGTATGTGTAAGAGAGAGAGAGAGAGGACGCGCAGACACGAGAAGACCTGCATAGAATGCCATGTTTGTTCATTGGGATGGGTTACATTTTATGGTTGAGAGATGCGACGTTTGACATCTCCTTTGATGATGTGGAATTATCATTCCAACAGATTTGAGAGAGGCTCCTCAGTGGAGGTGGTGAAGAAACTCATGAGTGGAAGCATGCAACAATGCATCAGGGTTGGGTGTGCCTGCAACAAGTGTTGCTTGGACGGATTTAACATCCACGGTGCCAAAGTTAGCAGCAAGAAATGGGTACATGGGTGGGCTTCTCACAGAAGTGGGAGGATCTTCTTGTGGCTGCCTTGATATGCTAGTATTAGAATATCGCTAGCAAAAATGCCGTTAGCAAGTAATAGAGAAGCTTTTCCTGTATCATTATCGACTTCTGTTGCGACCTCCTCTCCCTTGTCCTGCATATCAATTTTGTGAGGTTTTGATCGTGGAACTTCCCATTTGGCATCGACGTCAGCTTCTAGATTCTTGAATTGCTACTTTTAGCCAAGTATTTGTTCTCCTTGCTTATCATTTTGGTATTCTGGTTAGCTCTACTATCATCTTTGGCATGTGCTACCAACTCCCACTGATGTTAGACAAATTCTTGTGCTCTCTCATTGATTTTTGGGAGGTTGTGATAGAATTTGGTCCCTTTCTTGTCCTCCCATCACATTTTGTACTTTTCAAGCACTTCTAGTGTACAAGGTCATTTTTTGAGTGAGGAAAATGGATTGAGGCTATGGCAGATAGCTTTATAGATTCCAGATTTGTGCTCAAAAGAAACAACACTAAGAGGTACATTGAATATATGTCAATATATCAAGGGTTTCACACTAAATTTCTCTAAAACTAGTAGGCTTTTCATCACTATCACGAATCAATGCAGGCAAAAGAGATGAAAGAGAGTGTCCCAAAGGGGGGAGATTGTAACCATGATCAGTAAACAAACAAGTAGGTGAAATGGAGAGTCCATGTGCGAGCACAAAGTTTTCCTCAGTACATCAATCATGACTATCAACCTTGGTGACTCTTCTATCAAATCACTTCAATAACCCTTGCTAACCCCCCCCCCCCCTTCAATGACTGGCTATATACGATGGGTTGATGCAAACCTCAACATATACCATGATGTGGATTTTCTTAAAAGAATTTCCACATTGCAATAGAATTCTTCCAAAGTTCCCACCATGATCTATACAAACTTATTGTACATCAAATCACAATAACTTGAGTTAGGAAGAGGGAGAGTGAGAGAGACAAAGGAGAATTAACAAGAAGAAAAAGTCAAGAGAAGGTCACACTCCTCTCTACTTAGTCTTGAGATTTGTATTAGTGGCAAGAGCGTTACTTTTTATAGCATAAGGCTTGTGGTTTAACCCTTGGGTAGAGGTCTAGGATAAAGTAACGTTTCCTTTCTTGAAATCATCTCAAAATCTTGTTTGACTTTAGGTTTTAACTAGTGTACCTTGCTTTGTCTTGCTCAGTTGAGACAAAGGAGAATTAACAAGAAGAAAAAGTCAAAAGAAAGTCACACTCCTCTCTACTTAGTCTTGAGATTTGTATTAGTGGCAAGAGCGTTACTTTTTATAGCATAAGGCTTGTGGTTTAACCCTTGGGTAGAGGTCTAGGATTAAGTAACGTTTCCTTTCTTGAAATCATCTAAAAATCTTGTTTGACTTTAGGTTTTAACTAGTGTACCTTGCTTTGTCTTGCTCGGTTTAGGGATTGCTCGGAAATTCTTGCTTGAGGTTTGGGATTCCTCGCACGGGACTAGCTGCACTAGCACCTTGTAAAGGAATGGTTGTATCTCCTTGCTCATAAGCCCAAATGAGCTCATTCTTGGCTCTAAAATTTCCTACACAACTTAGGCAAAGATGAAACCATCATTGATGTGGAATTTTGAGCTATTTTTTACCATTTAAGGCCATTTTTAGTCATTTTTTGCCAAAAAAAATGAACCTTTTTTTCCCGTAAAAAGCCCAAACGAGCTCTGAAAAATCCCTAAATTTGTGGAAAAATCCCATTGGGCTAAAATTTCATGATTAACCTCATTTTTTCACTTGGTAAGCACTTTGGACACATCTTTTACGCCCGCGTATGAAACCTGCTATTTTTGACTGAGATTGTCTGCATTGAACTTTCTAGGCAAAACAAGCATGCCACCTGGAAACACTTGACACTTTTACATTCCTAAAGAAAATTAGGCATGCTTTAGTGTGTTAAAACATGCGTCGGGACCATGTCCCCGGTCTCGGCTGCCCGGCAAAGTATGTATACCCATGCAACTATGTCAACCGTTTTCCCATATATCACACTATGTACATCATAGCATTTGGTCCCACATAGCAAAAGCATTGGTATTGAGGTAGATATGTTGGTTTCACATTATGGACGTGCCATGGTACGACATCCACCCCCTCTAAACCTGCACATCCTTCGGCATGTGCCACACATATCTTTTGTAGTTTCAATCTTCATTTAAGTCAATATACATATCAATTTTGTCATCACTTGCAACAATACCTAAAGCATCATTCTCTCATTCTTCATCCACATCTACATTTTCATCAGAGCCTTCAGTCTGACTTCCTGTGAATCAAAGGGATATGTATTAGCTCTTCTTTTGAATAACTTGAGTCTTTACCCTGCAATGGGAATCTTCATTTTTGTCCCATCTAGTTCATGCAAGGTGTAAGGCGTATTCCCATATACATGTTGAACCACATCAGGACCAAACCATCTCTTTGAAATCTTTCTTATTGTTGAATGCTGGCTATCAAGACTACTATCATACACCAACACCCTATCACCTTCCTCAATAGCTTTAGGTCTGAGCCTATGCCTCTTATCAAATCTATCTTTATTCTTTAACCTTGCATCTTTTAATTGTGCTACTGCATTCTCAATATCTTGAGGCCTTATTTCTAACTGTTGTATGCACAAAGCAAGAAGGTCTTCCCTACTCATTCCATCTTCCCAAGGTAATACATTCCATGTGGGAATTACATCCTCAATTGGCATTATAGGTTTCTGACCATACATCAACTCAAAAGGCATATAACCAGTAATTGAGCTATGAGTTGTACAATCAGCCCATAAAGCATAAGGCAATAACCTAGGCCACTCTCCCATTTTAACTTTGCATGCCTTAGCCAAAGCTTTAACGATAGGAGGATGCCCACGCTTTGATTTACCATTTTCCTCAGGATTATATGCACTAGTGAGAGCAAGTTTAATGCCCAACCTAGAGAAAAACTCCCTCGCTTTGTCAGCATCCAACTTACCCCTGTCGCTGTTATTTTCCCAACACAACCATAACGGCTAATTATGTCATCCAAGAGGAACTTCCATACCCCTTCTATGATTTTTGTTCTTAGATCACGACCTTCAACTTTTTATCGGTTAAGTCTTCTCGTGCAAGCACTATGTATCTCATTTGTCATAATCCCAATGGCATTGTAACTAGATCTACTATCCACTTGTAATGTATGGCCAATGGGTAAGTAGGGTGCAACCCATCATGATAACATACATTTGAATATATTTGACCGGTTTCACAGGACTCCACAAAGTGAGATACATCTTTATACATACCTTACCACCAATACCTCTCTTTCATTTTAGTAAAGGTGGCCCATACACCTCTATGTCCAACATAAAGACTGTCATGAAACTTTTTCATAAGCTCACTTTGAGCATCCTTATCATTCACAACTCTCAACGGCATTTCAGTTCTTTGCTTTAGACTCTTCCATAAGTACCCATCTTTCAAAAAGTATCCATAGGCCTTTCTTCGTATTCTTTTGAACTCTTGATCAATCCAACCTTCTTGCCTTGTCAAAGTGCTCAAATAGTGTCCAATGAGCAACTAGTCACCTTGATATAGGTCCTCTGTAAATGAATCAAGTGAATTTGATAGGCAAACATGATCACCCTTGGCATGAGAGATACTATAAAACTGTGTGCCTACATCATCGCCCTCGACAATCATGTCTTCTTCATTTTCATACCTTGCTATTGAAAGCATATCTGCAACTAGATTATCTTTCCCTGCAATATGCTTAAATTATGGATCTAAGGACTTTATGTAGGCAATCCATCTCAACATAGCAATATTAGGAGTTGAGAAGCTTGTGATCATTCCAAGAAGAGGTAGACAATTAGTCTCCACTATTACATTTTCTCCTATCAAATACTCTTTGTCACATTTCGAAGCTGTGACTACTCCCCGTAACTCTCTTTTTAACTGTGGATAGTTGCATCGACGAGCACTTAGGACATTTGCTCCAAATCTCACCACATATCGCTTGCCATCATCATCATCTTGCCCAATCGCAGAACCAATGCCTATGGGGCTAGTATCCCCTGTCACAATTACATATCTTCCACATTCATAGTTTGTTTTCCTCAAAGTTGGAGACATAAGCAACAACTTCTTTAATTTTCTCATGGCATGTGTATGAATTTCTTCCCATTAAACTTTTGGTTCTTTCTCAAAAATTGATACAAAGGATCTGCTACATGCGCATGATGTGGAATCCAGATACATAAAACACGCATGCACCCAAGAACCTTCGAACCTCAATGACATTTATACATTTCTCTTTCATTCTCTAAACTACATAGATCTTTGCAAGACAAGGCTTCTACCATATGGCCCGCACATATGTCCCACAATAAGAACTTCGCTCACACCAAACACTGACTTTTGGCCAGACAAGGTAAGATTCACCTCTTCCAACCTTGACAAGATATTATCACAATCATTGATATGGTTTTCCACATACTTGTGGCACCCCCTCGAGTCCAGAGCCACATCTATGTTGCTTACATCACATCCTTTGATTGGCACATCATCAAGGAAAGGCATTGTAGTTTGCGGTATGAAGTCACATAGGACTTTGTTCATAACATTCATCATATGTGCAACTAAATTAGTTGCCCCCTGAGGTAAGGTGAAAATCCTTACTAAACCCAAGGGTGCCTCATGGTAGTCAGGTCCCTGCTTTCCATTGCTAGTTGGAACTAATCATACCCTAAGTACAAATCTCCCATAGAATATATTTTCCTTCTTGCAAATGCCTCAGCAAATTCATCTACAACTGGCCCTGTACCCACATTTTTTATTTTCACCTTATTTACAGGTTGCATATCCTGAATAAAGTGTAAAGAACCATTTTTCTTTGAAACTGTGAACCACCTGTTTGAATACGGAGCACAAGAAGGCTCCAAGATACCCATCTTGATCTTTTCATTAAGAAATCCAATGAGTTTTGGCAAATGGGCATTTGGAACCGAAATAGGCCTCAAGTTCCAAGGTACATGAGGGATAGTGAAGATCACCATAGGAGCAACAAGGGATGGATTAACGCACCCTATCTCATGGGGCTCAAATGCAAAAGCCTTTCGATTCCATGTTTGGAAAGCATTCCTTCAAAGAATACTCTTTCAACATCTGTCAAACTATCCTTGCAACCAATATTTAACTCCTTCAAAGTGTCATGTGTAAACTTATGCCCAATCTTGCTCAGCTCACAAAGACTAGGTTGCAAAGCATCTTGTTCCATATTATTCATAGAGTCCTTTGGTAGAGGTCATGAAACTGGTTTCACTTTCTTTGCCACAGACTTATACTTATTTTCCAGTCGTGCATCAACACCTTGAGAATTTTTGAAATCCTCAATGACTTTGTACATTTCTATTGAGAAAACTTTCACAACATCACTTTCCATACACAAATTCTAATCCTTTGAAGACTCCAAGTCTTGCATAGTATCCACAAACAAACAATCATCAAACACACTTGCAATGCATTCATAATCTTCTAGAAAACCATTCATCTTCAAACCCCTTTGAACACTATTTACATGTTTTCCTTCACCCCTTTAAGTCCTCACACTTTGTAAAAGCAATAGATCCATAGTTTGTTAATCCTACAAAACCTGTAGAAAATGTTTCCTTTGCATATACATCATGCGAGGTTTTTTCTCTTCTTGTACCACTACAATCCTACTCTACTATGGTACATGGCCAAAACCCCTTATATTCGTGTATTCCTTGAATTCTTTGTTTGTCTTTGGCAAGGGTTTCTCTCTAAGACTTTCATGATTCCTTTCATGGTCCACAAAAATAGTAAGGAACTATACTGCACACTTCCCATCCCTCCTCCTTATCCTTGCATAAGCTGACCCATCGTCCATTACCTTGGTTTCCATGTGAGTAGCATTGATGTGTGGCTGACCAAGGATAAGCGGGTTTTTAGACATCTCCTGTACAAATATATTTTGGTCATCTTTCACATCCCTTATAGTCACCTTAACATTTGGACAAACTTCATTACAACTCCCTTGATGAGTTGTTTGCTACACGAATGATCCATCCATGATTTATATCAATTGGTCATTTTCCTTTTTGATAAAGACTCTTTGACATGAGGTTAATCTCTGACCCGTGATCTATCAACGCAATGTATGGCTCTTCTAAGTCTCCCACTTTTATCAGGGTTTCAGTAGTTGCTCCTGCCCAGTGACTCTTCAAGTAGTAACTCTTGTAAGAGTCTCAACTTCATCTTCATCACCTCCCCTAGACTTGTAGCATCCAACAATAGTTTCATCACCTTGTTCATCATAGACCTGTACTCCCTGTGCATTTAAAGTGTCTCCTTCACCATATACATGGATAGATCGGTAAGAGAATGTCCCTTCCTCTTTATGATATCAATTATTTCTTCATGGAATTCCTGCTTTGCTATACCAAGGCCCTCACCCAAGGTAAATTCCACCTTACTCTTTAGAATCCTCTCTTCCAAAACCTTTTTGAGATCCGTTGCTGCCTCCATACCAAATTGGAGTTTGTAGGCCGCACTCTTTGCTTTGGATTTTGTTGCATCCTTCTTCTTTTCTTTAGAGGATTCTTGCATAGGAGCTTCGGAGACAAGCATCTGTTGCGGGGAAGGTGATCTAGGAGGCACCGTGTCATTTCTGCCTCCACTTCTCATCGCCTGTTTTGAAGGCCCTTCATACCCATTCTCGCGCCTACACTTCTCTTCAACAATGGCCTCATTTGCTTGACATTTGGCAATGTATGCATGCACTGACAAAGAGACAGGGTCATTCCAACCTGTTTCAAGCTGAATGCAATCTCCAACTTCATGTAGAACCTTTATAGTCATTTTACCCTTCACTGCAGACTCTATAGTGCATGGCCATAGCTCTCCAATACCATTAGATTCCTCTTCTCCAACTTTGACTAGTCCTTTTTTCTTAATAGGATCCACCTTCAACCCATAGGTGGCTGCCTCAACCATTGAGATGGCATGGCTAGTAGCCATGTCCTTAACTAGTTTCTTCATCGTGCCTTTCCCAAAGTTTGTCTCCAAGAGATGAACTGTTTCACTTAAGTGAATTTTCCCATCTTTTAAGAAAACAAGATCCTTTGTCAAATCATCTTTAAAACTTTCACAATCCCTCCTTCCATGGTCAGTACTATCACACCATATGCATCTATTTACAAAGCCTTCTCTATTTTAAGGTCTTTGCCCTGTAGATTGTCCTGATGGTTGTCCCTTTCCTTCTAGCCTTGTAAGCTTTATCTTTAGATCTTGCATTCCCTTGACAATATCATCTAGAATGAACTTATCACTCTTTGGAACCACAATTAACAGGCTTTATGGGACTCTCAGGAACACTTGGGACTTGAGTAGGGTTGACTATCATCTTGTCTCTTCGTCGTTGTCGCTTAGTTAGCAGCGAAATAGCGTCTTCAACTTCATTCCAATTAGTCTTTAAGCCTTGTTCTGCATCCTTCAAAAAGAGCTCTGTCTTCTCCAATTTTAGGGTAGCCTTTTCAGTCCTTGAAATCTGATCATAACGGTGTTCGAATTCCCTTAACAGTTCGGTAGGCGAAATCCCCTCTTTTGGCCGAACTACCCACTCTAAAAAAGTCCTCTTTGTTACCCTTTTAGAGTCCTCTATGAAATACTCTTCTTTTAAGGCTAACAAGATGCTTCCCAAGTTGCCCCACGATCATGTCTAATTCCCCTTACTACATGCTCTTTGATCTCGGGAACCATAGCTAGTTCAAAATTTTGCACCATCTCTGCTTCGGGAACTTGATGTAGCTCCATACCCACAAAGATAGTTTGTTACATCTTTACCTTTAAATTGGTCCATTTTCTTCACCACAGATTAAATCACTTTGGTTAAGGAAAGCTCCCTCCTTTCCGCAACTTGCTCTTGCTGCATAAACACTGCAAAAGCTTGAAACGTTTGCATTGTGACTGGATCAAACCGAACCCCATGTTGCTCTCGTTGCTCCATAGCTTTAAAGCTTTAATTAAAAACCTTCAATGAAGCTTTCTAACCCTCACCCTAGCCTGCTTCACATCACGTTCACCAAAAATGTGCCAAGAAGTGCATAGTGCAACTAGGAAAGCGTCGAGCCTCTGACTATGAGGATTCGTAGAAAAATCAAGCAAGGCGTAGATGATTCAAAGCTAAAAACACACTAGAAAAGAAAAAAACTCTAGCCATGAAAGCTCCACTTTGAAAAGGAACCAAGATTAACTCAAAACTCTTGTGTGTGAGAAGATTAGGTGTAGCCTCGCTCCCAATTGCACAGATGCAGTGCTTATTCGACCTGTTAAAAACCTTGAATTTACGCTTCGATTCTTTGTCGTGACCATTTCATGGAAACTTCAGTACTTCATTGGAGAAGCCCAAGTAGTTATTTGAGGAGGGAAAACCCTAATTAGAGGCCCCACAGCCTCAACCCTGTAGTGGAAGCAACACGGGACTGCAGTAGCACCCTTAAAAAAGAAATGGTTGTATCTCCTTGCTCATGTGCTCAAATGAGCTCATTCTTGGCTCTAAAATTTCTAACACAACTTAGTCAACGATGGCTCCGTTGTTGATGTGGAAGTTTGAGCTATTTTGAGCTATTTTTGACCATTTAAGATCATTTTTAGTCTTTAATTTTTTGCTCAAAAATGTCCCTTTTGGTCCGTAAAAAGCCCAAACGAGCTGGGAAAATCCCTAAATTTGTTGAAAAATTCCATTGGGATCAAATTTCATGTTGAAACTCATTGTTCCACTTGATAAGCACTTTGGACCCGTCTTTTACGCTCGCGCACGAAACCTACTATTTTTTGTCGAGACTGTCTGCATTGAACTCTCTAGGCAAAATGAGCATGCCACTTCGAAACACTTGACATTTTTACATTCCTAAAGCAAATTAGGCATGCTTTAATGTGTTAAACAAGTATGTATACGCCTGTAACTATGGCAACCATTTTCCCATATATCACACTATGTACATCATAGCATTTGGTCCCACATAGCAGAAGCATTGAGAGTGAGGTAGATATGTTGATTTCACATTATGGACATCATAGCATTTGGTCCCACATATCAGAAGCATTGAGAGTGAGGTAGATATGTTGATTTCACATTATGGAAGTGCTCTTTGTCGACATAGCTTTGGACATGAAGCCTCAAATTCCCAATCAAGGGAGTAATGGAGGCTTGTTGTCCCTTGAAAGTTGTGTCAGCCACTACCATATCTCCCATCTCAAAAGCTTGAATGCACAACTTGGTGGCCAACTCCGTAGATATGAAGTTGTGAGTAGATCCAGGGTCAACCAAACAAGATGAAGGCATCATGCTTGGAAAGTGATGATCCTTTGCAATTAACATCCTCTTTTGGAGCTTCGATGGTGGAAGCCCTAGGAGTCTTATTGCAAGCATTCTTCTTGGGGCAAGAACAATAGCCATGTCCTTGCTCCCCACACTTAAAACACTTATGGTCCTTGCAAAAACCTTCAAGCTCTTCAAGAGAGAGTTTGTTTTTGCCTTTGTAAACTCCCTTCTCCTTTGACTGATTGTTGTTGTTGTTATTGGAAGTGCCTTGGGAAGAATTTTGAACATTGGTTTTACCCTTTGCATCATTTTTGTCTTTGTTTTCAATGGTCTTGACATTTTGTCTAGCCCCTGGATGGAAATTGATGCGTGAAGCAACCATGGTGTGATGGATTACTTCGGTGATAGAACCGGGCCATTGAGAGTTGATGTATTTGGCCATCTCTTCAAGTAATTGCGCACAGAATTGCTGCTTTTGCTCAAAAAAGTCTATCTTTTGAAAGACAATTTCCTTGAGATATAAACCCCAAAACTTGTCTACATACTTGTGGATAGACTCATGAGAGAGAAGATTTAAGTTGCACCATTTAGTAAGCACTTTGTCCTTTGCATTGCTTTCAAGGAATTTCTTCACGATGGAAACTCGTAGAGTTTTCCATGTTTTTGGGGCTTCACCGTTTCCACGAAGGCTAGCCCACCGTTGATAAGCCGATTTTTGCAAGTGCAGAGCTACATCGTGTAGCTTGGAGGACTCTGTTAGGCCCTCATCTCCAAAGGCTGCATGAAGTTGCTAAATGAAGACCAACACTTTGTCAGTAGCACCAAAGGTGCCATCATATGTGAGAAAAGAGATACTCTTTCCTCCTCCCTTGAACTTCTTTAGATTTTGTGACCTTCACCATGCAGGGTATGATTTGTGATGTCCTCCTCACTTGTATTCTCTAGGAGAATAGCAATAGATTTTATCGAAAGAGGAGGAAGGTGAAGAAGATGGAGAAGAGGATGACCTCTTTCTTGCCCTTTTCTTCCTTTGTTTCCTCTCTTCCCTTTCAAAGTGATGAGGACAAGGACTGTGTGTTGATCTTTTCCTCTTGGGAGGAGAGGGCGATCGTATAGAACGCCATCTTCGTGGAGCCACATCTTCAGAGGAACTTAAAGCTCCATTGATTTCTTGCTCTTTGGATTCCTCCTCTCATATGGGAGAGAGTATTCCCATGAGGGTCTCTTCAAGAGGCCTCCTAAGCTCTTTCTCCTCTTGGGGAGGAAGAGAAATTCCATAAGCGCGAAGTTGTTGAGTAGCTTGGGCTTGCAAAGAAGGGTTTCCCATAGCTTGATGCAGCCTAGTTACAAGGTAACTCACAAACATGGGGGCATCATCATTAGAACCTTCACGTGCAAAATCAAAGCTATCAATGTTCATTCTACTTTTGGTTATTGTCAGCCATGGTAACAAAATTTGTGTACATACTTAGTGTATACTTTGGAAAGTCTGGAGGATATCTACCCGTGATTTTGTCTTTGACACAATCATGTGTATCTATCTACATCAGAAGCTGTGTTCTACTAGAGACGGATGGCATGGGTTTAGATTTCAAGGTTCTGGTGTCTCTTTTTCTTCTATACATTTGTGTCTTTTCGGTTTCTGGTTTGGAAAGTCAAAAAACTTTTCCTCCCCTCCTTTCATGAGTAGTTTAGCTCTCACATGCTCTTTTTTCGACCCCGAGTCATCAGAGGTAGCTGAATGTTCTTCTAGCTCGTATGTTGCATCATAGTAGAGGTGTGAAAAGACTTGTTGAGATTTCATTAAGTCCTTGGGTTCTTGAATTTTGTCTTCAATGTGAAGGGTTGAGATCATTTGAATGGGAATTATGTCATAGCTGTCCTTATTGTCAAATTGAGTAGGCATAAACGTATTTACACACACATCCATTGTTGCTAAAATTTGAGTACACTCAAATGGATCAAACAAATGCTCTGGAAAGGGTTCAAGTACATAGGCTTCATTTGTGCAATCCATTTACAAGATACATTTTTCTCATTTTAAGCTCCCGTTTTCTGAGACTCCACACATCCAAACAGGTGTGTCTTTGTTTAACCAAGATGGAAGCTTCGTTTCAATTGAAGAGACTGAGTCAAATTCTTGTATGGGCGTTTTCATGACATCTCGATAAGTGTGATCTTTTAGATTGACCCTTGTTATTGATCCCACTTGCTTCAAGTACAGGTAATTGTTTCCCCAATTCTGGATCAGTTATACTTGTCGCATGAGTGGTCTTTCCAAGATGATTTCATAATTGAGTTTCTTTCCAAAGTACACTATTGCAAAAGTATGTTGATAATCAATTCCACAAGAACTAACTATCACTTTTTCAAGAAATCCTAAGGGTCTTTCGATCTGTCCCGATCAGCCAATTAGAATTTCATTTGAGTTTGTCTAATCGCTAGTTTTCCCCATGATTTGCATACTGCTTTCGTGGCTATGGCTATGCGTGCCCCACTATTCAGTATTGCCATGGTTTCTATATCATTATATCTCATTGGAAGGGTTGTGTTTCCTTCTTCCCCTTCATAGTATTCTTTGACTTTGTTCATTGGGACGGATCTAATCTCTTTGTTATCCAATTTGTGTTTCAAATTTTCCAAGTTTTTTGTGATTAGCCTTGTTATTCCCACCTTCTCTAGAGTTTTCTATAGATCATTCCATAAATATGGGCTAATTTTTGACAGTTCTCTTAAAGTAAGAGTGCATTGAATAAGTGTAGACATGATTGAATGGATGTTGTCTACCTCAAGGGTCTGTTCCACTCTTTTTATATGAGTGGTTTTACACACTATTGATTCGTCTTTGTTATCTCCCAAGTAAGAGGGTAGTGTTTTTAGAGTCACCGGTTTAGACATTCCTGAAGCTTCAGAGCCGCAATCCCCATACAAGGATTGTACATCCATGTCCATATCAGGAGGTAGATTGTCTAACCAAACTTCCTCTATAGGAGCCGACTTCAAAGTTAGTCTTTTATTATTAATCTCTGTAAATTGTTTTCATAAGTGTCTTGGCCATTCTTCTTCCACGAACAAAATTCCATCTAAGGCATCTTCATTGTTAGGCACTATGAGTTTTTTCTCTTTAGTTTCAAGGTGGGGTTCTACCACCACTTTGGATTTCTCTTTACTAGTTCCTACCACAAGCTCCTCAGGTTTTGTTGTACCCTTGAGCTTGGGTTTCTGTTTTTCCAGCATCTCTTGAGTAATTCTTATCAAATTTTGATAAGCTTTGAGCTTTGCTGCTTCCATATCTAGAGAAGGATAGTTTCTCCATTTGTTTTCCATGTTTTGGCCTGCTTTAAGTCCCGCTTGGTACGCTTCCAAGGCTGAATTGATCGGCTCAAAAATTTTGTCTACCAGAATTGATCCTCCAGATTTCACCATGGTTTCCTTGATTTCACTTCCAGTTTCTTTCACTTTTTTCTGGAATAGTTTCTTGGATTTCTCCTCAATTTTAGTCCTTTGTTTCTGTTTTCTTATCTCATACCTCTGGCTTCTTCTTCTCTTGGTCTTTTGAGAGAAAATTATATTATTCTCTGAGTCATCAGAGAAATTATGCTTCTTTTTCTTAGCCTAGGCTCTAATGATTACGTTGATTGGAACAATAGGTTCACTCTCCGATGAGCTACTAGGTATCACTTGGACTACGTTTACTATTGTTTTACCCTTGTTTAAAGGATTTTTTGGACAATCTTCACGAAAGTGTCCTCCCTTTTTCCAACACTGTATACAAAATGCTTCAGCTGGCTTAATGTTCTTGTCAGGCTCTGAGCATGCATTTTTCCAGTGATCATTTGCACCACAGTTATGGTAGTTTCCAGTTCTTGACTTTATCATGGGTCTTACCGTTGCAGGTCTAACACCTTGATTAGCTACATACTACATCGATGCAAGCTCTGGTGTAGCATAAGTCACAGGTTATTCCATTGGTGGTGGATGTGAACTATACCATACTCCTTCTACCCTTGCTGTAGATGGAGTAGGCTCACCATAAGGTGTAACAGACACTAGTGCTTGCTCATCTATGATTCCCTCTGAATGCATGTACTTTACAGGCGCTGCATTATGTCCAAGATATGGAAGTTGTTGACCCAACACGGGTTGAGGTCTTTTCATACCCATTAGTGGTCTTTGAGCTGGGACCATATTATGCTAATATATGTACATGGGTTGTCCTTGTGGCATGATAGGCACATATTAAACATTTCTATCATACTTTGGTCGGTAATAGCACTCATTGGTCTCATGGTTGGTCCATTTACCCTCGATTGCACACAATTTTTGTGGCCTAATTGTCCCTGTTGAGGTATCCATTGGCCCGGTCCCCTCATAGGTGCTTTCTGCATGTTATTCATCATTTCATTCATCCTTTTGAGCATGCCTTCTATGGCTGTAAGCGGTCTTGCAGACAACAACCGTTCCCACTTGTGTTGGTTTGGTGGATGTTGTTTTCTCACTTTGATTATCCTTAAGAAAATCTTATTCATTGAGAATATCACAATTGTCTCCCGAGTCAATGGCATTCGATACACTCTCTTCTATGGTCATATGTTTCTTACTATACAACATAGCATGAAGTTCTTTGTTTAGCAGTCCCTCTAGAAACAATGATACTAATCTTTCTAACCTAGGTATTTCTAGTTATGGGCATCTTGCAATGTATTGCTTTATTCTAGTTGCACAATCCCTGACAGACTCCCCTTGTTTCTGTTTGAACCTATAGATTTGAGCTACCGTATTATGTTTGATCCCCGTTTTGGAACAACATGAAGCTACAGATCCTTGAGCTAATGTATTTTAGTCCATGATTGACCTTGATGGAATGTTTTGGAACCATGTCAGTGCTTTTTCTTCTAATGTCATTCCAAATACTCAAATTGAGTATGGAGATCAAGTATGCGTTCTGCTCTTAGCACTTGCTTAAAGCTTGCTAAGTGGTCCTATGGATCCCCACATCCATTGTATTTTCTAGCCCATTTTTGAAAAATTAGCTAGTTTGAAAAGTCTATTTGGTTCAATTCCAGGTCTCCTGGCAGTTGGTCCTATCCGGAGTCCTTCAAACCAGGCTATTGGAAATAGTGACTCATGTAGCCCTAGATTGGCTTTAGTGTCACACGATTTTCTTTGTGATGAGGTAGGTTTGGGTTTTTTAACAATTCTCCCAAAAGATCTCTTGTGGAGTTCCTCTCTTGGAATAATTTTTGGTCCTTGGCCCAATATCCAATCTCTTATGGAGTACCCTTGGTATTTGGTTTGCTCCACCTTCTTAGGACTCCTCATAACAAAGTTAATGTTATAACAATCCCTAAATAGGTAGGTTGGTAAATCTAGTAAACCCTTGCCTTTGATTTTGAAGATAGAGATGGTCTTCATGGGTGTTAATTATCCTGATTTGGCATGCGAAGTAGAAGATCTTTGACATTTCTATCCTCCCAACATTAGACTTCGATCCTAGGATTATCCGTGCTAAGCCATTCCAAAGGCTTCAAATCAACTTGATCTTATCCCTCAAATTTGAAAGTTGGTGGTCCTTCTTTTGCTGCCATGTTTGGAATTATGGTATTTACTTCTAACCCCCATTTGTCTATTACATCACGGTTTTCAACTTTTAAATATTGAGTTTCGTTTTTATCCATACACATTTTTCCTTGTTTTTTTGCCCTTATTTCCTCTTCAAACTCTATGTCATGGTCATCAATGTGAATGGCATACTCTTCATTAGGATCTAGGTAAACCTGATCTCCATGGCCATTAGTCTTATAAAAGGTGAGTATGTGCTTATATCACACTATCATTCCAGTTCCTGAATGAGTTGAATATGAAGACATTGCAGATATTTACTCTGAATAAGTGTCTGAGATTTCTTCAAAGATAGTGTCCAAGTGATCACCTTGATTCACACTCTCTTCGGTGGATACACTACTAGTAGTCTCTCCAAATATGCCTTGATTTACTAGTATACGACCAGATTTAAGGTTCATATAGATTGGTTAAGCCCTATATAGAGTACTTAGTGTTGGATTGAATTGTTATTCTCTTTTCCACTTGACTTGAATGCAACTCCTATCGAGCTTTCAATTCCTTGTCTCCAACCTGATTCTTGTATCGATTTTAATCAAGTTAGCTAATCTTTCATAAAGACTATACGAATTTAGATAATTATTGTGACTGATCTATGTATATCCCTTCAATTTGAACTAAGCGAGTTAGCAACTGAGACTTTCAGATTCTACTTTTGCAAAAAGCCAAAGGACTAATTTGCAACCTGGAATCTGAGTGAACATGTACTAATTTGGATCTGGTTGAACCCAAAATTGATCGGTGGTCTTGTATTATGTTGTTCTAACACTATGCAAGCTCAAAAGTCCAAAATTTTGTCTTTGTGTATCAGAAGTAAATAACCGTGATTATTTACTTTTCTCATTTTTCATACTTTTTAGGCTTGTTTTGCCAAGTAATCAACTTGCTAAAGTCTCTGGACAAGTTTCACTGAGTTTGAACAAAATTCATTCAAGTTATCAATTGTTTCGTGTCTGCAGACTCAGTTTTTGAGAATCTGGCTTAAGTCTCACTTTTGTGATCCAAATTCTACTAAATTTGATCTGTGTGGTCTGTTTGATATGCTTGACCTTGTGGATACTCAAATGTGTAAAAATGTCCAATTTTGGAGCAAATATAAATAATCACGGTTATTTACTTCTAGTATTTTTGTGCAACTTTTTGCCACAATGTTGATACAACATGGTTAAGCAGCTCAACTTAAGCTCCCTGGCCAAGTTTCATCAAGTTTGGATAATCCTTGTTCAAGTGGTCAACAGTTTTGTGTCTGTAGACTGACTTTACAAATTTGGCCACAATTTTCACTTCAATGATCCAAATCTTACCAAATTTGATTTGTGGGCTTACTATAGCACATGCTAAAACTAGTGGTATGATGGGTTCGTCAAAAAGTTGAGAAATGGATTAAAAGTAAACAATCGTGATTATTTACTTTTGGTAAAATTTTGCATCTTTTTGGTAAACAAAGCATGTACACCTCTTTAACACTTCAATATAAGCCTTTGAGTCAAGTTTCACTAAGTTTGA
The DNA here is from genome assembly GCF_014529385.1 of Adiantum capillus-veneris. NCBI lineage: Eukaryota > Viridiplantae > Streptophyta > Polypodiopsida > Polypodiales > Pteridaceae > Adiantum > Adiantum capillus-veneris. The sequence continues at coordinate 51,128,343 of NC_140959.1, read as the reverse complement.
ACAAGACTTTTCTAATTCACACTCAAGTTCTCCACAATCAATACAGATTTCAATTTTTACCAAGGTTTTGGTTAGTTTGGTGATCAGCCAAATTCTATGGGCCTTTACAAAAGATGTTTGTAGACATGCATAAAGTCTCTGGTATCAACCCTGGTCACTTTTGAGCTGAAAGTAAATAATCGTGATTATTTACTTTTGGCCTAAAATGAGCACTTTTTTCAACTTTTTTAGTGGACAGTCTTTTTACGATCTATTTTAAGCATCTGAGTCAAGTCAAAAATTAATTTGACCTAGAATATCAATAAAAAGTAAATAATTTGAGTTTTTGGAAACTCTTGAAAATTTAGCTTACCCATTGATTCATACAACTTTTAAAGCATAATCTCCAGCCGGATTCAGTGGTTGATAGTCTTTTGATGCTGTTTCAAGCCATAGACCTAAAATTCTGTAGCTTCACATAAACAACTCACAATTGGTTCTTCTGGAGTGAGCAATGTTTTGAGATCCCACCTCAGATTTTACTTACCCTACTCCTAGATTCTACTGCAACGGGGTTGTGGAAAATATCCACAAACACTCGTTTTCTTGTTTTTATGGTTTTTTGAGCCTCGATCTTAAAACTTGTCTCATCCCTCAATCATTCTCAAAATCTTAATCTAATCCTACAATCCTACAATCCTACAATCCTAGAAGGTACTTAGAAAGTACAACCTACTTCCAAGCTCCCTCTACACAACAAAAGACGACAATTTTAAGCTATGCGATTTTAAAGAGAAAGTTTTGACTCTATGTGATCCTAGAGCAAGTTAAAGAACAACTACTCAATGAACTCGTGTTTTCCCTAGTTTAGGTCTCTTCGATCCTCGGCAATGGTGCCAAATGTGGGATAGGTTTCTAGCCTCACTTCTATCTTATTGCAGACATAGCAAGAACCACGAATATAATTGTCAATCCATGGGATGAAGCTCACTTGACTAGTGCATAGAGGCTACAAGAGGTTGTCAATCTCTTGGAAAACAACAAAAAACTCGCATCTAACTGAAGCTACACTCAAATGATAGAAATCACCAAAAGCTAGTCGCTAATCGGTAAACAAATCAGAATCGTTGCAGCATCAAACAACATCCAAACGTTACGAAACTTCTAAGACATGTTTATAAGACCTAAGCACACATCCTTATGGTCTCAAATCTCACTTTAGGTCAAGTGCCAAAATCGTGATTATTAACAGTAGTGAGTTTTTGACCTAGTCGTTTTTGACCCAGAATGCATCTAAATGCTTAGCAATGATGTCCCAATATCCGCTTTATACTTATTTTATGATTTTTATAATTATGATGAAATTAGGCCACGGGTCAGCGATGCCATAAGCTAAGGATTACCATGAAATGCTTACATCAATGCGTAGAGCTCTTACATGCGGTTGCAACACAACAGACAGCACTGCAATGTGACAATAGGGAAAGGAGTAGGAAGCGTGAGAAGGAGAGAAGTGAGCATTGTTAGCTCACATTATGTTCTATTATCCAAAAAGTTTTAAAATACTTATAAAAATTGGCTTTTATACCTTAGCCAAGGTTTCTGTGGTCAAGACCAATAATCTCGGAGCTCTAACTAAAGATAGTTTGATACAATCTATAAGCTTGTAGCCCCGGCTCATCAATTACAATGTTTATCTGGAAAGTAGGAGTTACAGCATTCCTTTAGTTTTGGGGCACCTAATACCCTATTTTGCATAGTAGACAACGATGGTTGATTTTTTCAATTATAGAAGAAAACAAAACATTTTAGTATATCAAGTATAGGTTTTTCAATATTGTTAGTTTCTTGTGACAAGTACATGCATTTTGTAGGTAGTAACCATATCTAGTCATAAGGATCAAATTTGGCTAGATATTGAATAGTTTCTATGGGATTCTACAACTCATAATGTTGAACCCAGTTTTTTCATGTTTGTTGTATTTAGCACTTCATCTTTGTCCCCAAGATTCCCCTTGGTAAGAGATGTATTATTCTTTTGACATGCTCCATGGCTCCTTATGAGCCTAAAGGAAAATAGGGAACTAAGAAAAGATGCATATATTATTTGTATTGAGCGTGGCTATAGAAACTTTGGTGATAGGTTTGCAGAATGGTAAAAATTCAACTTTTTTGTACCTATTTCTTTTGGCAAAACAAAAAATAGTGAGTGAGAAGCAATCATATGTTCTGATCGCCAACCCATTGAAGTTAACCAGGGAATTTATCTCAAGTCCTACAAAAATCCCTAATCTTATTTTTATGCAACAAAACGTAAGAAATGACTATTTTGATGAAAATGTACTGGTCCATCAACTTTGGAGGCTTGGTGTGACCAAAAGATGAGAAATTTTACAAGTTTCTTATTTTTTCCATGTGTAGTAGGCCTTGAACTATAACCTCATGAAAGGATTTTACAAAATGAGTGGATCTTCTATGGTTTTGGTGGTTTTTTTCAAAACCCTGAAAGGACACTTTTATGTCCTGTTAGGTTACCAACCTAGTGTTAACCTCTATTCCTTGCATCCATCTAGAATCTTCAAAAAGATAATTTTTGAACTTAATAAAATACCGTCGGATAATCTTACCGTATGTTGTAGTACATTGTCTTCATGTTGCAGGATACCTACGGGTTATAGCTTCTCTTCTTCGTCTTCAACTTTGGGAGGGTCTTCAATAATTGGTTCACTTGGTGGCTCTCCTTTGTAGGGCTTAAGTAGGGTCACATGAAAAGAATTGTGTATGAGCCAATGTTTGGGCAACTTGAGTTGGTAAGCCGTATCATTGATGGGCTTGAAGATTTGGAAAGGACCATAGAATCTTTTGGCTAGCTTAGCATAATACTTTTGATGGCCCATAGGATTTTTGCCCATCGTTTTCCTTAATCAAGCCTTAGGAAACTTAAGTAAGACTCAATCATTTTCTTTGAAGGTTAAGGCCCTTGTTTGCTTATTAGCAACAAATGTTTGCCTTTGTTGAGATGTCATAAAGCTAATGTCTAACCAACCTAAATGATTTTCTCATATTAATCTGATCATTTAATGTGGGAGAATAAACAGGACCAAGGGTTAAGATATAGATATGTGCTTATAGATCTATCTCAACACGGGGCCAATGATAAAGGGGCCCAAATGAGAGATTTTCTATCAAAGAGTAAGGCTAACCAATGAAGCATAAAGAACTTAGGAATAGATTCATTGAAGACCTCCAATAGTTAAGTGTAAAATTCCTTTGACCTTAGGTAAGCTAGGACTGAGCTTGAGGTGGGAACCCGGCCCAAGCTTAAGGTACTTGAGGTGCTTGTCATGCTTGACGACTAACGTGCTTAAGGTTCTTGAGGTGCCTGATGACTGAGATGCTTGAGATGCTTGAAGTGCTTGATGCTTGAGGTGCTTGTCATGCTTGAGATGCTAGGACTGTACTTGAGGTGAGAACCCATCCCAAGCTTGAAGGGCTTAAGGGCCAAGCTTGTGGTGAGAATTAGGCCCAAGTTTGAGGGGCTTGAGGTGGCACAAAAGTCAAAGCTAAGCCCTACAAGGAGGGGGCAAGCCCTACAAGAGGGGGGATGAGAGAGAAAAGACACACACTCACACAAGGCATGCTTGGTACAAACAAAGCAAAAGGGACACTTGTCAACTTCCTCCTCATGTTGCCCTCATGGTTTGCCTGAAGCCTATTGGTTGGCCACACAAGGGGTCTAATGATCAATTAGAAAACCTAATTAAAATTTTTTACATTTATCAAGTCCTCTCTCTCAAAGAGGAAAGGGGGACACTTGTCCCAAGACTACCCTTGTTACTTGATTTACCTCCTGCTTGTGATTGGCTACGTGGCCTGGGGGGTCCAATGAGCTTCAAGCATGAGCTAAAAGGGGGGGTTGACCAAGGAAGCTAGGGGCTTGCTTAGGGAATATACGCTCCCACACACACCCTCGTTGTGTGAAGTGAAAAGTGCAAGAGCACCCTCTCCTTCTTCAAGCAAGTAGAGACATTGAGAGCCTACACCAACACTCTTGGCTATGGAGTGAAAATCCAACCAAGAGACATGCTTCAATGCTTAATCTTTCCATCTTCTCCATCTTCATTGCTATGCTATTATGTATGCTATCAGGAAGAGTGATGATAAGTGAGGAACTCATTTTTTCTCCTATGAAATGTTTCTTCTTTCTCTTCCCTACCCTCATTCCGTGCTAGCTCTATCCACCTTCGAAGGTGTTTGAGGTCTAGGGAGTGAGGCTTGGGATAGTTAATGCTTTCCTCTATGCTCATGATGCATGAATATTTCCATCTTCATTGCATCACCTAGGTCACAAGGCACACAAGGATTGTATTGTAACAAGTATCTCTTGATGGAAGAATTAATAATACAAATGCCTATTGGAGGGGGGACCGGCTCCACATAAATCTGGTCCTTAACTATTGTGATCTTCTAAATTCTCTCCCTTGCAATAGTATTGTTCATGCCAAGTTAACTAATTGCTATGTTTATGTTGATATCTTCAATTATGATCACCTGCTATGCTCACAAAGTAATTTGTCAAAAGTACTTTCATTAATTTTCGCTACTCTCAAGTTAATAGGCCAATTTCATTACATTGGTATTAGAGCGTTTGGATTCTCTTTTCTTGCTTAAGAAGAGAGGTCCTTTAGTAGCCTATAAATGGTTGGTTTGGTTAATCATATTAGGGTAAGTGGAACTGGGATCTATTATTGGTTTTGTTGAGCCCACTATGTGGGATATGGTGCACACCTCGGGAGCTTTGGACTTAATAATGGAGTCTTTTTAAACTTGCCTATAGCTTTACCATTATTGATCCATAAGAAGTTGGAAAGGAGCTAGCCCTCGAAAACTCTGCTATGTTAGACCTACTCCACTACTCTCTATAACTGACCACTTCGAGCCATTGGTGTAGTTACTTTAGAGCCAATTTTCAAAGGTTAAGAGGAGAAAGCAAGAAATATCAAAAAAATCAAGAAAAACGAGAAAGGAAACTCAAGAAAAACCTAAATACCAGGACAAGGATTCAACCATGACACGAGTTGAACGGAAAAAAAAAGTATCAAGAGTTGAAGAAAGCTCTAAAGGAGATGTATACCACGGAAATGGAAACCACCGAGAAGGAAGGTAAAGATGTAATGAGTGTTCCATATCATTACAAGAAATACACTCTCCAAGACCGAAAGATTATAGTCGAAAAACCTGTCAGGGAACTAAGAAACAGGGTGAGTCCTACGAAGGATGAGAAAATGCAAAAAAGATAGATCTGGCCGAGCCAGGAGAAGAGCCTAGACCTATCTACAATGCAAACGACCTGACTGAAGAAGAGGAAGATCTTTTGTTAAGCTTACCAAAAGAATATTGGGATATCTTTGCTTGGTCTTATAAGGATCTCAAGGGAGTTGATCTAGAAATTGTCAGCATACCATACCTGTGAGATGATACGAAACCAACCAGGCAAAGGCCATATACTTATAATGAAACATTTACCAAAAAGATCAAAGAAGAGATAGAAAAGCTAAAGGAAGACGAATTCATTTATGAATTCAGCTTCCTTTAGATTTATGAAATTGAACACACATATTGGGTGTCTCCAATTGTGGTAGTACCCAAGAAAAATTGAAAATTAAGAGTGTGTGTCAATCTCAAGAAAGTGAATGCAGCTACCATTGGAGACAACTTTCCTCTTCCAATCACTTAGCATGTTTTAGAACGAGTTGTAGGAAAATAAGCTTACAATGTTTTAGATGGATTTTTGGGATACAAGAAACTTTTGGTTGACCCCAAAGATCAGCATAAAACTGCCTTGGCAACATAATGGGGTATTTTTTCCTATTGGGTTATGCCTTTTGGGTTAACTAATGCTCCTGCCACCTTTCAAAGATTGATGAGCCATGCTTTTAAAAAATATCTTCAAAGTTTCTTGGAAGTATATATGGATGATGTATGTGTACATTTGTCAATCCGGGCTGATCATTTTGAACACCTCAAAAAGGTATTCGAAAAATGTAGACTTCATAGGATTTTCTTAAATCCTGGAAAATGCACATTTATGGGCAGACAAGGAAATATTATTGGATATAAAATGTCTAAAAATGGCATAGCTACTGATATGGATCAAATTCATGTTATTGTTGAATTGCCTAGAGCAACAATAGTCAAAGGGGTTCAAGCTTTGATGGGACATTGTGGATATTATAGACGATTCGTTTACATGTACGCTATAATTGCAAAAGCCATGTACAGCTTGATTACAGTATTTGAATGGATTGATGAGTGTGAAGAATCCTTCATGAAGCTTAAGAAAGCTCTCACTTCGGACCCAATATTGAAAGCACTAGATTGGAATAAGATATTCCACATACATGTAGATGCTTCAAATTTTGCCATTGGGTGTATACTAGATCAACCAGGAGATAGAAAATTTGATTTTCCTATTTCTTATGCTAGTAGAAAGTTGAGTATGGCAGAGAAAAACTCTACAACCACCAAAAGGGAAGGATTAGGAATGCTCTACGCCATAAAAAAGTATAGACATTACCTATTAGCTAACAACTTTGTGTTCTTGGTGGACCACCAAGCCTTCTTGTACTTGGTCAACAAGCCATGCAACACAGGAAGAATAGTAAGATGGTTCATCATTCTTTTGGAATTTGATTTTACTGTGGTTGTAAAAAAGGGCACCACTCACCAAAGAGAAGATCATTTGTCAAGGATTATTTCAAAGAACCACGCAAAGGAATAGACGATGATCTACTAAATTGACGAGCAAGTATTTTCAAGCAACAAAATAATCGAGCCTCTTTAAACATTCTTTATTACTTAGAGAAAATTACAAAAGCGCAAGAGGGTTTTTCAATGTTGAGAACTCATCCCACAGCCAAAATCAAATCCCATAATGACTAACTTCATAGAACTAGAATTGGAGCCAATTTCAAGGTTGCCTCTTGCCTAGTTGTGTCAACATCTAATTTATTCAATGACCCCAAGCAAATGTCTGTGCTCTCACTCTCATCACCATGAAGATTATTGTCATCAAAGTCCTCTGTGAAAGGAAATTGAAGCTTTTCCTTCCTTTTATAGTACTCTATCTTCAAACTCTCTTTACCTGACGACAAGACCCATGTTCAATGTGATTACCAAATGCTAGCTATTCGGGAGCTTTGTTGGATTTCTAAAGTAGAAACACTATTTTCACACTATCTTCAAACTCTCTTTACCTGATGACAAGGCCCCTGTTTAATGTGATCACCAAATGCTAGCTATTCGAGAGCTCTGACGAATCTCTAAACTAGAAACACTATTTTCACTGTACTTATCAATAAAATCATCAAGAAAGAAGACAAATTGTTGCATTACAAGCTATTGGATTCATAACATCAAAACATTCATCACATTAAAGAGAAAAATATATTCAATGGAACAAAAGAATGTCCCAATCCCTTCAATCATGGAACAAAAAAAGGCCCCGGCTTGCCACAAGTGTTGGGCGATTGTTGGAGAACCATTCTGCGTTGGCGTGGGATTATTGCAACAAAGCCGTCAACACTTTTGACAAGCAGAAGGCACATATGTCTGCTGGACTAGCTATCATTGTTCAGAATAATCCATTTCTCCACACATACAAAGTTTCTTTCCTAGGATTTGCCAAGAGGAAATTTTAGAAAATTAGGTTTATTTTGCAGGTTTTTACACTTTTTTTTCTACTTTGAGGCAAAATTTCTCCTTTTCCCTTGTCCTCAATCGACATTTTTGAAATTGAAAACGACATGATTTTAAGTTGAGACATGTTTTTCCCAAACACTGGTAGCAATACTTAAGCGTCTCCTAGCATCCCGAGCCTCTTTTACATAGAATGGTTTACATGTCCTATAACCCTTGCAAGTTCTTGGTGGGACGTAGCTCCAAGTTTTATGGTTTCTTGAGGTTGAAGACCAAAGTATTATGGAAGGCAGTGCATATCATTTTGACAAAGTTTTTCTTTAAAATGACCCTAGCCACAAAATCTATCTAAGGTGTGGCATGTTATAGCAACTCCTTGGTCTACTGCTGCAACCAGCTGGTTGTAGCAGTAGACCAGGGAGTTGCAAAGACATAGATGTGGGAGCTCTTTTACGTAGCATGAGGAGCATGATAATGGTCATTGTCGCTTTCATCATCCTCCTGCTCTTGCAGTGCCTAATGATTGCAAGTTGCGAAACTGCAGCGACGATGATAACACCGAGCGTGCGTCAACGGTGGGTGGGCAAATGATGGCGGTGGAGCTTGAGAAACATGCCAAAAATGGCCTTGCCGTTGTTGCAATGTCCATCACCATCAGTTCAGATGTTTCTAACGAAAATGAAGCTCCAGAGTTTGAAGGACATACCCATAGCCCGCGCCACCAAAGACAGCTCGTCAGCTTCCCCAGCGAGACAACTGGCACGCAATGCACACCTTGCTTCTTGAAAGCCTCTGCTGATGAGCCATGGTGCTAGCAAAACCGCTCTGAATGCTTTCCACAGCAGTAAGCCGCCCACAAGAAGTAAAAATGTTGCTACGTGCATCATGAAAGGCCCCTGTACTGAAAGCAGCTCACTTGTGCCTCACTCTTCTGATCTGTAAGGAATGCGCCGCTCCTGCTCTTGCAGATAGCCACGTTTCCTCAGCTACGGTGGCTCCCAGACTGTTGTTTCCATCTCGGGTACTACAAAACTTCATTGACCGAGACTGGAGCATTGAAGTACAGGTCTTCCAACAGGCTGTGTACCTTATGTAATCTGGAGGCTCTCTGTCTCTCTCTCAGACACACACACACACAAATGGTGATTGCACAGTAATCAAGGTAGGAAGGAGCTGAGGCTAGGGTTTCTTGCATTCCCACGAGGACAAAGATGAAGCTATGTGAGCTACTATCACTTTCTCCTGCCTGATCACTAGAGTCGGACTTGTGCTTTCGAAAGTGGAACCACCAATTCAAGGTGCCCTGTACAAAGGAGAGCCTCTTGAGCAACCAAAGATCCAAGACGTTGTTTTAGGGCTAATCAAAAAGTCGTAGAGCTTTACTAACGACCATGTGAGATGTCAGGTCATTGAGTACGATTTGCTCAAGAGAAGTCAAAAAAACTTTGGAGGAGTTACGTGGCTAGGTGATGAAATTGTAGCCAAGTTGGTAGGTACTCGATACATCATTTTTTCAATGTGCAAGACTTTTTTTCCGGAAAATACTCGGATGCCATCGCTGCCTTTGTCAGAGTTGTTTGGTGTATCTAATCTTCTCAGCAGGAGTCAGGACATAGTACTACTATGCCAAATGGGAAAGTTTTGGTGCTTTCACAATAGTAATAATCAGACTAGTTAAATTTTTTGTGCACATAGATTTTTGATCCAATAATCAAGCGTCATTAGGTGGAGAGAGAGAGAGAGAGAGAGAGAGAGAGAGAGAGAGAGAGCTTGGAAGCTCAACTAAATTTGTGTCTCCTTCCTCTTTTTTTGTGTGTGGGTCTCTAGAGAGCAACCATAGAGATCTCGGGGCAGGCTTTGGAAGCTGTAAATCGCCATTATGTGAGCTAGGACTAAAAGATTCTTTCAATCTTGGCCTGAATATCCTATAAATAGATGATTCTCTAGGTGCTCCATGATCTTGGGTGTTTTCAGCAATGAGAGCACTCACAATATAGGAGCTTTTACAAAAACAATTCTTGATGACTTTATCTCTACATCCAAAAGGCAAATACACCTCAGACTTGGGGCTTTCCTGTGCAGAAGAACTTGCATTTGGATTTGGATCATAATAGATTCGTTAGGCAAGAAATTTGCACTTCCAAGATTTTGTTAAAGAACATCGTTGTCTATAAATCTATTTGAATAAAGGAGACTTTAGGAATCAACTTTTGTTGCAACTGAGAAAGAAATAGCTAAACATCTACATAATTCACATGAGCCTCATAGAATGGGCCCTAATTCTGTTGTGTTCTTAGTAGATCTTGACATGTATTAATTGTTAGTCAAGTTTGGTAAAAAGCAGTAGACCAATCATACCTTAAGAATCTCATTGAGATGGTTATGAGGTAGTTGGATATGTTTGAGCTCATGATGCATTAGGCACATCACTTCATCATCGCCACTGCATATGCCATTGATGTAGTTGTAGCGGGTGCATCCATAGCTTGCTGCTCTCATTTCCTCCACCATTTTAGTTTTGAGTTGGCAAGGGGAAAGGGAGGGAAGCATTGTTTCTCTTGTGTTAATTTTCTCGGATTTGTCTACGGTCGTCTTTTTTTGCTCGGTGATTAGAAAACCCCTAATTGAGCAAACGGCTATGTATCAATTACTAGCTAGAAGGCTATACAAAAGAAATCGAGATGGAATATTGTTTTTATGTATTTATCCTAAGGAGAAAACCCAATACCTAAGTCAAGCACATATTACCATGGTAGGACTTCACTTTGTGGAAGACCAAACTATGCAACGGATCTTAAGACTTGGAATATTTTGGCCAACCATGAGGAGTGATGTAGAAGGCAAGGACAGTCCCAACAGGCCGGAACTACCACTTAGAAGGCCAACCAGTGGGAAGCAGTCACACTAGTAGTAATTATCGCAAGCAGTTATTGCAGTAACTCCTAAGAGCTATAAATAGAACCCGCTACATTGTAATCGGGCTTCTTAGCTGCTGGACTTTTGTCTTTTGGCTTTAGCTTTCTAAGCACTTTCGGATTTACGAGCTCTTCGCCTCTAGTTATACCATGTAATCATTGCTTATGTAATTATCTGAGCTTAAACCCATTATACATTGTATTGGTTATCCTTGAGATATTAATCTGAATCTGGAAATATTCTTTCCAGTCTTTTGGTTATGTCTCTTGTTTCAGTATAACATTCCAATTCAGTTCTCTATTTCAGTCCAGTATTTTGTTCTAGTCTCACTAATTAAACTGACGACATAACCAGTACCTCTAAATTCAAACACTGGAATCAACTGTTTGAAGAGACCAGCTCCAATTCCATTTTGGCAATCATGGTGGTTAGAGTTGTTTTCTCTTAGACCAAAAAATTCTTACCTCCCGTTGGAATTTTCAGTTGTACACATGGCGCCCAAAGCTAGTCGTGGTCGCAAACCATCAACCCAGTTAGACACTGATTCCAACCGCATTAATCCTATTCCTGAGGATCAGAAAGAGAGTCTGATCCCAAGAAGGACCCTGAGAGTGATATCGAGGCTCAGGAGGAGCACATTCATGCTAAAGAGGCCAGGGACTCTCAGCACTCCAGTCATTCCAAGAGGAGAAGGGCTGAGCTGAGCGAGAAGAACGTGAAACCAAGAGTTGTCGGTCCACACAAAAGGCAGTTCAGGCCAAGGGAAGCAAGGGCAGTCATCATAGTTCCAACAAGAAAGCCAGAGAAGAGATAGAGACTGAAGCTGAAGAAGAAGTAGACTGGGACGCTGACACAGATCACTACAGGAAGTCTTTAAGACGAAGTTAGTAGGCTCCCAAGGTTAAAAGAAGCGAAGAGGATGTTGTCCGGAATGATTATATTTCTTCATTGAAAATCTCTTTCCCAGTGTTCAAAGGAGGAAAGAAAGATGATCCAGATGTTCATATTCAAGCTTTTCAGCAGTATGCTGAGTTGAAGAATATTGATGAAGATGACAGGGGAGAATATTTTCCTCAGTCATCATTGAAAGATGCAGCAAGGAAATGGTATTACCATTACCCATCTTGCCAACTCAGATCATACAACAAATTGTTCAAGGCTTTCAGATTGGAGTATTCAGACAATAGGGGTGATGAGGACATCCTCTACGAGCTAGATAAGATTAGACAAGGAAAGTTGTCAGTGAGAAGCTATGTAGAGAAGATCAAGGAGTTAACCAAGGAGTTGCAAGAGCCACCATCAGAAAAGAGGCTACACGCATGGTTTCTAAATGGGTTCCACAGTAAGAAGCTCAAAGAACAAGAGGTACTTGCACCAACAAAGAAATTTAATGATTTGGTGCAGAGAGCTTTGAAGCTTGAACAACAAGCTAAGAAGGAGAGAAGCCACAAGAAGAGGAGGTCCAGCAGTAGAAGCTCTTCCACTGAGAATTTTGATTCTCTAGTGAGACCTCTAGTAGCTCTAATAGCAGCCAGATGAAAAGAGCAAGGACAAGGCTAACAAGGGTTCTTGGTCCAAGAAGATTGATGAACTGGTCCGACAAATTGTTGAAATCAGCCAGACCAAACAACCAACTAGGAGAATGGAAACCTGGTGCTGGCAAGGTCCAAATCTAAAGATCATGTTTCCAATGAATGTCCACAAAGTACCTATTGCAAAGCGTATGGTCATTTATGGAACAATTGTGGCATTTGCATTCATCACTTCAAGAAGGGAAAGGATTTGTCTCTAGTGGCATTTACCAATGATGAACTAGCTAAAGTAGAGGCAACCAGTGTATCCCAAGAGGAGAAAACACGTACCAATGGCACTGGTACTGGGCGCGACAGGTACCAAGGAGGTGCTAGCCGAGGCCAGAGTTCTGGTAATTTTAAAATTCGAAGCCTTAACTGTTATACTTGTGGCAAGTATGAGCACTTTGCGGCTCAGTGTCCAGAGATGCCCAGTATTGCGGCTACTAAGGTGAAAACCCGAGAGCCAATTCCAGTACGAGCAGTTACACGCAGTAAAGGGGGGCAATCATTGAGGAAATCCCAGATGAGCCTATAAAACCAATCAGTCCTGAAACTAGCAAATGGACTCAGCAGAGAGAGGTATGGAAGGAAAATGGCAAAGAGAAGGTAGTCGATGAATGGCAGGAGCAAAGAGAACTCGAGGCTAAGATCATAGAAGATCTATCCAAGAAGCGACCACAACAGCCAAAAAATTTCGAGGCTCAAATCATTCAGAAGATATCAGCCTAGTCTTTTGAGAAAAGACAACCAGATCAATTAGGATTTAGAATTTATGAGACTATGTAGGCTATAGACCAGGGGCTGGTGAAAGATCTAGGAAATGACAAATCAGATCTTATTGCAATGGGAAACAATGAAGTGGCAAAGCAAACACCAAAACAGAGGATTGGTACTGTAAATATAGTACCGATTCCTCAAGTTCTGACAGTAACTCTAATCAAGAGAGAGAAGAAATTCATGTATAAATCTGTGAAAGAATTCAAAAACTGACAGTTGAATTAGAAGTATTAAAAAAACTTTGCCTAAAGCAGCAAAATTCATCAGACAGTGAAGAAAGACTGAAGCCGATGCTAGAGCAATTGACCTTGCAACTCTCAGAGATGATGAAGTGCTGGTAATCCAGGTAGGCTACAAAGTCAAGAAACAAAGGAAACCTCTATCCGGTGTCATACTGGATGGAGGGGTAGGAGTAAACATCTTGGGGGTACACCTTCAACAAAGAATCGGTATCACAAACTTGAAACCAACACCCTTTAAGGTTCAAATGGCCAATAACACAGTTGTGCAGGCAACCGGGATAATAAAAGTTCAAGACCAACTTCCTAATACTAGAGGTGCAAGGCGCATATGGGATGCTATTGGGGTGCCCATGGCTGTAAACAACACAGGCTGCTCACAATTATGCCAATAACTCTCTGACAATACAGAGCACCAGTAGAAGAATTCAAATCTAACAAACAACACCAGAAGCTGGAGGAAGGCACTACAACTAGAAGAGCTTTGCCAAAAGTATGGGGCAAAGAAGATTGAAAGGATGCTGGCAGGAATGAATACTTTTCCATTGGTCGAGATAGACCTAAATGTAGTATTATTTGACAAAGATCAGGCTGAAAAGCAAAGGAAGCAATTTCAAGATCAGTTCACTGAATTGAACCTTGGAGAACGACCAGTTCAACTAGTTGGACGGCCAAAGAAACCAGTTGACTCCAAAGAAGAATTCTTAGATTCCAGTACACTAGCGGCCGACTAAAGAGGTGCCCTCTGAAGAAGTTATTGAAGTTCAAAATGACAGTTGAGAACTAAAAGGTCCATCCTGGGATTATGCCGAGGATTCAACCAAAAGGAAGGGAGGTGGGCCTAATTGGTTGCTTCTAGATGATCAAGAAATCAAAGAATGGAATTTGGGTTCTGAGGAAAGTCCTCGATTGATCAAAGTAAACATGCATCTGAACCCAAGAATGAAAGAAGAAGCCCGACTCATGTTCCATAAGTACAAAGATGTATTCACATGGGAACATACCGATTTAAAAGGTGTACATCCATAGGTCTATCAACATAGAATATCTCTGAAACCAGATGCGAGACCAGTGCCTCTGCAATGATACAGAATGAATCCAAACTATGCTAAGAATGTCAAAGACGAAATCAACAACCTTCTGAAGGTTGGATTCATCACAAAAGTTGCCAGTAGTGACTAGCTATTACCTATTGTGGTAGTGTCAAAGAAGAATGGAAAGCTCATAGTTTGTGTGGATTATTAAAAGTTGAATGCTCAAACTATCACGGATCCTTTTCCATTACCTTTTACAAATATGCTTCTCGATGAGATTGCATGCCATGAGATGTATAGCTTTATGGATGGCTATAGTGGTTATAATCCACTAAAGATTGCTCCTGAAGATTGGAGTAAAAACACGTTTATTACTGAATGGGGTGCATTCATGTATTTGGTCATGCCATTTGGTCTTTACAATGCTCCAGCAACGTCCCAACGGTGTATGATGGATTTATTCAGTGAATTCTTGCACCGATTTCTCGTCATATTTATGGATGACTTCACTGTTTTCTCAACTGAGGAGAAGCATTTTCTCTTTTTGGAAATGGTTTTTTAGCCTTGTAAGGAGAAGAGGATTTGTTTGAATCCATTCAAATCTATTTTCCTAGTCTGGAAGGGGCAACTACTGGGACATATAGTGTCCAAGAATGGCATAGAGATGGCTAATGATGAGATCCAGTGTGTTCTGCAGGCCAAGGCACCCCGCATAGCATCAGAGCTAAGTTCATTCTTGGGATATATCAATTTTTATAGAAGATTTGCTCATATGTTTGCTTCTAAGGCATTACCTTTATATGAGCTCACCAAGAAAACCAACAAGTTTATCTGGATTGTTGTATGTGAGGAGAGCTTCCAATGTATTAAAAATGCCATTATCAGTAAGCCAGTACTCCAACAACCGGATTGGGATGTTAGCTTCCATGTGCATGTCAACGCTTTGGGACTGGAAATGGGAGAAATATTGGCTCAACTACAAGGGAGGACTGATTATCCAGTGTATTTTTCTAGTTGGAGATTGAGTGAGGCTAAAATAGGATATACTACTGCGGAAAGAGAATCCTAAGGAAGGGTTTTTAATGCCACCAAGTTTCGAGATTATTTACTGGGCAATCCATTTCATTTATATGTGGATCATCAGACATTATTATTTTTTATTAACAAAGTTATTATCCAAGGAAGATTGATCAGATGGATGATGTTCCTGCTGGAGTTTGAATTCTGCATACCTTACAAGCTCGATAAATCTCATTGTGGTGTTGATTTTTTATCGAGAAGTACTCACGGCTACTCAAAAATATCCTTAAGAGATGAGCCACTATATGGAGAGCTGTTTCAGGTAGCATTGGAGGAAAACACAGATCCAGAATGGTATGATGTATATTAGTTCCTTTCCAAAGGAGGATTCCAAAAAAACTGGACTCAGAATCAGAAGAAGGCTCTAATTATTAAGAGTCTGAAGTTCACCATCATAGGAGGATTTCTCTATAGACTGGGAATAGATGGGGTTCTTTGAAGGTGTGTGCCAATGAAAGGAAGAATGCACGTTATTTTTGAAGCACACAATGGGGATTCTGGAGGAAATTTCTCCACACTGATATTACTTATAAGAAGATTTTGAAAGCTAGATTGTGGTGGCAAACTCTGATATCTGATGTTAGAAGTTTTTGCAAAACTTGTGATATATGTCAGAGAATGGACATACCAACAACAACTGATATGACTCCACCTTACTCCAGTTCAACCAGTGGGAGTATTTATGAAATGGGGTATGGACTTGATGGGACCATTAAAGAAGATCACTCCAAGGAAGAATTGGTATATTTTAATGGCTACCTGTTATGTCACTAAATGGGTAGAGGCCAAGGCTTTTCCAGATAATACTGCAAAGTCCACTATTGTTTTCCTTTTGAAAACATTATTTGCCGATATGGATGCCCCATTGAGATTGTGTCTAATCAAGGGACACATTTTACAAATGATACCATGGAAATTCTGATGGAAATGCTCTTAGTTAAGCAAATGAAATCAACTCCTTATTATCCTAGGTGCAATGGTCAGGCAGAGAGAAGTAACAAAACCATCAAGAACATTTTAACCAAGATTGTTCAGAAGGAACCACATCAGTGGGATCTTAAGCTACAAACTGCTTTATGGGCCTACAGAACAACTTACAAAGTCACCGTTGGAATGACACCTTTCAGAATGCTGTATGGTATTGAAGCTGTAGTGCCTATTGAATTCGTGATTCCTAGTCTGAGAATGGCAGTGGAATATGGATTATATTTTAATCACAATCTCAAACAAAGACAAGAGGAGTTAGTGTAGCTGGATGAGTTGCACCAACGTGCCATGCTAGTGAGGTGGTCCGGGGTGGGCAACAAGAAGAGTGGCCTCTAAGAACCCTTCTAGGCTCCCGTGCTGCTCAATTGGGTTGGGGTTGGAAAAAAACAACAAACACACACGCACACAAACCCGCAACCTAACCATACAAAATTTGCGGCACAACCTAGTTTTGGATGCGAACTAGAATGCAGAGAGAGAGAGAGAGAGAGAGAGAGAGAGAGAGAGAGAGAGAGAGAGAGAGAGAGAGAGAGAGAGAGAGAGAGAGAGAGAGAGAGAGAGAGAGAGAGAGAGAGAGAGAGAGAGAGTTCTCGGGCTACCTTGAAATGTATCGACAATGATCAAGCAAACACGGATATACACGTACAAAGAGAGAGAGTGGAGAGGGGAGTGCTTGTTTCCCTAAATCCTGCTTACAAATCAGTCATGACCAATCAAAGTGAGATTAGCATTTGTTTAACATAGCTTGAGTAAAGCACACCTCAAAAAATCACAAAACAAGCCATCCCAATCACTGTCTTAAGTCCAAGGGAGCTGTCTCCACACTGTCGCCCTCTTAGAGCATGTGGGATTTATGGCTAAACTGATAACAACACCCAGAGACAAGCTATGAAGAACTTAAATAAAACCCCAAGACACTTACACATCATTGTTGTCCATGACTTCACGTTGGAAGAGAGACAAAGTATCCATGCTTAGTCCAAATCCACCCTCCTTGAATCAAGAAATGTTGGGCTTACACTAGTAGCAGAAATAATAGGATTCCTACTCTCAATTCAATGATCACTCTCTCTTACAATGGCATAGAGATCCCTTGCTAATCACCCCTAATAAAACACATACATATGCATAAGCCAATGAGATTCCACTCAAGAGCTCCTTCTCAAGAGGTTGAGATTGGCTTCTCAAGCTATAGCATAGTGCTCATGCTTATGGCTTCCCCCCTTTTGTGCTAGCTACACCCTCCTTTTATAGCATTTATGAGGGCTAGGGTTACTCCTCTAACCATAGTTGGGTTCGCTTTTCAGCATTTTATATAATTTTTTTGCTTGGAATTATCAAGAAGTTGGTGGGGATAGATGAAGAAAAGAGAGAGGAGAGTAATGGAGGTGATAGGACTTTTCATAGTGGATTAGCTTTAGTAGATTAGTAGCGTTAGTATCTTTATTAATTTACAAATGGAGAGCAAGTGTCCTTTAAAAGTTCAGCAAAACCGACTGTTTTTTTCCACTACACAAAGTCATTGTGCGGTCCTTCTTTGGATGATTCTTTTGAATGCCTCAAAGAGTGAGCCCTCCATAATGCATGCCTGCCTGCCACATATCCTTGACCTTATTTTGTAAGTCTATAATTGAAGATATTATTGAGATCATGATATAAGTGAATAATACAACTAAGAAAATCAAATATTGAGGAGACTTGAAAATATTACATGTCAAAATATAAAATATAGGTAGAAAAATATAAAGGGTCAACTTTAAAATCATATCTCTCTCAGTATGAGGCTACCATAGAAAGATGAATATTTTTGGTGTTCTAAGTTATGAGAGTAAAAGAGAATAGATGTAGGAAGGAAAAAATCACAATAGTGAAAAATTTACACGTAAATAAAACTAGTTTTTTTGGATTTTTGTTGCAGTGGAGTTACAAGAAAATTAAGAGAATCTTGCATGAAAATATTTCTATATGAAAAAAAGAGTATGCAAAATGGTAAGAAAAATTATGGTAATGGTGAGTCAATATACATAGCACAAAATAACGCACAAAATAGCATAATAGCATAAATGAAATATTTACACACAAAGAGGCCATAATATACTTTTCTTTTTTTTCTTTTTTTGGCTCAACCAGCCCTGTGACTAGCTAATTGAGGGTTTTTAAGAAGGTATGGGAAAAGCCCCCTAACTCACACACACCTATGTACAGTGAAATGGTAGGATGTAAGGTTTCCAGTTTCTGAAACCTTAGAAATTGTACAAAGCCTGTAAATTTTACTTGAGAATGATTCAATCATGGCTGATATTGGTATTTTTGGAATCATAACCAGAGCTGTACTATGGTTACTATTTTTCAGAATCAAATTCCAATAAAATCTGGAACAGTTACGGGCCCTGAAAGGTTACACTAGGAATTGAAATAGTTAAGTAAAATTGGATGGTTTCAGTAATTATTATTAACAAAGACATTCTTATCCTAAGGTTCTAGAAATTATTGATATTTCCAATTTTCATCATTAAAAACGAGTGAAATTATTCAAAATCGATTCTGGAAGATGAGGGGACTATGTGGAGCTATGGGAAACCTACCCGGGATAGTTGTAGCAGCAGGTGGCGCTAGCTTGAAGCTGGGGCCTTGCTTGAGGTGCCAGAACCTGCCAAGAACAGCCACGGGCCCAGAAAAACTATAAAAAGACCCCCTCTCCTTCACATAAGATTAGACTCGGAGCCTTGGTACATTCTCTCTCATCTAGAGAGACCTCTACGTAGAAATCACTAGAGAGCAAAGCTCTAGTTGGTTAATCAACGGTAATTAGCACTAACCTTTCTTAATTAGCAAAGCTAGGTTAACCTATTTACAAATTTATTAATTAATTGAAGATTAAACCTATGTATACTCAAAAATTCTCTTTTAATTCAAAATTCTCTACTGATTATTATAATTAAGCTTAGGGATACTAAGCTAATTAATTATTATATCATATTAGGACTAAAATTATCCATTTTAATCATAAATTAATGATAATTATACTAATTAAGTTTAGATTAACATGAGATAATTATCAGAGCTATGTTAGACTATCATTATGCTAGGAAAATTATCTTGTAATCTTTTGAGCAAAATGTTTATAATGAATTAAGCAGAATTACGCTGTTTTTGAGAGAAAAGTAAAGGGAGAAATGATCAAACTAATCCAAAATGATTTGAGATATTTATCAGAGGTAAGTCACATCTTAGAGAACTCGTGATAATTATCTTAACCTTAGATAATCAGTCTAGCTGATTATCTCAGCATAATTACACTATTTTTAAGAAAAATAAAAAGGAAAAAATGGAAAATTGATCCAAAATGATCTGAGATAATTATCAAAGTAAATCATATCTTAGGAAACTCGTGATAATTATCTTATCCTCAAATAATTAGTCTAACTAATTATCTCAGCATAATTACACTGTTTTTAGAGAAAATTAAAAGGGAGAAAATAGCAAATTGATCTAAAATTCTTTGAGATAACTATCAAAGGTAAAACACATCATACAAAACCGGTGATGATTATCATAATCTCAGATAATTAGTTTAACTAATTATCTCAGCATAATTATACTATTTTTAGGGGAAAATAGCAAAGTAATTCAAAATGCTTTCAGATAATTATCAGAGGTAAATCACATCTTATGGAACTGTTTATATTTATCTTAACCTCAAATAATTAGTTTAACTAATTATCTCAATAGAATTACACTATTTTTAGGAGAAGATAAACGGGGAAAAATAGCAAAATAATCCAAAATGCTTTGGGATAATTATGAGAGGTAAATCATATTTAATGAAAGCTGCCATATTTATTTTAACCTCAAATAACTAGTTGAACTAATTATCTCAAAAAAATTACATTATTTTGAGGGGAAAATAAAAGAGGAAAAATAGCAAACTAATCCAAAATGCTCTGGGATAATTATCAAAGGTAAATCGAATTTTTTTGAACACGTGTTAATTATCTTAACCTTAGATATTTAGTCTAACTAATTATCCCAACAGAATTACACTTGTTTTAGGAGAAAATAAAGGAAAAAATAGCAAACTAATCCAAAATACTTAAGATAATTATTAGAGGTAAATCATACCTTATGGAACTTGTGATAATTATCTTAACGTCAGATAATTAGTTTACCTAATTAGCGCAGTAGAACTACACTATTTTTAGGGGAAAATAAAACGGAGAAAATAGTAAAATAATTCAAAAACCCTTGAGATAATTATCAAAGGTAAAACACACCTTGAGGAATCTGTAAAAAATATCTTAACCTCAAATAATTAGTTTAGATAATTATCTTCATCAAAAGTAACCGATTTTGTGTATAAAATAGAGAAAGAAAATGAATAAATGAATATATATAATTACCTAATAAATACTTGAGGTCAAAAATCACTATTGAAGGTTAGAAAAATTACGTTAGCCTAAATAATTGGTATAACAAATTATTTTCAATAAAGTTTGCCTAAATTATATCATAATTATAGAAGAAAAAAGTTATAAATCAATTTTATGAGTTAATCAATTAAAAAAAAAAGATAGAATATATCAAGTCACATCTAGGGTGAGTAATACACTAACAAAAAAGGAACTTACAATTTACTAAGGCCAAAAATAGAGTATTCTTGGAGTATGGACTACGGATAAATGTAGTAAAATAGTTCCCATAATTATATGATAATTATGGGAGAATACTAATAGTACAAGTAAGTACAGTAGAAATATCTCATCCAATAACTATCAAGGATACCTATTCCAAAAATCCTTATTTTTGGGTAAAAAAAGGAAGAAAAGAGATTATTCAATTAATCTTCTAATCAAATAAGTCCTTTTATAAAGGCTGCCAATATGGCTCCAAAGAGAACCAGAGAAAATCCTCTTACCGAGGAAGAGGATATTAGCAACAAAAGAAATAAAGACACTCATAAACATGAGGCTGCTGGGCCTAGTCATAGGCTGACGGAGGAAAGTCTGCAGGCACCAGCGCAACAACTCATGGACGACCAGTCCCAGGTGGATTTTTATTTTGTTCGCTTAAGTCTTTTAAAGTCCATTTCTAAGTTAGCATTGCATACGTAAGGGTTAGGAAGGATAAGATCGCTGTAAATGAAAGGTAACTTCCAAGAAACCAACGAGCAATGGTTGTAAATAGGAAAGAAATGTTTGACCATCCTTAAGACAACTTGTCTCAAGATACCTCTGATTCCTTGGAATATTTTACTCCAGGTAATGAGTAATGATGGCGATTCCGCCATGGATGAGCCAATTTCCTCAGCACGCATGGAGTCTTTATCCCATGCTTGTTTGTGCTAGTGGATATTACTTAGGATATCAAGTTTATCCTAGAGCAACCGCCCGGTTGTATGGGCAACCGGTTGGCGTATGGGCGCCCGGACTATGGGTGATGCATTTTTCCACCCTGGTTTTTATAAATAAGGAATGTGTGCCGTTTTTTCACCACTGTATAGGTGTTCTTGAGACAAGCCAGTACTCGTCAGAGATTACTTCAAAATGACAGTACCTTGTCTTAAGTCTAAAGATGTTTGTTTGCTAAAAGAATGTTTTCAATATTGTTTTCAACGGTTGTCTTAATGAAATTCAGTTATGAAAGTTAAAAGAATCCATTGTTTTGATTGTGAAAAGAATGTGGTAGTAATTAAATAACACAGAAATCATGTGTGAGTGCGGGGTGGTAAGTGGGGATTGACTAAGGTTGTCAATCATGGATAGGTGGACCTGATTAGTCAAGTAACTATCCATTCCCGCACACTAAAACGTTTAGAAACTTCTTCACTTGGAAGAGGAATCCACCAACGACCGTGCCCTCACATATGTTAGGGGGAAAAAAGCGTTAGCTAAGGAAACCTTAATCTGAATGATGGAAGTTACAGGGACGGAATAGTTTTTTTTTAAAGTGGTCCCGTTTGCACTGCGAGATTGGACTAGGTCTCCTTCTAGGGCTATAAACCTTAACCATTGTCAATGGTAAGGGTGAATTTTCTTAAATTCTTCTTGTTTAGGGACTCTGATTTTAGTAGGCCTAGAGACCTGTCAATGGTCTCATCCAGCTTTTGGTGTCAACGGGTTTGAGGACTTTACAAGTGGTATTAGATCATGGTTTAACATGGTCCTAACCTTAGGATGGAAAAAGTTGAAAGAATAGGCACAAGCTATATTGAATTTTTAATTATGGAATGTTGTGAAATGAGAATTTCCCTATCAATACATGAAAATATCGGCCAAGCTTACTGAAAGTTTGTGATTTTCAACATCGTGTTCGAGGCTACTCGCAACTCCAGTAAATTATTTCGCAAGAGCATCATGCAATTATTAGATGAAATGTTTTCCCCTCCTCTTACATGGGGAATTAGCTAGTCATAGTTTGGTGGAATTTTCCTGATTGATGCAGGACAGATAGAAGGTTTGGCACTCAATTTGAAAAGACTCAAGTGGGAAGAAACACTTCGGGCATCGAAGTTTTCTTTTTCAGTGGGACTGAAGATCATGATCATACCATTACTATAGATGGGGTATAAGTGTCACAAAATCTGTGGGTATATGATCAGGTAGCCAAAGTAATATACCCAGGTAGGATCAGATCCATGAGGGTAGGCCCAAAATTTAGGGGACCAAAAGATGTTATATTTTCTGATCCCCTATCAGACCCACCAGTGGTGAAGAGGATTTTGGTATAGAGAGTTACACATTTTATATAGCATGAGTCCATCTTGTATATAGTGAGTGGCATAAAATGGTAACCATCTTTTTGCAACATTTGTCAGCCTACTATACGTCCTCTTCCTCATATGTGTATATATTTTTCCACGCTATTAAGTTATCTAGAGTAAATTCCCCCTCTTCGTTTAACCTTTGTGGCGACACATACATTATACTCTTCCGAAAAATGTCACCTTAGTCATATATTTTTATTACCACCCTTTTCTTTTTTGCTTTGTAAATAGAATAAGCATACAATAACCAACTATATACCCCCAAACTTTCTTACCTCTTGTGAATTAGTAGTAGAAAAATAATATATCCATCTTCCACCCCATATAGATAAATTCCCATGGAAATCAACTCTCCACTTGTCCTTACCAAAGATTATGGTCCCTCTCTACAAGTCTTCTATGTCCCCTACATAGGTGGCCCAATATCTCTTAAGAATATACATATAGTTTCTCTCCTTTCAAAAAGACTCCAATTGTATATTCTTTTCACAAGAAAATAATATTGGGCCCTCCTCTATTTGTTTAAGCATCATAGCCTTTTGAAAAAGCATGATTCCCCTTGGATGCATACAAGCAAAGGGCCCATACAAGAAGACTTGGAAGCAAAAGGTTCCGTAGCCTAGTGTGGACCTTCCAAACCGAATTCCTTGGTGCATGGGCGTGAAGAATAGTCCAAATTCATATCAAACATGTTGAGAAGGTCAATTTTACCTTTTGAAGCATGTCATTCCGAGCTACAGGTAAAAAGTTATGGTCAAAATAGTGTAAATCTGTCAGATTCGCAGCAAAAGGGAATTGTAAATCAAGTAAATCAAGAGGGTGAGATCTTATTTTTTCCCTACTCATCTTCGACAAGAGCAATGAGTGTTCAAGGTCACTTGAATGTGATGGGACCAACCTAAAGATGCTTTCTAAATGCCAAGACAGACAAGTTGAGATACCCCGCAGGAGCCACCCGTAGGGCCTCATGGTGGGGCCCACCTACATTATGCACCCCTATGGAGCCTTCACGGTCTAAAATGATATTTTGGGTGAATAAATAGTCCCTTTTATGTCCAATATTCAATGAGTGGTCAAAGGACACTTAATTAGGTCTAATCACTTACTCCAATTAAGTGTAGCATAATCCCACTCCTACACAACTATAAATAGCCCCCCTTGGAGAGACTCAAGGACACACACCTATATTTTCAACTTCATGTTGTTTCTTAAGGTCTAGAACCTAGGGTGGAGGAATAATGGGTGTCCGCGTAAATGGAGGCACTACCAATATGCTCGTGCTCTGACACTCGTCCAGAGCGTAGGTTCATATGACTTGGATCCCCTCGAAGTGTCAGTGAGGGCCCGTATAGGCTGCTCACCGAGTAATTTTGGGTGTTTTGCAACCCAAGTCTTTTCTTATTTATTTATTTTTTGATTTTTTGGTCCTTTTTTTCTGACCCAGCTATAGAATAGAACGTATGATAGCTCAAAACGAGCGTCTCGGTAAGAGGGACATGCCGTGCTTTACAGCCCTCCGTTTGGTCACTTTATGCCCTAGAGAAAACCCCAACTCTCCCTCTTTCACATCCTCTCTCCTAACCCTCCTCTTTGGAGGAAGTGCAACTCTATTCTCCACTCTTTCCATTCTACAATCTTTACTCCATCAACCCAATAAATCATTTGTAGCACCTCAATAACTTGTAAATACATCATGATCTCTCTCATGGTTATGTTAATGATCATGAAATCATCTTCAAAACTTTCAAGTGTCGCAATTCGTGATGGTTAGCCAGCGTCTGTCCTCCCCTTAAAAGGTGTGCGAGAAATCAAGTAAGTGTTCTATTCTGAATTTACCATTGGTTTGTTTCTCCACACTTATTCAATTGGTCTAAAGAAATTTCTCACTCCAACTCTCTTTTTCTTCATTACATATGCATGTGGCTACCTCTCATGGTGATTTTATTTGTGTCACGGCATTGCATAGATGGAGATGAGCTCTCTATGCAAAGTGTGTTAGTTTGATGTAAGTGATTCTCTTGTGTGTTTGAGAGGCAAGTCTTGTGCGCATGATTTTTTTGATGAGTGCTTGAGAGAGGAAGAGTTTGGATGTATTATGGGTATTCTTATGGGGAGAAGGTGAATGCTATTCCACAAATTGCATATTTCATTTTGATGCACGGCATTGGGTTGCATAATCGTTGATGGTGTTCAAGTGTCCAAAGTGTATATAGAGTAAGGGGGTTTTCAAAGTGTGTTGCTTGAGTGGGTGAGTGCAAGTGTTATTTTGATTGGTTTCCTTCTCCACTCCCAAAAGAAGGTGGTGCCCCAAGTAGTGTGCGTACCTCTTTACAAACATTTTGTGAGGGTAGGCCCATTGGTTTGGGTTTAGAGGCCCCATTTCAAAAAGCTCGCCCCCATAAAGTGGTGCCCCCATTGAGGAACATATTTCGAAGTTACCTTCAAATTTTTTAGTGATGAACAATGGAGTTCCCATCTATCCATTTCATTTTGCACAACACATTAGAGTAAATGTTCACATAGATAGAAAAGTCTTCTTCCAGCAACGCATTGTTTTTATGTTTGGTGTAGAAAGACTTAGAGAAATACTGGCATCACCCAATCCAATTATACTTCCAATCATCAATTATGAAACTTCTTTTTATGTTCACGTTTTTATTTTGTTTTAAAGGCAGGAACAAGGAGTGGTGAAGGGGTGCTCAAGGGCCATATGAAGGAACGAGGTCTTCAAACCAACAACGAGGAGTAGCACATGAATTACGATCAAAACAATGAACCTTTTAGGCCTATTGCTCGGCAATCCATTCATATAATCATTGCAACTAAGTTTAGGTTTCAATCTATCATAAGGAGGATATTTGGATCCACTCGCCTCAATGAAATCAATGCTTCAATTAATCCATTTATTCTACCTATGATAAAGTACGAATTAACAATGGATGTGTACATCTTCATTTTAATGTAATCAGATTTGGAATCTTGTGTGGCCCGTAAGAGAAAAGTTTCTTTAAAAAAAAGAAATTTCAAAAAGTCTAAACGAAATGTCAAGTTCTTTTCCCACGTTCTAAATGTACAATTTTCCACATCCAAAGCGACTTCCGGGAGACGTATATCCCCCCAGACCGCCTCCTCTCACTGTGCAGCAAGAACTAGCTCAAGGCCCACAAATCCTTCGTCGACCACCACCACCAGCAAATATAGCTCCCGTCCCACATGAGGAGGAAGAAAGAGGAGTCAACATCATCAAGCTAGAAGAGGTAATAGATGAGCATACTCTAAACTTTGATGTTATGCCGGCAGAAAAACGCACAAGAGCACATGATAAGGATGAAGACATGAGAAGTGAAGGAACAAATTCAGCCAGAAGGGACAAGAAGAAGAAGTCAAAGATGGAAGAAGCTGAAAGTAGTAGGAAGAAAAGATCAAGGCGAAGGGAAATCGGTATCAACGACTTCCCATTGGGAAAGGAGCTACAGCCCTACAACATCCTGGAGGATTTACAAACCCAAAAACCAAACATTTCATGGCCTCAACTTCTACACCTATCAGCCAAAGTAAGAAGGCAATGGCCAAAATTGGTAAGTACAAGAATTCCAAAAAAGAAAGCAAATCTTTCCATTAAGGTTGTGGCCTCAAAGATACAAAAAGATGTGGAACCCATTGTGGATGCTTACATAAGGGGTAAAAAGGTGTCTAATGTATATGTTGATGGTGGAGCTCAAATGTGTGTGATCACGGAAAAATCAATGAACAGGTTAGGGCTTGAAATTACAAAGTCCTCTAATTGTCAAGCTAGGCTAGCCAACAACTCAAGTGTGAAGTGTTTGGGGATCATTGAAAATGTAAAAGTCTCTGTATGTAACATAGATGCACGAGTGGATATGTATGTCATGCCAGCTAAGGGGGAGGGATATCCCATCATCCTAGGGAGGACTTGGCTCATTGCTGTGAATGCAGATAAAAAATGGGGAAGTGGTCATTTGATTCTTAAGAAGGGTCAACCGGTGGTGTATGATTGGCGAGAAGGAAAGCAACTAGATATCAACTATGAAACCACGGCAGATGAAGAGAGCGAGGAGGAGAGTCCTTACTCAAGTGATGAGGAAGCATCAACGAGTGCATCAACCAGTGAAGAGGAGTCTTCTTTGGAGGTAATGGGAATTGTATTCAACGCCAACACTCAAGATGTTCTCGTAGAAGAAAAGCCAACAGACAATCACACACGAGGGGATGAAAGATGCCACCACCTTGAAGAAGGATTTGAGAAGATGCTTGCAAAAGATCTTACTTGTGAGGAGAAGAGGTCCTACATCAATATGTTAAGGAGGTATCCCAATTTGTTTATCACTGACTACTCACAAATAAGAGGTGTAGATGTAATAGAGCATCGAATTGAATTGAAACCAGGGACCAAACCCGTGGCTCAAAAGTTAAGGCAACTAGGATCTGTGCAACAAAAGGCTCTCCTACAAGAAGTGAATCGACTCTTGAAGGTTGGCTTCATCTATCCAATATCCAAATCCGAATGGGTATCACCTATTGTAGTTACTCCCAAGAAGAATGGTAAGTTGAGGGTCTGCCTGGATTACAAACCCCTCAACGCTGCGACAAAGAGGGACCACTTCCCTCTCCCTTTCCAAGATGAAATTTTGAATGAAGTAGCAGGTCACGAATGCTACACTGTGTGTGATGGGTATTCAGGATATTTTCAAATTAGAATAGCAGAAGAGGACCAACCAAAAACCACCTTCATCACACCTTGGGGATGTTTTGCATTCAGAGTAATGCCTTTTGGGCTCACCAATGCTCCTAGCACCTTCATGAGATTCACAATATTTGTATTTCAGCCATTCTTTGGAAAATCTATAAGAGTCTTTATGGATGATTTCTGTATTTATAGTTGTAGATCACTTCATTGCCAAAAGGTTGAAGAGGGGCTTAAGAGGCTCCATCAATTTGGGGGACAACTCAACCCAAAGAAGTGTCATATCGGTGAATCTCAGGTGGTTTTGCTAGGCCATGTGGTTTCTTCACAAGGAATTCAAGTGGATCCCTCTAAAGTAGAGGCCCTTTTGTCATTATCTCCACCAACAACAACTAAGGAGCTAATGACCTTCAACCACAAAGTGAGGTACATGTCTCACTTCATCCATCTCCTAGAAGAAGCCATCGCCCCTTTGCATAGTTTGGAAAGCCAATCTACATTTGAATGGGGGAGGGAACATGCAAATTTTTTTGAGGAAGTGAAGGGCATTCTTAGCTCTCTCCCAATCCTAATGCCACCAGATCCAAAGGAGACCTACTATGTCACTCCAAGTGTAGGTTTCGAAGCAATTGGTGTTGTTTTGATGCAAAAAGATCCTAAAACATCATACATGAGGCCGATCTATTTTGCAAGCAAGGTGATGACTCCGGCCGAGAAGGGATACACTGAAATGGAGAAAGTGGTCTTTGAAATCTTGTTTGCGGTAAGGAAGTTTCGATCGTATCTTCTCTCTGTGGCATTTGTTTTTCTCACCTTAGAGCACAATCTACCATATGTAGTACAACACATGAGCCTCTCATCTAGAATAGCAAAGTGGGTGCTTGAACTCCAAGAATTTGAATACACTTTCCTTGTAGAAGATAGCACAAGAGCAGGACTTGCAGACATTCTCACCTACAAAGTGAGAGAAAGGGAAGGATCACGACTACAAAGAGAGGAAGGCTCAAAACAGTTCAAAGTGAAGGAGATTGATAATGCCCATACTTTATGCTTTGACGGAGCTTATCAATGCCAACAAGACAAAGCAGCAGGGGGAATCATCATTTTGAACCCACAAAAGGAGGTAATGGTTAGAAAAGGTATCACTCTACCCAGTGTTCACTCTAACAATGAGGCTAAGTATGCTTCTCTAACCCTTGGGTTAGAAGAATGCAAAGAATTAGGCATACAAAGACTTATTATAAAAGGTGATTCTTTGCTAGTGGTCAAGCAAATCCAAGGGACTTGGAGGTGCAAGAATCGTACATTGTTTGAGTGGCTTAGTGGTGTAAGAGATTTGATGAAGGGTTTTAAAGCAACACAGGTACAACATTGTGAGAACTCATAACAAGGAAGCAGACTTACTCGCAAATGAAAAGCTTCAAATGACGGTAGGAGGTGTGAAACTATATGAACCCAAATATCAAGGTCAAGAGGAGCTAAAAGACATTATCTTCTTTCTACAAGCAGGTGAGTGTCCCAAACACTTAGACAAGGTGCAAAGACATAGACTAGTTAAGAAGGCCACACCTTACCAGTTGATCGGGGATGATTTATATCACAAAGGGAAATATTTGGTCCTGAGGAGAGTACCAGGTGTGCAAGGGATAGAGAAAATTCTTCTTTCATGTCATGATGATGTCTGTGGTGGTCACTTTTCTCAAGATATTACAAGTAGGAAGATTTTACAAGTAGGGTTTATTTGGCCGAGCTTACATCGTGATGTCCAATATTGGTGTAAGGCATGTAATCCATGCCAAATTGCTGGGGATAGACGACTAACATATGAGCCTCGAGTCCCAATAATATTTTATGGCCCTTTTGCAAAGTGGGGTGTGGATGCAATAGGTCCCCTACCTCGTACTTTTACAGGGAAGGTTTTCATCATCATGGGTGTTGACTACATGACACGATAGGCGGAAGAAACAAGCACAACCTGGAGTAGGTTTGGAACACCCCTAGAAATCTTATCAGATCGAGGCCCGCATTTTAGGGCTGACCTTCTGAATGATCTCTTGAGGAGGTTAAAAGTGAAACACCTGCATTCCACACCCTACTATCCTCAATGCAATGGATTGGTGGAAAAAGTGAATGGAATGATATGTAAGATCATTTCTAAGCAGGTTGTGGACTGGCCTAATGATTGGGATCACCATTTGACGGCTTCTCTTTGGGCGTATAGGACATCTTTCAAGGTATCTACCCAATTCACCCCTTTTCATCTAGTTTATGGACAGGAGGCACTTCTCCCCATTGAGGTAGAGCTCTCAAGCTTGCGCGTTCTTGCAAGAGTGGCAAAAAAACCAAAAGAGGTTCTACATGAAAGGATCTTAGATCTCCAACGACTTGATCTAGATAGAGAAGAGTCCATTGATCACTACATCACCAAAGCGACAAGCCAAAGGGATAAAATCAACAAGAAGCTCAAGGGGAAAGGATTGAAGGAAGGTATGTTGGTTCTTCGCAATGATAACCGACTTGATACTCGACTTGACAAAAAGTTTTTGCAAAGATGGGAGGGACCTTTCATGATAAAAACAAAGTTTGGGAATGGTAGTTACAGATTAGCAGATTTATCAGGAAAACTCCACAAGACCAGAGTCAATGGATGGAGATTAAAGCCCTACTTTCAACGTATGAATCCGTTGATAGGCAGTCATCTGCCTACATCGCCTAAGCTCCAAATTGACATGGCTCCCTTCGGCTTGGCAAATGCTCCACCTATTTTTAAAGCTTTTATGTGCAAAGAAGAACCAACCTTGGAATCTGAACATACCCAAGGAAACCCTCCCATCTTCGATTTATGGGATTGAGGTAATGAAAAGCAGGTCTAATGGAGAAAAATAGAACATGACACTCCTCCTATTGAAAAAAAAAAAAGTGGAAAAGGAAAAATGACAAAAAAAAGAGAGAAAAAAAAGAAGGAACACCGTCCTCCTAAAGATATGAATATCTCTAGGCTTGGGGGAGGGCTAATATGAGTGGCATAAAATGGTAACCATCTTTTTGCAACATTTATCAGCCTACTCAACGTCCTCTTCCTCATATGTGTATATATTTTTCTACACTATTAAGTTATCTAGAGTAAATTCCCCCTCTTCGTTTAACCTTTGTGGCGACAGATACATTATACTCTTCCCAAAAATGTCACCTTAGTCATATATTTATATTACCACCCTTTTCTTTTTTGCTTTGTAAATAGAATAAGCATACAATAACCAACTATATACCCCCAAACTTTATTATCTCTTGTGAATTAGTAGTAGAAAAATAATATATTCATCTTCCACCCCATATAGATAAATTCCCATGGAGATCAACTCTCCACTTGTCTTTACCAAAGATTATGGCCCCTCTCTAGAAGTCTTCTATGCCCCCTACATAGGTGGCCCAATATCTCTTGAGAATATACATATAGTTTCTCTCCTTTTAAAAAAACTCCAATTGTATATTGTTTTCACAAGCAAATAATATTGGGCCCTCCTCTATTTCTTTAAGCATCATAGCCTTTTGAAAAAGCATGATTCCCCTTGGATGCATACAAGCAAAAGGCCCATACAAGAAGACTTGGAAGCAAAAGGTTCCCTAGCCTAGTGTGGACCTTCCAAACCGAATTCCTTGGTGCATGGGCGTGAAGAATAGTCCAAATTCATATAAAACATGTTAAGAAGGTCAATTTTTCCTTTTGAAGCATGTCATTCCGAGCTACAGGTAAAAAGTAATGGTCAAAATAGTGTAAATCTGTCAGATTCCCAGCAAAAGGGAACTGTAAATCAAGTAAATCAAGAGGGTGAGATCTTATTTTTCCCCTACTCATCTTCTAGAAGAGCAATGAGTGTTCAAGGTCACTTGAATGTGATGGGACCAACCTAAAGATGCTTTCTAAATGCCAAGACAGACAAGTTGAGATACCCCGCAGGAGCCACCCGTAGGGCCTCATGGTGGGGCCCACCTACATTATGCACCCCTATGGAGCCTTCACGGTTTAAAATGATATTTTTGGTGAATAAATAGTCCCTTTTATGTCCAATATTCAATGAGTGGTCAAAGGACACTTAATTAGGTCTAATCACTTACTCCAATTAAGTGTAGCATAATCCCACTCCTACACAACTATAAATAGCCCCCCTTGGAGAGACTCAAGGACACACACCTATATTTTCAACTTCATGTTGTTTCTTAATCAATAGTAGAGAAAACCCCAACTCTCCCTCTTTCACATCCTCTCTCCTAACCCTCCTCTTTGGAGGAAGTGCAACTCTATTCTCCACTCTTTCCATTCTACAATCTCTTACTCCATCAACCCAATAAATCATTTGTAGCACCTCAATAACTTTTAAATACATCATGATCTATCTCATGGTTATGTTAATGATCATGAAATCATCTTCAAAACTTTCAAGTGTCGCAATTCGTGATGGTTAGCCAGCGTCTCTCCTCCCCTTAAAAGGTGTGCGAGAAATCAAGTAAGTGTTCTATTCTCAATTTACCATTGGTTTGTTTCTCCACACTTATTCAATTGGTCTAAAGAAATTTCTCACTCCAACTCTCTTTTGCTTCATTACATATGCATGTGGCTACCTCTCATGGTGATTTTATTTGTGTCACGGCATTGCATAGATGGAGATGAGCTCTCTATGCAAAGTGTGTTAGTTTGATGTAAGTGATTCTCTTGTGTGTTTGAGAGGCAAGTCTTGTGCGCATGATTTTTTTGATGAGTTCTTGAGAGAGGAAGAGTTTGGATGTATTATGGGTATTCTTATGGGGAGAAGGTGAATGCTATTCCACAAATTGCATATTTCATTTTGATGCACGGCATTGGGTTGCATAATCGTTGATGGTGTTCAAGTGTCCAAAGTGTATATAGAGTAAGGGGGTTTTCAAAGTGTGTTGCTTGAGTGGGTGAGTGCAAGTGTTATTTTGATTGGTTTCCTTCTCCACTCCCAAAAGAAGGTGGTGCCCCAACTAGTGTGCGTACCTCTTTACAAACATTTTGTGAGGGTAGGCCCATTGGTTTGGGTTTAAAGGCCCCATTGCAAAAAGCTCGCCCCCAATAGTATGAGTCTATCTTGTATATAGCATGAGTCCATCCTGTACACAGTATGAGTCAATGTTGTATTAACTCTTGTATATATCTTGGATTTATGACATATTTTGTGTAGTTCAATTGAGATGGTTATAGTGATTGTTAGATTTCTATTTTCATTCAAAATTTCAAAAGTATATAGATTAGAAAACTTGCATGAAAAAACATAATTATTGTTATCACTAAAAGATCTTCATTAATTAAAAACCCAGGGTAATGCAAAATGTCTTTACACTCTCACCTAGGAAAAGAAACTACTACTAAAACAAGTTCAACTCCCAACTTTCAAGGGAGAGGGAACCAACTTA
Source organism: Adiantum capillus-veneris (assembly GCF_014529385.1). Taxonomy (NCBI): domain Eukaryota; kingdom Viridiplantae; phylum Streptophyta; class Polypodiopsida; order Polypodiales; family Pteridaceae; genus Adiantum; species Adiantum capillus-veneris. The sequence continues at coordinate 51,095,158 of NC_140959.1, read as the reverse complement.
GGACGTGATGCCGAAGCCTTGCTCGACGCCATGGATGATTATTTCTTGGCAGCAGAAACTGCTTCAAAAAAATCCGGCAATGTTAGGAATGTCTCGACTCACTGAAGATGCAAAACTCTGGTGGAAACAATACTGTAGAGATGACCCTTCCATTAGTCCCTCCTAGGAAATAATGAAGCAGGGAGTGAAAGAAAGATATCTTTCTCCAACTCACCAAGATATTAAAATGAATGAATTCTTCACCCTCAAACAATTAGGACTTACTTTGGAAGAGTACTACACCAAATATGTGTCTTTATGACGTTATGCACCACCAATGACAATGGAACAACAGATTGCTCGTTTCTGCCAGGGTCTAAACAAACCTTTAAGTACCCGCTTAGAAGCTATGAGACCCATATCTATTCAAGATTCTCTTCTGAGAGCTAAACTACTTGCAGTTGAAGGAAACCCCCCTGCAAGGAGCTATTACAACTACAATAACTTTAGAGAAAGAGCAAGGGGAAATTACAACCAAGGAAATCAATGAAGGGCAGTGTCAACTGCAGCCACTATAGAGCAGACTTTTCCAAACATCAAATGCTATGGATGCAATAGAAAGGGGCACTATAGGAGCCAATGCCCCCGAGGGGCAAAATCCCCGAGTTGCTGTTGGAACCACTCCTCAGACTCAGATAGGACAAGGAAATAATCAAAGAGGTAGAGGAAATAAAGGACGAGGCAAAGTAAGAGGTAGAGGAGCCAGAGCTTATAGTGCAGTAAGAGAGCTAACCTTGCTGGATGAGAAAGACAAAAGAGCTACTCTTTTTGCCGCCATTGATAACCCTGGAGCTTGGCAACAGTATGTTTTCATCCAAACCACTGCAAACAGAGAAGGTGAAAAAATTAAATTACTTATAGATTGTTGCAGCACACACTCTTTTCTCTCCCCTAAATGTTTAAGGAAACTTAAATTAAACCAATATCCCACCAAGAAATTAGTGGTAGAATCAGCAAATGGAAAGAGGTTCTATCTCAATTTACAGCCGGAGAAGTTGAGTTTGAACTACGAGGAACCCTTACTTCATCTTTCTTTCGGACTCTACCAGTAGGAATCTATGATGGTATTCTAGGAATGGATTGCTTAATCCAAAATCAAGCCCATATTTACGGTGCTCAAGGGAACCTATCCTTCAAAAATCACTTAGGTGAAGAAACGTTAGTACAAGGATCAAATGGGAAGCCTAAGGCTCATTTAGTTAATAAGGCTAGTCGACTTCTAAAGGGGTTACGCAAGGGGCAACAGATCTTTGTAGTAAAACTTAACAAAGCTGATGACTCAAGGGACAACACAACTCCAGAATGACTTAAGGAATTTTCAGATACATTTTCAAAAGATCTCTCAAATTTACCTCCTCCAAGGGACATAGACCACGAAATAGAAACCTTTCTAGGTGGTGCACCAATTTCAAAAAGACCCTACAAAATGTCCCTCCCTGAAGCTATTGAATTAAAAGAACAGCCTCGTCAGCTTATTGAACAAGGATTTATAAGACCAAGCATTTAGCACCTTGGAGAGTGCCTGTTCTATTCCAAAAGATAAAGGATGGATCTTTACGTCTCTGCATTGATTATAGGAGACTTACCCAGGTATCAGTAAAGAATAAGTATCCTATTCCTCACATCGACGAATTACGTGATAGATTACATGGAGCCAAGGTATTCACAAAAATTGATCTCAAATCAGGTTACCATCAAATTCGGATTAAGGAGGTAGATATTTACAAAAGTGCATTCAACACCCGGTATGGGCATTATGAGTTCATCATGATGTCTGTTGGTCTTACAAATGCTCCCGCCACTTTTAACCGTCTCATGCAGGATATATTCAGAGAATATCTGGATGATTTTGTGTTGGTGTTTTTTGATGATATTCTGGTATATTCGAAAGATGAAAAAGAGCACGAAGGCCATGTACGTAAAGTACTTCATCTTCTACGCCAACATCAGTTATATGCCAAGATGAGTAAATGTGTTATTTTCATTCCCGAAGTTATTTATCTTGGTTTTATAATAAACCCTGAAGGAATTTCAGTAGACCCCGCAAAGATTAAGGATATAATAGACTAGCCACAAACCAAAACGGTCAGTGAGATTGGAGGATTCTTGGGCATTACAGGATGGTATAGAATCTTCGTCAAAGATTATGTAGTCATTGCCGCACCCTTGATACAGCTACTTAAAAAGACAACCAAACATACATGGGAAAAATAACATGAGGATTGTTTCCTTAAACTAAAACAAGATCTCACATCAGCCCCTGTACTCAAACTTCCTGACTTCACTCAAGAGTTTGAAGTAGTAACAAATGCCAGCGGTCTTGCTATAGGAGGAGTCTTAAACCAAGAAGGCAAACTAGTCACCTTTACTTCTCAACAATTAAGAATCCACAAGCTGAATTATCCAACTCATAACCTGAAACTCCTAGCTGTCATTCATGCTTTGAAACTCTAGAGGCACTATCTTCTAGGAGGAAAGTTCCAGTTAATCACTGATCATCAGAGTCTAAAATGGATTTTTTCACAAGCAACACTCAACATGAGGCAGAGAAGATGGATAGAACTCTTACAGGAATATGATTTTGAAAAATATAAACCAGGGAAAGAGAATGTGGTTGTTGATGCTCGTAGCCGGAAGGTTTTTCTTGGGGCTATTTCCACAGTCGACAATCCAATCCTAAACAAGGTTAAGGAAGCTTCCGTGGAATATGAGGATTATCAAAAAATTCTACAGGTTATTAATCAACAGGACTTTAAAGAGAAAGAGAAAGATAGAATGAAGGATTATTCACTTGAGGATGGGATTCTCTATTATAATTATCGGCTTTACATTCCTAAGAATCCAACATTAAAGGAGTTAATCCTTTATGAAGGAAACAAAGCTCCACTTTCCGGCCATCCTCGCTATGCAAAGACCCTTAATGCCATAAGGAAAAGCTATTTATGGCCAGGAATGAAAGGAGATATACTTCGCTACATCAAACAATGTCTTTCGTGTCAAAGGATTAAGGTTGAACGAGTAATGATGCCAGGAAAACTTCAATCTCTGGATATTCCTCAAATGAAGTGGGAACTCATTAGCATGGACTTTGTAACAGACCTTCCCACTGTTCAAGGGATTTACGACTCCATTATGGTGGTAGTGGATATGATGACTAAAGTATCTCATTTGATGCCTGTAAAACAACTTACACTGCATCAGACATAAGCCGTTTATTTATCAATGAGATCTTCAGATTACACGGAATTCCTAAGAGAATAGGCAATGACAGAGATCCAAAATTTACTTCAAAATTTTGGAAAGATTTATTTGAATCCTTAGGTACCCAACTATGTCTCAGTACAGCCTATCACCCTCAGACGGACGGCCACACGGAAAGAGTGAATCAAGATATCCTTAGAGCCTACTGTAGTAGAGAACCCCGAAAATGGATACAATTTCTTCCACTGGTGGAATTCGCCTATAATTCCTCATTTCATAAAAGCATTGGGATGTTACCGTTTAATGCTCCTTATGGGCATGAATGTCTATCACCCCTAAAATTTTCTGACCCTACTACAAGAGTAGAAGCTTCAAAGCAAACGTTGGAGGAGATGGATGTCCAAACCAAAGCCATACGACGCGACATTCAGCTTATGTACCAGGAAATGCTACACCAGTTAGAAGCCCTAGGGATTCTAACCAACAGACCTCTTTAAAGCAAAATCCATTAAAAGATCATATGGTTGTTAGAGGTTTTTGATTGACCCACGTTCCATGAGAATCTGCAGAAAAATGCTTATATGAAGATTATTAGGGACAAAAGTTTCAACTGATCTCCACAAGTCAGATTCATAAGCCAGCAAATCCAATAGTTTTCAAACAGTTACATGTGACCAAGCTCACATATGCATATCAAGATGCACATGGTGAAGGGAGCAAAGCGAACCCCAAACCCCGACGGCCTCTAAAACACCAGGGACCGAATGGCGCACCTCAAGCCAGTCATGGTAAAGCAAACAGGGGGCACCACCTAGCTTCAGCGGCTAGGACGCAAAAAACACCACCATAACAAAGTTTTCATCCAAGAGAGATGGATGCTTGGGAGTAATGATGAAGAGGAAGGGAAATGAGATTAAGTGAGAGAGAGAGAGAGAGGAAGGGGGTGATGCAGCTTAGTACTTAGGAACCACAGAAGGATGGCGAATCCGCACACCCTTCACACATACACAAGCTCACTCCAAACACAAGACTAGGTGGCGATTCCGCACACCTCACATGGGCAAAACATTGCAGGAAAACATACTCACAAAACCTCAAGCTTTATTTAGAGCATAAGGCGATGAAATGGGGAGCATAAGGTAGGGGAATGAGATGGGAGAGAGTGGTAGAGCACATGGCGGATAGGTGGGAGTTGATAGCGAAGACTCGCACGAGGGTTATGGCCATCATCCTTCATTATGCTGCCCTTCATCTTCCATAACCCAAGGGTGTAGAGGTCATGCTCAAGACGAGCATGGTGATGGTGTGGGTGTGTGTGTGTGCACTAGGCACACACAATGCATAGTGTATTCTTTGGTGATGTTGTGTGTGTTTTTGTTTTTTGTGTCCATGGTGAGGAGGAGAGGATTTAGCAATATTTCTAATTGAAGTGAGTGTCCCACTCTGGTGACCAGGAAAATGGGGTGCATGTGACTGTGGCTCCATCTTATCTCCTCATTATTTAAAATACCAGATTCAATAGAGAGAGAAGAAGAGAGAATGTGGGTAGAATGTAGAGGATAGGAAATATTTACAATAGTCTAGCTTTGGCTAGACATAAGCTTATTAGGGAGAGAAGAGAGAGGTAAGAAAATTATAAGAGAGGTTGTCGAAGGTGGATATTTGTTGATGAGGATGGATCCTCCAAAAATGGTGATAGAATCACTCTAGACTTGCCAAGACCTCATTAAAAGATCCTTGTCTCTTGTAATCATGCTTGAAGACTTGTAGAACCATAGCCATTCTAGAGGGAAGAAAACTAGGGATGGCCTGTGTCACCATTACATGAGAAAACTGGGGTCCACTACAAAAATCATAGCTCCGCGTTCATAACTCCAAAAATTCTGAAAAAATTTGAGCAAAAATTTGATATCACGAGCTACAGCTTTTATGTGAACGCTCCTTCAGATTCGGTGTTCTTCTTTACTTAAAAAAATCAGCCAAATAATGTATTATTTGTGGCTGCAAAAGTCTTTTGGTGGTCCCCTTTGAGTGGACTTCTCTCTTGCCTTCAAGTGTAAGCTCCTTCATGTGTATGAAAACAGGACCTAGAGTTTTGAAAAGATTGGCAATCATCTAGATGGAGGTATTATTGAAATTTGAAAGTGGGGTTGAGGTTTGAAAATAAAAACTAGTGAATAAAATATTTGGTAGGGTGGAATAATATACATACATGAAAAATATATTAGAAAATACTAAAATATATAATGTAATTTATATATTTTTAATATTTAAGGTCAAAAGAGAGATCAACAAAGAAAGCTCACTTATTTATGCTACATCGTGATTGATTAGCATAAGTCTTATTTATTTAATAAAGGCTAAAACGTTTGTGAAAAAGGAAGAAAAAAACAAAAGTAACTTATATAATGGGAAATATTTTGGTAAAAGGGTAAAAATATATCGGGGGTTCCCATGCATGGAATAGCTTGCCTCATTAGCCCTCCCCCTAAGGGTAGAGGCATTCTTGTCTCTAGCTCTGTTTCTTCTTCCTCTTAGCTGTAGGATCCGATATCGAGTTGCCTTCTGAACTAGCCATTCCATTTGGCCATTGGTGAGATTTTTGGGATATTCATGAATCTGTAATAGGTCCGGGTGATAGCTTGTTCCTTGGAATAGTGTCGGTTGATTAAAGGGGAACCCCATGGCTTCCAGAATTTTGTGCCAATGTCCTCCTGGATCCCAAGTGAAAAATAGGATCATTGTCTGCAGTGTCCAAACAATAAACATTGCATGCCAAATTGGACCAAATTTGTAACCACCAGTAGCGAGAGGGGAAATGAGCATCTTGGCTCCTGCAAAGACAGAACTTAAAATTATGATTCCCAAGAGTGTGCCAAGAATCCACCATATATGGCCGCCTTGTTGGTGTGGTGAGCTTCAGTTGTTTTCAGAATCCTGCTTACTGCCATGATTGGAAAAAACTGCAAGGATATCATGCTTCTTTTGGGTGTGCTGAAACATGTCAGCTTCCTTTACTGATGCTAATAGCAAGCCACCTACCTTGCGGCTTAAATACAAGCGTAATCCACTTACCTTTCTCCAAAGAGAGGATGCACTATTTGTAAACAGTTGTACCAAATTGCGAAGGAGGTCTTCATGCTTGCATTCTATCAGGTTTTTGTCTATCCATGGCTCCTTTGCTCTTATCTCCATGCTGATCTTCTCTCTATAAGTTATAGCGGCTAGCCATAGCCATAGGTATGATGCATCCCATGCAAACACAATGCTATGTTGTGGAGGAGTTTGGAACATCCTTAAAAGGTTGGCAACATATTGATCATCAAACTTACTATGAACATCCTCACATATACTGGAGGCATTACCCATCTCCAAGTTTATAACACCCTTCAGTAGACTAGAGGCATTACCCATCTCTAAGTCTATAACACTACACAATAAAGTCTTGCTCGGCTGCCAAGCCTCTGGAGCAATATCCAACTCCAAACCTTCAGTCATACTTACCTCTTCGTTATGGTCCTCAAGTGAAACTGCCTTGATGCAAGATTCCTTTAGCTTGCTACACTGTCCTGGGTTCATGCTGGTGCACAAGCTTCCGTTTTCAAATCCCTCCCTTTTGCTTGATATGTTGTCCACCTTCTGCAAAGCCTTGCTAGCAAGCTGGTCTTCCTCTTCTCTTGTATCTTTCATGCCCTTTGCATTCCTCTTACTCTGACGAGGCCTAATCAACACTTTACACCTTCTTACTCTTACTGCCCAATGTTGTCGATTGATCGATTTGGTGCCTATTTTATTCAAGGTTAAAGATGTACTCACATTTGTAACACAATTTTCTTGACTGACCTCCCCCACCTGGGTAGCATCTTTTGATTCTTTAACCTCTTGTTCCACTGCTTCAGTTCTTTGAATAAACTTCTCGCATGATCCTTCTTCGGTTACCTTCATCTTGACCTCTTCTGCAAGACCAATGATACTTGGTGTGCGGGTACCAATTGATGGTGGGCGTAGGATGATTGTAAGTGGTGATTGTGGCGGACGTAGAATTTGTGTTGGTGGGGCTGGTGCTCGGGGTGGGGGTGTTCTTTCTCTAGGGGGTGACAATTGGTTCCTCCTACCTCCTCTATTATAGTTTTGTCGTGGTTTGGGACAGTAGTACATACTGTGATCGTCTTCTCTGCAGTTGTAGCAGTGATACTCTTTGTTTTTTCATAGTGCTATTCATACTAGCGACGCTCAAAAAAAAATTTCCCGGCGTCGCTATGAGCGTCGCAAATTTACTTGTAAATTTAGTTGTAAATTTGCGACGCTCATAGCAACGCCGACTGGGCTAAAAAAATAACAGAGAGCGCCCAAAAACTCAGATCTCAGATCTGAGTTTTTCGGCGCCCTCAAGCAAGGAGCAGGTAACGCTCTCCCTCTCTCTCTCTCTCTCTCTCTCTCTCTTCTCCACACACACACACACACGAGGAGAGGAAGGAGAGCCAGGTATGCTCCTTCCCTCTCCTCACTCTCATGTTCCCTTCCCCTCTTTCTCTCTCCCTCTCTCTCTCTCTCACACACACACATACACACACACACATAGTGTTTTTGAGAGAGAGAGAGAGAGAGAGAGAGAGAGAGAGAGAGAGAGAGAGAGAGAGAGAGAGAGAGAGAGAGAGAGAGAGAGAGAGAGAGAGTACAAACATAAACAAAAACGCACACACATTGAGAGAGAAAGAGAGAGAAACTAATTTAATGTCGTAGGAAACTAATTAAAATTAAAAGACCTAAGATCTAGCAGACGAGGAGTTGAACTCAAGACCTATTATTCAAGAGGGAAATGGCATAACCAATCTATCATACTTGGCATGGGTGATAGAAAGGTAATACCATTTATCTCTTTTTATTGGCACACACATCCAAAGACGCGCACACACACAAGAAGAAGAGAGTTATAACGTCGTAGGAAACTATCCTAAAAGACGTTAAAGATTAGGTTAGATGTAGACTTACGTTAAATTAGATTTAGGTTTATTTAAGTTAAATTAGATTAGATTTAGGTTTATTTTTAATTAGATTTACGTTTATTTACGCTAGATTTAGATTTACGTTATATTAGATTAGATTTAGGTCTCCATAGACTGCGATGCCTGCATGAAGCGGGTGAAGAAAGCCCTCAATGGAATATAGGGTATTGCTGCCTTCACTCATGGTGGGCTCCGTCGATCCAAAAGTACTGGTGAAATGTCTTCAGAATATAGGGAAGAAGGTGGATCTTCAGGGCGGCAAGAGTCACTACATCCCTGACACAATGACCATCTAGACAACCTCTAGTCATTCAACAACAACTTCAATGTTAGTAACAAGAGCAAGAACGGTCTAAAGGGCCAATTGCTGTCGTCAGATGTGGATGGAGATGAGGCAGCGTCACCGCCGGAAGTTAACTCTCACATCTTTAGTGATGAGAATGCCAACTCTTGTCGAGTTATGTGAAAAATTATGTGTTAAATCAGTTTTAAGGTTCTTATAATCCCTGTTAGTTTAGTTCTTTGTTTTTAATATAACATAATTTACGTTAGATTTAGATTTATGTTATATTAGATTAGACTTAGGTTTATTTAGGTTTACCCACACACACACACACACACACACACACACACACACACACACACAAGAAGAAGAGAGTTTTAACGTCGTAGGAAACTATCCCAAAAGACGTTAAAGATTAGGTTATATGTAGACTTACGTTAAATTAGAGTTAGATTTACGTTTATTTAGATTTACGTTTATTTAGATTTACGCTTATTTACGTTAGATCGAGTCCACGCAAGAATTACTTACGGTTTAGGGTTTAGAGTTAGACGAACAATGAAAAGATCTACTGTGAAAAGATGTTAAGATGCTGTGAAGTGCTACAGCTAGAGAAGAGGCACAGGGGTTTTGTCCACTACATGCAGTATCATGTAGATGTGGGTCTGTAGATTTCTTGTACCCACAAATATAGGTATTGACCAATAAAGAAGAGATTATAACCCGGTGGTTCTGATCTCCGTGCACCTCTAGACCGAGGTGTGCAGGGATTGGACATGACTAGAGAATGTGAGGTAGAGAGAGAGAGAGAGAGAGAGAGAGAGATAAGACGAAGAATTCCAATAGAATATTAAATTTGTTGTCCAGGTTATAAGATTTTTATCCTCATTATGAGTAGTGACGAGGATGTGGGACCGTCCAACCGAAACACCTATCTCTCAACGAGGGTCTTATATCCTTGTAATCAATGCAAGCATGCTGTGCGACGGACAAGACGTGTTTCTTTGCAGCAAGTTCGCGAATTTGGCGAGTTCGGTCCGTCTATTATAGATCGAGTTGTTGCCAATTATAACTCGTCGGACTCTGACACTGGCCAACAAGCAGCAATCTTGCAACCCAATAGACGTGTTCGCAGGCGCTTTGGTCAAGCAGCATATGTGAGGCCACAAGATGTAGCCTCTGAGAGCTCGGGGGATGATCATGCAGAGCACATTCCCAACGAGGCAATGTTTGAGCCCGAGATTGATGAAATGATCGAGACGATCATGGATTCAGAAAGGCTTATCTATGATGATATGAAAAGTGAAGCCGATACGCCATTGTATAATGGAGCACGTATGTCTAGATTGAAAGCACTCCTGGTTCTTCTCAACATGCAGGCAAAGTTTGGATGGAGTGACACTAGCGTCACAACGCTTTTCAGGTGATCTATTACAATTAGTTTACTTTAATAAAACTCTAAATGTATAATGATCTGATAGATTTTTCCACGACTGTATCGTATTTTTATGTTGTGTAGATTGCTTAAAGAGCACATACTACCAGCTGACAATGTGATGCCAGATTCCCGAGATGAAGCAAGAAAGATTTTGCGAAACTTGGGGATGGATTACAATTCTATCCACGCTTGTCCTAATGACTGCATTCTTTTCAGAGGGGAATACATAGACATGGAGAAGTGTCCGAAATGTGATTCCGAAAGATATCGAGTAGATCTCCACGGGACAAAAATTCCACAAAAGGTTTTGCGACATTTTCCTCTGCTTCCTCGCATCAAGCATTTCTTCGAATGTAAGTCCATGGCCGCCCTAGCATCATGGCATGAGGAGAATAAATCATCGGATGGTGTGCTACGAATTCCTGCAGATTGCGCAGCCTGGAAACATATAGATGGAACATGGTCGGATTTTGCCAGGGAAGCTCGAAATTTGCGCTTAGGCCTGGCTATGGATGGCGTAAATCCATTTGGTCAAAGATCAACATCTTACCGTGTATGGCTTGTTGTCATCGTCAACTACAACATTCCCCCGTGGTTGACTACGAAGAAGGGGCACCTATGACTAAGCTTGATTGTGCCAGGGCGATATAAAGTGGGGAATATGGATGTGTATCTTCTTCCACTATTGGAAGAGCTACAACAATTGTGGATTGGCATAGAGGTGGTGGATATAAGCCGACACACAGGACGACCAAATGCTTTGATCAGAGGCATTCTAATGTGGACCATGCATGACTATCCCGGGCTAACAGAATGTTCATGTGATCTATTGACACTCCTCACTCAGACACTGTAAATCTTGTTTTTTCCCATAGTTGATCTATTATCATGTGTATACATGCAGGGCTTCAAACAAGCGGATATAGAGCATGTGTCACATGTGGACCTAGACTGAATGCACGTAGGGCACCCTCATTGAAGAAGCAAATCTACGAAGGTCATCAAGCGTATCTTCCAGAGAATCATGTGTTACGCGACGGCTTTTTGGGAAGAGAGCCACCAAGGATGTCTGCACAAGCATGGTTAGAGCAGAAGGAGATGTGCGATGAAGGATTGCCTCTAGGGATGAAGAGACTATCTCTATGGTACGAGTTACCATACTGGCCCCGACTCATGATCAATCACTTGCTCGATCCAATGCACATATTCAAGAATGTGGGTAATCTACTATGGGACCATCTGACCGGTAAGAAAGATACTTTGGGATCCAGAGTTGACCTTAGAAATGTGGATCGTATGGAGAAATATTGGCCGCAAACAGCGTCTGATGGATCGATAAAACTCCCTAAAGCACCATGGATTTTCACAGGAGCCCAAGAACGCAAAGTAAAAGAGACCATTCGATCTTTGTGGACCCCCACTAGCGTAATGCACTCGCTCTGAACGTGTTTTACTAAAGAAGGAAAGCTTACCGGTTTGAAGTCACACGATTGGCATAAAATGTGTCAGGTACGTTCATAGTGGACTTTAATATCATTGCATAAAATGTGGACTTTAATATCATTGCTGCACATACTTTACAGTTTATTTTACCGGTTGTCATTGAGGGATGTTTGTCTTTCGACATTCGTAACACAATCTACAAACTTGCAAAGCTGGTGCAATGGATCTCACAAAAGGAGATCAACGTAGACTCCATACCATTCGCCAAACTAAATGCTGTGGAGCTTGTGTGCATGTTTGAGAAACATTTTCCTACTACCATGCTAACCATTCAGGTGCATCTTCTTGTTCACATAGTTGATGAGGTGGAAATAGCTGGCACAGCTCATTCCAGATGGATGTTCTGGAGCATGGCAGAAGGTTGGTTGGTATCAGAGTCCCTAGTGTACATTGGAGAGTGGCTAGACGGATTTGATAAAGCCCGGGGCACGCTATGGCGAACCATAGATGATGAGCGCATATCTGGGATTGTCATGTGCAATCTCGGTGTTGAGAAGAAGATGACGGAAGATCTAGAGGCTAAAATCAACCGATTTTGCATGCTTCACAATCCAGTGATGCAAAAGTGGATTTCACAATATGAGGATGCAAAGCAAGAGAGACAAAGGGCACAAATCGAGTGGAGACGGGGAAGACGACCACCGATGCACTATCCGACGGTTCTGGAGAGCCTACCAACCTTCATGAGCTTAAGATGGTTGCACAACCAATTGAAAAGCGCACAACAATGCAGTGATGAAGTGACTGAGAAAGAGTGGGAGTACTCTCGGGGTTGCGCGACCAAGGTAAGTTTGCAATGTACGACTAGCTAGTGACTTTATTTCTAAACGTTTGAACGGCCACTCATAATCTTTGTTCATTGTAGTATAAGTCATACACAGCAGCATGGTGTAAAGGTCGACATTTTAGGGTGGAACGAATCGACAAAAAGCGTTTTACTCAAGATTGTGGAATCATGGCAAAATTTGAACAGTCTAGTCGACAACGTTCCTCTGATGCAGATCCTGTGGTGGCGGAACTCACTTACTTCGGCACGCTGCAAGAGATTTTGAGGATCGATTACAGAGGGTTTTTTGTCGACTTGTTCGACGTGCAATGGTTCAAGATAATCATGGAGGGTCTCAACGCTACTGTGCGTAGAGGAGAGTCTGGTTTTCTTGAGGTGGATTCTACTAAGAAATGGACTGACCTAAGAGACACTTTCGTACTACCCGAGCATTGTGAACAAGTAAGTATGTAAATAGTTAACATCCCCCTTTTACAAGTTATGTGCTTATAAGCTCTCATGTAAGTTATGTGGCTCTGGCAGGTAATATTTCATCCTACAAAGTCTACATCAAACTGGTGGTACGTCATAGAGGTAGCCCCTCGTAGTGCAAGGACGTATGAAGGCTACCATGTGCCAATCACAACGGCATCAATGGAGGAGATCAGAGAAGATGCTCAATCAGAAGCCGCTGCGGTGGTGCCAGACGAGCATCAAGATGCTACTACTCTATATGGGTTGCATGCAGAGGAGCTACAAAATGAAACAGAGGATATGTGTTTAAACGGAGAGCTCTATATAGATATAGGAAGTTATGCTGAGTTATGCGAGGATGAGAGAGAGATCTCTTAAAGCCACAAATATTGTATTTGAACAATTTTGCTCCGTGTTGTAAAAGCTCTGGCTCTCTATGTACCTTCCATGGTGTATAACGCTCTTTTCTACTCGCGCTCACATCTTTTGATTGAAAATTCTGAGTTTTCGACTTGCCTCTTCTATCACTCAATTCATTGCGTCATTGTATTTATATGCGTCATTACGTCATTGTATTTAATGGTCTTTGCGTCATTGTCTACTCTATTCATTCAATATTAAGTTTAAATATTCATGTGTTTAATGCAGGTATGGATGATGAGGAGTTTTTCTTCTTTGTCACCGCAGCAGAGACAGTGGTACGTGGAGCGTCATCGCTCTGGCGCATCATCGCGCGTTCCTACTCCATCCGCATCTCCCTCTATTTCGGAGCATTCGGCGCGCTCCAAAGCTTCGGCGTCGACGAGACGAGCTTCACACTCGTCTAGACACCAGCGCTCTAGTGGTGGTGGTGGCGGTTGTTGTGGGGATTCCGCCACCGATGCCTCCACACCGCCTCGTGTTCGACGAGGCTCTTTACCCTCCCCTTCTTTGCCCACCCCCACACCAGCCACAACATCGCCATCTACGCCAGGTTTTGCACGGCTGACTATTCCTAGCAGCTACACACCTCTACCTACTCCGCTAGGAGCCACCCCACTTGACACTCCTCGCTTCGGGGCCCAAACGCCGGTGGAGACACCTGGCATCCGTAACCCCATCGACACGCCGCTAGAGACCCCTGCAAGGACACCCAGGTTCACGCGTCATCGGCCAGAGGGCTTGCCTTACTCCGTCGACTTCAGCGGCGGCATCATCATGGATGATGACGGCAAGAAGGTGATCTCGCACATGCGTGGTCTTTGCTCTCAGCTGTTTAGACACTACATACTAAACAAATGGAGTGAAGTACCAAGTGATTTAAAAAACAGAGTCATCAGCATACTTCATGATGAGTTTCCCGTTCCAACACGGGATCAGCGCTTCAATGAAGACCCAATGAAGATTCGAATGCGCAAATACTGCAAACACAAGCGTTCCGAAGTGCAAAAAGCAATCAAGCATGGGTGGAACAGGCCAGATTGGCTTGCCAAAGAAGATTGGAAGAATGCGAAGAAAGCAGTGCGTGAGAATCCCGACAAGTGGAAGCAACAAAAGGATGCAGCCAGAGCGCGAGTAGAGGCAGGGAGCTCGCACCACTTGGGGAGCGGTGGATGGGCATCATTTGAGGCCGATTTTGTAAGTGTTTTCGCATTGCTCTTAATGTTCGATAGTTTAGGGTTTATGAGTTTTTTAATTCTAACATAATGAATTCTTTGTATGTTTTGACAGTGGTCGATGACAGGACGTGATCCCACACCGTACGAGCGCGAGTACACAGGCAGGAAGGGCTTAAATGCCCTGATGGACATTCTCAGTTCTCGCGGCGGCATGGTTAGTATTAGGGTTTACTCTTTTCTATTTTTTGTATTGTTCTATAAATGTCGTTATATGTTTATACTTACTGAAAGCTATCTTATTGTCTTTTTTTGTAGAATCCGACAGATACGCCGCTTGGACGCGATGAGACATCTTACTAGACGACGTCAGTTTAGCCGTAGCTAGATAGAATTAGTTTAGGGTTTCTCATAGCTTATGTATCATGAGACGGATTTTATACATCTTTTTGAACCATGTATATTATTACATTTGTCACCGCAGTTCATTTTGCCAATCAATTCTTTATACCTATGATGTTGTACAATTGTCATTATTACATTTGTCAATCAATTCATTTTGCCTATGATGTGTACAATTGTCAATTTTACGCTTGTCAATTTTGCAAACTGTGCGTCTTGTGGGTGACTATTTTGGGTCTATTATCTACCCTTGCACTTTTTTAAAAAAGTGAATCAAGTACAATATGCTTGATGGGTGGCAGGGCATTCAATGCCCTGTCACCAAAAAAAATTTCTCTCGGCCGTCGCTATTTATGGCTCTGGAGCGTCGCTATAGACTTCTGTGTAAACGTTGCTATAACCGTCGCTATGACCGTCGCTATGAGCGTCTCTATATAGCGACGCATATAGCGACGCTCTCGTAGCGATGCTATTAGCGACGGTTTTAGGGACGCCGGGGGTTATAAAAACCCTGTGTATTTCCGTCGCTAACAGCGTCACAAGAGCACACAACCTCTTGTAGTGTAGGGATTGCCTGTGTCACCATTACATGAGAAAACTGGGGTCCACTACAAAAATCATAGCTCCGCGTTCATAACTCCAAAAATTCTGAAAAAATTTGAGCAAAAATTTGATATCACGAGCTACAGCTTTTATGTTGAACGCTTCTTCAGATTCGGTGTTCTTCTTTACTTAAAACATTCAGCCAAATAATGTATTTTTTGTGGCTGCAAAAGTCTTTTGGTGGTCCCCTTTGAGTGGACTTCTCTCTTGCCTTCAAGTGTAAGCTCCTTCGTGTGTATGAAAACAGGACCTAGAGTTTTGAAAAGATTGGCAATCATCTAGATGGAGGTATTATTGAAATTTGAAAGTGGGGTTGAGGTTTGAAAATGAAAACTAGTGAATAAAATATTTGGTAGGGTGGAATAATATACATACATGAAAAATATATTAGAAAATACTAAAATATATAATTTAATTTATATATATATAATATTTAAGGTCAAAAGAGAGATCAACAAAGAAAGCTCACTTATTTATGCTACATCGTGATTGATTAGCATAAGTCTTATTTATTTAATAAAGGCTAAAACGTTTGTGAAAAAGGAAGAAAAAAACAAAAGTAACTTATATAATGGGAAATATTTTGGTAAAAGGGTAAAAATATATCGAGGGTTTCCATGCATGGAAAAGCTTGCCTCATTAGCCCTCCCCCTAAGGGTAGAGGCATTCATGTCTCTAGCTCTGTTTCTTCTTCCGCTTAGCTGTAGGATCCGATATTGAGTTGCCTTCTGAACCAGCCATTCCATTTGGCCATTGGTGAGATTTCTGGGATATTCATGAATCTGTAATAGGTCCGGGTGATAGCTTGTTCCTTGGAATAGTGTCGGTTGATTAAAGGGGAAGCCCATGGCTTCCAGAACTTTGTGCCAATGTCCTCCTGGATCCCAAGTGAAAAATAGGATCATTGTCTGCAGTGTCCAAACAATAAAAATTGCATGCCAAATTGGACCAAATTTGTAACCACGAGTAGCGAGAGGGGAAATGAGCATCTTGGCTCCTGCAAAGACAGAACTTAAAATTATGATTCCCAAGAGTGTGCCAAGAATCCACCATATATGGCCGCCTTGTTGGTGTGGTGAGCTTCAGTTGTTTTCAGAATCCTACTTACTGCCATGATTGGAAAAACTGCAAGGATATCATGCTTCTTTTGGGTGTGCTGAAACATGTCAGCTTCCTTTACTGATGCTAATAGCAAGCCACCTACCTTGCGGCTTAAATACAAGCGTAATCCACTTACCTTTCTCCAAAGAGAGGATGCACTATTTGTAAACAGTTGTAGCAAATTGCGAAGGAGGTCTTCATGCTTGCATTCTATCAGGTTTTTGTCTATCCATGGCTCCTTTGCTCTTATCTCCATGCTGATCTTCTCTCTATAAGTTATAGCGGCTAGCCATAGCCATAGGTATGATACATCCCATGCAAACACAATGCTATGTTGTGGAGGAGTTTGGAACATCCTTAAAAGGTTGGCAACATATTGATCATCAAACTTACTATGAACATCCTCACATATACTGGAGGCATTACCCATCTCCAAGTTTATAGCACCCTTCAGTAGACTAGAGGCATTACCCATCTCTAAGTCTATAACACTACACAATAAAGTCTTGCCCGGCTGCCAAGCCTCTGGAGCAATATCCAACTCCAAACGTTTAGTCATACTTACCTCTTCGTTATGGTCCTCAAGTGAAACTGCCTTGATGCAAGATTCCTTTAGCTTGCTACACTGTCCTGGGTCCATGCTGGTGCACAAGCTTCCGTTTTCAAATCCCTCCCTTTTGCTTGATATGTTGTCCACCTTCTGCAAAGCCTTGCTAGCAGGCTGGTCTTCCTCTTCTCCTATATCTTTCATGCCCTTTGCATTACTCTTACTCTGACGAGGCCTAATCAACACTTTACACCTTCTTACCCTTACTGCCCAATGCTGTCGATTGATCGCTTTGGTGCCTATTTCATTCAAGGTTAAAGATGTACTCACATTTGTAACACAATTTCCTTGACTTACCTCCCCCACCTGGGTAGCATCTTTTGATTCTTTAACCTCTTGTTCCACTGCTTCAGTTCTTTGAATAAAATTCTCGCTTGATCCTTCTTCGGTTACCTTCATCTTGACCTCTTCTGCAAGACCAATGATACTTGGTGTGCGGGTACCAATTGATGGTGGGCGTAGGATGATTGTAAGTGGTGATTGTGGCGGACGTAGAATTTGTGTTGGTGGGGCTGGTGCTCGGGGTGGGGGTGTTCTTTCTCTAGGGGGTGACAATTGGTTCCTCCTACCTCCTCTATTATAGTTTTGTCATGGTTTGGGACAGTAGTACATACTGTGATCGTCTTCTCCGCAGTTGTAGCAGTGATACTCTCTGTTTTGTCGTAATGCTCTTCCAGGGTCTTGATCTCTTTCTTGACTCCTCCCTTGCTGTATTAAGTGGACAAACAAACTCTGCAGTTGGTCAGTAATATGGGCCAACATATCTTGTTGGTCATCTCTTACCCCAAGAGCCGATGGTGGTGGTGGAATGGTAGTTGTCATAGTTGCTGGTTGACGCAATGTTCCTGCTTCTATTGACTCGGTTTCTTTGGATTTCATTCGCAGCTTCTTGTCCTTAAGGCGAGCAATCTCAACGGCTAACTCGTACGTAGCCGGGAATCTACCTTTCACCTTCTCCTTGAGAAGCGGCCATAAGCCATGCATGAACCGATCTTTTTTTAGGAAATCGGGTGCAGCTTTTCCCCTTGCCAGTGACTCAACCCACCGTTCCCACAAATCCACAAATTTGGAATCATAGGTGGCATATTCTAAAATACCCTCCTGCTTCAAGTCTCTCAACTTGTCCCACAACTTTTCTGAAGTGGTACCTCCCCCAAAGAGCCTCTTAAAAGCGGCTTTTAAGGGTTCCCAGTCATCCTTGGTTGCTTGTGGAAGTCCATTGTACCATGATCTAGCTTCTAGCTTCATGAGATGCTTAAAGATTCTAACCCGGGATTCATCCGTATCTTTGTTGCTCACTACACATGCTACTTCAAAGTCATCTAGGAAGTCTGTTACCAAATCCTCCCCCTTCTTTCCTTTAAATGTTGAAAATGCTACACTTGCCATGATTACTGAGAGAGAGCTAGAAAGACACACTGCTTAGCTTGCAAAAGTTTTTTTTCTTCTTTACAAGGAGGCGTGTATACACTCTTATACTAGGACATAGATTAAAACTTCAAACGGTACATTGCCTTGTACCAAAGGTAAGACAAATGGTTGATCTGATGCCAGAACCTCCAAAAATCGCTCCCCACCCGGCATGGTGTCAATGATGTGCTGGTATGACCCTTCAAATCCAGTATTACCTTGATTGAGCGTACATGTGTTGGTATGTGTGATCTGTCTTCAGGTAGGTTGTACTGATTCATGTGAAGCTTAGAGGTGCTTAGTCACTGTCCAAGCTTGTGGGAGAGGGTGGTGTTCTTTCCTGAAACAAACTCAGTAGATCCCTAGTTTCTCTAGTGAGAGTGTGAGATAATGATTCCGTTATCTGTGCTGCAGCATTAGGTGTGACTTGAAAACTGACTATGATAATTACCTCGGTGACTTGAGTTACCCAATTCTCAAAGTAGAATAGTGTTGATTCTCTATTGTGTAGAGCTCCTTCCATTTTGTTGTTGTGGGTTGGTTGTAGGTTGCGGACATGGTTTCGACCTTCTCCTTCTTCTTCTTGGCACTTGGCCTATGTATATCCACTGGGTTTGGCGTGTTGGTTGACTCTCCCACTACAAATCAATTACCGTTACGCCTAGCACTCGAGCTTCGATGGAGATGCGGAGTTCGTCTAGTTGTGCTTGGAGCTCTTCTTCTTCTGTCATCCAATTAGCAAATTCTGCTAGACATTCATCCATTCACAATAGTTTATGGGTTTCACTCCTGTAAACTGAAGGGTTTCATGAAAAGGTCCTCTGTGGGGGCACCAAATGAAAGGAGCAAAGCGAACCCCAAACCTCGACGGCCTCTAAAACACCAGGGACCGAATGGCGCGCCTCGAGCCTGTCATGGTAAAGCAAACAAGGGGCACCACCTAGCTTCAGTGGCTAGGACGCAAACAACACACCACCATAACAAAGTTTTCATCCAAGAGAGATGGATGCTTGGGAGTAATGATGAAGAGGAAGGGAAATGAGATCAAGTGAGAGAGAGAGAGAGATAGAGAGAGAGAGAGAGAGAAAGAGAGGGAGGGGGTATTGCGGCTTAGTACTTAGGCACCACAGAAGGATGGCGAATCCGCACACCCTTCACATATACATAAGCTCACTCCAAACACAAGACTAGGTGGCGATTCCACACACCTCACATGGGCAAAACATTGCAGGAAAACATACTCACAAAACCTCAAGCTTTATTTAGAGAATAAGGCGATGAAATGGGGAGCATAGGGAAGGGGAATGATAAGGGAGAGAGTGGTAGAGCACATGGCGGATAGGTGGGAGTTGATGGCAAAGACTCGCACGAGGGTTATGGCCATCATCCTTCATTTAGCTGCCCTTCATCTTCCATAGCCCAAGGGTGTAGAGGTCATACTCAAGAGGAGCATGGTGATTGCGGTGATGGTGATGGTGTGGGTGTGTGTGTGTGTGCACTAGGCACACACAATGCATAGTGTATTCTTTGGTGATGTTGTGTGTGTTTTTTTTTTTTGTGTCCATGGTGAGGAGGAGAGGATTTAGCAATATTTCTAATTGAAGTGAGTGTCCCACTCTGGTGACCAGGAAAATGGGGTGCATGTGACTGTGGCTCCATCTTGTCTCCTCATTATTTAAAATACCAGAGTCAATAGAGAGAGAAGAAGAGAGAATGTGGGTAGAATGTAGAGGATAGGAAATATTTACAATAGTTTAGCTTTGGCTAGACATAAGCTTATTAGGGAGAGAAGAGAGAGGTAAGAAAATTATAAGAGAGGTTGGCGAAGGTGGATATTTGTTGATGAGGATGGATCCTCCAAAAATGGTGATAGAATCACTCTAGACTTGCCAAGACCTCATTAAAAGATCCTTGTCTCTTGTAATCATGCTTGAAGACTTGTAGAACCATAGCCATTCTAGAGGGAAGAAAACTACGGATGGCCTGTGTCACCATTACATGAGAAAACTGGGGTCCACTACAAAAATCATAGCTCCGCGTTCATAACTCCAAAAATTCTGAAAAAATTTGAGCAAAAATTTGATATCACGAGCTACAGCTTTTATTTTGAACGCTCTTTCAGATTCGGTGTTCTTCTTTACTTAAAAAATTCAGCCAAATAATGTATTATTTGTGGCTGCAAAAGTCTTTTGGTGGTCCCCTTTGAGTGGACTTCTCTCTTGCCTTCAAGTGTAAGCTCCTTCATGTGTATGAAAACAGGACCTAGAGTTTTGAAAAGATTGGCAATCATCTAGATGGAGGTATTATTGAAATTTGAAAGTGGGGTTGAGGTTTGAAAATAAAAACTAGTGAATAAAATATTTGGTAGGGTGGAATAATATACATACATGAAAAATATATTAGAAAATACTAAAATATATAATGTAATTTATATATTTTTAATATTTAAGGTCAAAAGAGAGATCAACAAAGAAAGCTCACTTATTTATGCTACATCGTGATTGATTAGCATAAGTCTTATTTATTTAATAAAGGCTAAAATGTTTGTGAAAAAGGAAGAAAAAATCAAAATTAACTTTTATAATGGGAAATATTTTGGTAAAAGGGCAAAAATATATGGGGGTGTTTCCATGCATGGAAAAGCTTGCCTCAATGGTAACGAATATCAGCAAGATCATGACCTGTACAAACCCCTATGGATGGCGCAACTTAAGTCAAAGCCTATCTGAAGATGATTCAAAGCCTCAATCTGCCAGAACGAGTAATAGAAAAGTCAAAATCAACAGAAGCTAAAGTTCAAGAAGCTACACAAAGGTCACCACCAAAATCTCCCTTGAAGACATAGATTGTGCCAGAAAGTACAATGGATCTTTTAAGGTCAAAGGTTACTCAAATGCAAGTGGACAATGCTCAACAATTGCAAAAAGGTGCAATGTTAGAGCCAATGGAGTCAACAGCAATTGAAGCAGGTGGTCAAAGCAAAGAAAATGAAGATAAAGGTCAACCAAAGTAAAACAAAAGCAGTCAATACAAAAAAAAATCCTGAGATGATCAAGTGCAACATTGTTGGTAAAAACAAAGAAAAGCTGTCAAGATAAGAAAAGCTAGATTTCCAGTTAGTAAAGAACCTCATGTCCTTTTGCACTTGGAAAAGATGTGGACAACCACAATTAGAAGATGCTCTTGAATTTGTGAGCATATCAAGAAACAAACGAGAAAAATGATGGGGAATCATCTCCACCACCATTGAAGTAAGTTCACAGATCATTATAGCTCAATTTCATGTGATCACAGCAAAAGATATACCAGACAACATCATAATGGGAATTCCAATGGCCTACAAGATGTTAGAGGTACAAAATTCAAACATGATGGATTCATCACAGACAACAAATAATGAAGACCAAGACTGGTCACCCACGAACGATAGCACAAAGTCCTCAGGCTTATATCAAAGCAGTTCTTATTGAATATGATTCATCTCCATCGGATAGAACTGTAGAAGATCTTAAAGAAAATCAGGCAATAGCAAGTACAGATCAAGCAGAACAAAGAACAACCACGAAAGCTATTGAGTAGAGAATGCCACAAAAGCCAGAAGTAAAGAAGATTGGGGTTGCAGACAACCAGGAAGCAATAGGAAGTCCAAAGATGCAGACATTGCTAGCTAAATTAGCTAATGAAAGTCATATTAGAAAATAAAGTCTCAAGCTACCCTCCATAGAGACACAATTAGATCAAGATTAGACCATGGAAAATGCAAGACAAAGACCTTCATTAGAACCAGCAATGGGAATAATTGTAGTTCTTAACAATACAAAACGACCAAGTGTCAAATGAAAGTCTCTACAGGATAAAGAGGCAAAGTGCAACATGGTTGCGAAAACATCAAGAGTATTCTAGAAATTACTTAGGGCAAGCCATATAATAGAGAAATCATGTGTAAGGCTACAAGTCAAGAAGAAATGGTTGCTACTCTTAGCATCCAATAGCATGAAGAGCATGTAAAGTTTCAGGTAGGGCCTTCGAAGGAAATGCTTGCAGATGTCATCCTTGGAAATCCTTGGTTAGACCAACACAAGGACTACAAAGAAGATAAAATGCTAATACTCTCCTTTCCAATAGGTAGCCATCAAGAGTTACAGGTACCATTAATTCTAGATTTAGAGTTGAAAAAGTCACACGAATCAAAGAAAAATTTTGTAGACAAAGGTAAAGCTAAAGTGGAACTTCCACTGATTAGCAGAGAAAGTGTGACATCATATGCCTCCACATCAAAGAACCCTCAGGGATCAGCTTCTTCAAAACATTCAGGATTTCAAAACTTCAAGTCAATTGTTGACCCAGCTGAACCCTCTAAGGAGACACCCAGAAAAGCAAAGATATTTCAGCCAAAGTACTCAAGAAAGCAAAGGAAAGTCAAGCAAGTGTTTGTTCCGAGAAATTTAGTTAAATTCAATGATCGAGTTTGGATTAAAGACATGAAATCAACACAAAAAGACGTACAGATGGGATGGATAGCATCACAATGGAGCTTAAAGGAACAAGAGTATTATGGAGGTAACAAAAAAATATGGGTACCAAAATGGAAGGTTAGGGTGTATGATGTAACTTCAAGACCCTCCCAAGAAAGAAGGCCCACTAGGTATTAACCTCGACAATATCCTAGGATACTTAAGAAATAGGTATACAATAGAACAACATTGAAAGATGCTAAAGTCTACCACAACTCTCAAGAGGATATAGAACAGAGACAGGTCTCAAAGGATCTTCCTCTTAGACAAGGATTTTACACACGGTACACAAATATTTGGCTACCAGTCAACCATAACCCAACTGCAACTACACTAGATCTGCATGAAGAACTCAAGAGCTCAACAAGACCTAGATCTCAACAAAGTCAACAAAGGAGATACAAAGGTCATCAAGAGATTTGGATTCCTAAGTCTTCCAATGATCCTAGTCAAAAGCCAGATGCCGACAGTAAACAGAGGCCTACAACAACATCAAAAACATCTTACACTAGGCCTATTTGGAGAATCAAACAGGTAATGGAGTCTTCAGAGTCAATGAAGGACAACCCAACCAACGGGAATGCAGATTCAAAGATGATAAAACAGGTATGGCAAAAGAAACCTTCAATGCCAACTTGGTCCTTCACTAATCCTCTTTTTGATGATTCAAGCTTACTTTTACCTGAAGAAATGTTTGTAGTAAGCAGAAGAATGTAAAAAGTCAAGTCTTCAAGGTGCAAAAAACACTCTTTGGCATAGTCAGAGTCGGGCTGTTGAGCCATAAAATGAGCAAAGCAGTAGTCCCAAAGCTTCAAGTCATATTAAACTCTGTGGTAAGAGTCGTAGTTATTAGGCTTATGCTCAAGCTCGAAGAGTTGAGCATATCTAAGTCATGTCTCTCATGTTGGATGAGATGAGCAGAAGAGTCAAAGTCTATTAACTTACAATTGGTGGAGTGTTGTAGAGTCCAACACTCACGCATAGTGCACAATAAGATAAGAGCACATATCCTTGTCAACAAAAACCATTCTTAAAGGGGTGCCAGCTTGCAAAGCCATGTCATATGCTTTTATAGCTACACCATCTTTCTAAAGAACCCCTCAAAATTTTTCTTGCACAACATATTGTTTTCCATGCATTTTTTTGTATGCATAAATAGGATGTCCCATCATTGGACACATGCATTAGACACTCTTTTTTGATTCCACCTATGCACCTTGAGTGGACTACAACAGGCAAACCAATACTCTATCATGATACCCTTTCATATTTGCTGCCTTTTTAATTCCATATCTATTAGCAAATAATCACTTGAGTACTTTATTAATATTTCCCATGATAATAAGTACTCCCATAATACGCGTATCCCAAAGGCACATTTTTTCCACTGGGTTTTTTCCCTTTGGTCATCCAGGTATTAGACCCTGATTTAGAACCTCATCATTCTACTTCCTTTGTACATACTTCTCATAAATAAATAGTAGTCTCATCATTATGCTATTACAATGGACAAATGCAACATCATCTCTCACATCAGACATATTTAGACCAATGAAGATGCTACAACAAATTGAGCCTCATCAACAAATTCAATGACAAAAGAAGCCGATCAGCCCATCAACAACCAATCAAAACCTTCCACAGTCTCCGCGGACAACTTTTCAACAGGGCCAAAGGATGGGTACTAAAATCAGAAGGGGGGAATGTTAACTGAGTCAACGTCAGCTAACAGGAGCTGCTAAAGACCAAAGATGTACGAATGCACATCGAAGATCAACATGAAGAAGCAGTAATGATTGGAGTTATGCATTTTCCATGTTTTCCCAAAATGGTCATTTATTGTAAATTACCGATTTATTTCAAGCCATTGTAATATTTTAATGTGTGACGGGCTCAATGGGAGTTCCAAGCTGTAAATAATAGGTTAGTTATTGTGCCTTGTTTGCAGATTCAGTAAGTGGTGGAGCGCTAAAGGCCTTGGGAACCCGGACATTGCATATTTTTACCCTAGGTATATAAGGCAGTGTGTAAAAGAAATTAGGGTTCTGAAGCTCATTTGTTGAGAGCGCTCTTTGGAGAGAGTTCTTGAGGTGTGTGGCTATGGAGTCCTTGAGATTCTCCTTGCTCATGATACTTGATTAACACTAATCAATGATTCATTCTCTTTCACTATGCCTCTCTCATGCTTCTTATGATTGCCTATGATGCTTAGATTAGCTAGAGCGTAACTAATTAATGATTAATCCCTCTCTAATCTTGTGTCATTTACCTCTTTTGCTTGTGTGTGCATGTAGGTTTGATTGGAGTGTGGTGCTCGATAGATCTATGTGTGTGTCCTTGCGATTAGTGTGTTGCATGATAGGATTAGTGTTGTGTGCATCTTGCAATCGTAGTGTGTGTGATTGGGTTGATTACAGGTAAAGAGAAGTGGATGTGGGGATTTCCCTTCATTGCGGCTTAGCTCCTCCATAGTCCGAGAAGCTCACCTTGTAGAGTTAATCATTCTTGTTGCCACAATTAGCTCACTAACCGTGTGAGTGTTTCCATGCCGTAGACGGGTAGCTTATCCCTCCGGATTGATAATTTTTTGGTCATTGGAGCTATTGCAACAATGGGACCCCCAACATGATGTAAGACAGAGACCAAGGGATGAGTAGCACCCCTTCAACCACTAGTGCATTCACGATGAAACTGGGTGGACAAGACCCAATTGTGATGGATGTTGATCAAATGATCAAGGAAGTGATCAGAAGGATGAACCAAGGAAACAGAATGAGCCCAAACACACGAAAACAGCTTATAAGAAAATGTGACACCTATGGACGAGATCATCCAACTCAATGGTGCAACATACATCCAAGTCCAGGAGAAAATGTACAATGTGTATTGAAGTGGCGTTCTATTGAACAAGAATGGATAAACCATGAGACCCACGAATGTTTCTACAATAGAAACTATGTTAGAGAAAGGCCATATGGGCCACCTGGAGGGCAACAATTACCACCCCTTCCAAGATACCAAGTAGAATAAAATAATGTAGTTCAAGGGAGGAAAAAAGGTCAACCTATGTTGGGACATCAGCCTCTTTTACCCCAGGAAAACAAAGCCATGGTAGGAATTTCACAACCCATAGAGGCATCTGCGAATCAGATTATGATCCAAAGTATGATGCGGAACAAATCCATGATTAGAAACGGAATCAACAATTCCAATGAATGCTCTAACGAGAGCACAAGCACAAGAGGCTGCAAGGAACCTCCTAGCGAGCCAAATCGAGATAGAAAAATTGTCAATTATAAACCCTAGGAAATCTTGGAAGGCAAAAAGGGACAAGATGAAGGCCAAAAGAATAAAAGAAAAATTAGCTTTAGAACCCAAATTGCAAAAACTGAGGAACATTTGAGAACGGAAAGGGACATTAAAGAGAAGGTTGATGTAGCAAAACCATTAGTAATACTTTTGGAAGGATTGGTCTTGGTGGACAAGGTCTTTGAGCCATTAGGTGCGATCTTGAAATTTTATGAAGCTAGGTTAAAGCCCAACAAAACCTAGGAGCATAGATGGTGAATGTATCCTCACTTAAGGTTTGAAAAGAGAGGTTGAAGATGTGGAAGGAGCTCATCGAGGAAGCTCAATCTCTTATGGAACCACCAATTCCTATTGCTCCAAGGACTAAGGTGTTGATCGGCAAAAACATTCAAGAGTAAAAGGAGCGAGGTATTGAAGAGAGAGACCAAAAACAATCTACAGTTGAAACACCTTTGGATACAAGGATGGAAGCCAATACCACAGATGGGATGTATTTAGAGGCATCTATGCCAAGTCCCAAAGTGGAAGAACCATGGCCATAGGACCTCTGGGAGGATATCAAAAGTACAAAAAATATGGAAGCATGACACTTCAGTCAGCTGCTATCACTCAGATCCATCTAGAACATGAGTTCTACCCGGGTCATATTCGTCATTGTATGGTAACGCAGGTACAAAAATGTTGGAAGACAGTAAACCTCCTTCTTTGAAGACTTTTCCCTCAATCAGTGGCAGCCATGAAACAAGGTCAATAGTAAGAAAATTATCATCTCAATAGAAATCTCGTCCTAAGATGATGATGTCGTCTGCTATCCATTATACGCTAACTCTATCTGAGTTACTGCATTAAGGACCGCATCTTTGGAAAGAGGTGGAGACAAATTTGGAGAAATTAGGGCTGTTAATTCTGTCATCAATTGTTTCTCCAAAGACACTAAATAACCAGACCTCTATACAAACTAAGCATGAGCCACTACTAGTGAATACTATGGGAGACTATTGTGAAGGAGAAGAAGGGAACACGACCTTGCCTATGGAGTACAAAGGAGTAAAAATGGTTACAATATTGGATAGTGGAACCAAAATTTCCATAGCAACCAAGGCAATGTGGGAAAAAAGGGAAAAGCCTGTTCTATGGATAACCAAAATGGATTTGCAATTAGCGGATGGGTACCTGGAGAGACCTATTGGTATTTTGGAGCCAATCATAGTAACCTCTTGTGGAATCGCATATGAACACACCTTAGCTATTATAAATTTTGATGAGAGTAGCAATTCTGATATTATATTGGGCAGACCATTCATGCATTAGCTCAAAATGGTACAAGAATGGGCTATAACTATACCTACTTAAGACACAAGGATGTCACAACGAAGATCAGTGGCACATATCATAGCTATAGAGATGTGGAACGCACCCAGGAGAAGGGTTAAACTCCACAACTATTGAGAAGGACAAATATCCGCTTGGCTGCAAAACAAGGTGTACATTTAGATGTGTGCATCTTTTGAGAGTGGCAGTTTGAAAAAAG
Organism: Adiantum capillus-veneris; assembly: GCF_014529385.1. NCBI lineage: Eukaryota > Viridiplantae > Streptophyta > Polypodiopsida > Polypodiales > Pteridaceae > Adiantum > Adiantum capillus-veneris. Next base: position 51,067,376 of record NC_140959.1, on the reverse strand, counting down.
AGGATTGTATTCACGATAGATTAGTTCAAGATGAGGCGTATGTGCCAGAGCCTTTTTTGGAAGATATGTTCAAACCTTTTGGATGGCAACGGATAATGGCCACCCTTGATGTGTGTGTGAAGGAGGTCACACTCACTAAACTTTGTGATGAGGAAGGATATGATATCATTTTATTTTAGATGATGAATGTCATCATAAATCCAAAATCAGGATCAAAAGTCCTTGACATGGAGGGACCTACAAATTGCTAATGCATAGTGGATGAGATATCCATAAGGGACCTTGATCAAACTAATGAACAAGAATTCCAAGACTCCACTTACAAGCCTTTAGAAGACAACACAGACAACGTGCTTTCTAGTACCTCAGACAAAGACATCAAACAGGGGGATCGGCAAGTGGTCTATTACAAAGACAACGCAGATAACTGAATAGACGCATGAACAAACAAAATAAAACAAAAGAAAATTTGTACCTCTTTTAAACAACAAAATGCAATATTTGAGGTTGGTCGAAACAATTGATTGCCTTAAAGATGAGATATCGAAGAGGTTGATGAAACTCGACTTAACAGAAAAAAGTTGAAAACGAAGAGCAGACAAAAATCACAAGCGCAAAATATCTCTGAAAAGTCAACAAAATTATAAAAAATAGAGCTCAAACACAAACACAACACATTAAAACAAACTTTGAAAGAAGTTTGGACAACAGAGTTGGAAACTGACGATGAGTCAGACGATGATAAGTTTGATGCAAACCTTCCCACTACAAAAGGTATAGTATTCAAGACAGAAAAATTGTAGTGCAGAAGCCCAAACCAGACCCAAAAGAGCCTAAAAGCTCGTATGATGGGCCAAACATAAAATCCAAACGTATAGACCTAGCAAAATCAGGCAGAGAACCTAAACTAGCATACATTGCCAACAAACCTCACGAAAGAAGAAGAGCAACCTTTGATAGCAACACTCAGACGATATAAAGATGTGTTTGCATGGTCATACAAAGACCTAAAGCAAATAGATCCAGAGATTTTTCAAGGCTCGATACCCCTTAAAAGTGATGCTAGACCGCGAAGACAACACCCTTATACATACAATGAGACTCTTGCCAAAAACATTAAGGAGGAGATAGACAAACTAAAGGATGCGGAGTTTATCTAGGAGATTGAACACACCGATTGGGTGTCCCCAATTGTGATAGTACCCAAGAAGAATGGGAAGTTATGGGTCTGAGTGAACCTTAAACACGTAAATTTTACTACCATTAGGGACAATTATCGACTACCAATAACATACCACATTATTGAGAGAGCTCTAGGAAAGGAGGCTTATAGTTTTTTAGATGGGTTATCGGGCTACAACTTGTTGACCATAGAACCAGAACATCAACATAAGATGGATTTTGCAATAGAGTGGGATATATTTGCATATTGGGTAGTTCCTTTTGGTCTAACCAATGCCACTACCACTTTTCAAAGACTAAAGAGTAATGCATTCAAGGAATATCTCATGTAATTCTTAGAAATATATATGGATGATCTATGCATGCATTCTTAGTTGAGAAGTGAGCACATAACACACCTAGAGAAAGTCTTTTTTCTCAAATTCTAAAAAATGTGTCTTCATGGTAAGACAAGGTAAAATCTTAGGCCACATTGTGTTCAAAAATGGGATTTCTACTGATAAAGACAAGATACAGGTAATCGCTGCACTGCCAAGACTAACAAAGATAAAGGAAGTATAGGTATTTATGGGTCACATTGTGTTCAAAAATGGGATTTCTACTGATAAAGACAAGATACAGGTAATCGTTGCACTGCCAAGACCAACAAATCTAAAGGAAGTATAGGTATTTATGGGTCATTGTGGGTATTATAGGCACTTCATATACATGTATGTTGTAATAGCTAAACCTCTATATGGTCTCATTGCTAAATTTGAGTGGACGGAGGAATGTAAGAAGGCTTTTCACAAATTGAAGCAAAGATTAATTTTTGCTCCAATTTTGCAAGCCCCTAATTGAAAAAAGATATTCCATGTTCATGTAGATGCATCAGCCTATGCCATAGATTACATATTGGCCCAACCAAGAGAGAAAAAAATGGATTTTTCTATTTTCTTCTCTAGTAGACAGCTAAACAACGCACATAAAAATTATGCCAATGGAGAGAGAAGGACTAGGGATGATATATGCTATCAAAAAATTTAGACATTGCCTTCTTGAAAACAAGTTTGTTTTCTTTGTAGATCACCAAGCACTGTTGTATCTGGTAAACAAACCTGGAAACACTGGAAGGATTGTTCGCTAGTTTATTATATTGCTTGAGTTTGATTACATCGTAGTCATAAAAAAGGGAACTACACAGAAGAGAGCAGATCATCTTTTGAGATTGTTCCATGGAGAAGCACCTGAATGTGTTGATGATGATCTTATAGATTTGTATCTGTTTAACATTGAAATGGTTCAAAGGTGGAGTGAAGAGGTTATCCCTCCACTCACAATAGGATCATTATAGGTAGAAAGACAACCATCAATCATTCATCAAACAACAAATCTCCAGGTTTAAATTGGGCGACTTTACAAGAAAGGTAAGGACAAGATTCTGTGACTATGTGTACAATCAGATGAGAGAAGATACTACCTCAAATTGGCTCATATACAACACACTCGGTTTCATAATGGAAAACACAAACATGCCAAAGAGAAAGGAGACTTGGGGTCTACTAGCAAAACATGGAGAACAACATCCATAATTACGTAAAATCATGTGAAACCTGTAATAAAAAGCAACCACCAGTGGAACATTCCAATCTATTTTGAGTAATGCAAGCGCCGAAATGGAGTACTTACATAGTCGAGTACTTAAAAACCAAGACCTTCCCAGAGATATGGAGAAAGGAACAAATGACAACTGTAGAGGAAGAAGAAAATCACTATATGGTGATTGCAAACCAACTGTACTGGTGGGAAAAGCACAATCAAATAATATTGTGTGCTATTCAAAGAAAATATTTCTCCATCCTAGAACAAGCAAAGTTGACCAGCCAGGGGGACATGATTTTGATGATAAAATTACAAAGCTAGTACTTCATGCAGGAATATGGTGGCCAACATTGTTCAGATATGCAGAGGTATATGTTGAAACGGTATGATAAATGACAATGCACAAAAACACCTCTATGGAGAGATGAAATGTCATTATGGCCAATGATGGAAGTACGAGACTTTTCCAAGTGGGGCATAGATTTTATAGGACCCATCATACCCCCTGCATACCGGATGCACGCACAATATATCATAGTTACCACATATTATTTTACCAAATGGGTGGAAGCAAAATAAACTCAAAAAAATGATGCACGGACTACAACACAACTCCTCTTCAAACATATCTTTACCAGATACGGTCTACTCATTGAAATGTGAGTGATAGAGGAACACACTTTGTAAACAATGTCATTGAAATATTACTTGATGGATTCATGGTGATCCATCACAAATCATCACCCTATCACCCTCAAGCTAACAGACAAGTCGAGAGTACCAATAAAATCTTATGCACGGTGCTCACTCAAATAGTGAGTGACTCAAGAACTGATTAGGACCAAAAGCTACACTCAACATTATGGGCTTACAAGGTAGTATGTAAAACATCCATAGGAACCACTCCATTCACCTTGTGTTGGAGATTAATGAAATTCTACCCATGGAATTCTTACTTAACACGCTTTGATTTGCAACACAGTTAGGATGGAAGGCATACAAACTATCTAAAAGACTAGACATCTTGGAGCAACTAGATGAAACAAGAATGAGGGCAGTAGCAAGAATATATGCTCAAAAATGACAAATGAAAGCTTTCCATGATCAACATGTGATTAGCAAGGAGTCATAGAAAGGGGATTATATTTTGGTGTATACCCCAAAACAACTCTCCAAAAAACTAAAAAAGTGAGGGATGGGGCCTTTTGAATACATGATGTATTAAAAAATGATGCCATCAAGGTTGCAACATTGGCATGTGAGGAGATACCTAATTGGATAAGTGGGTGCATGTTAGAAAACTATCTTCTCCTATTGACACCAAGATATCAAGCCCATGCTATTAATATAGATGAGGCTAAGATCAAAATATTAAAGCGAAAGGAACAAACAAACCTTCAAAGAAATTTCTAGCAAAACAATTGCATCAATTCCCCTCAAACAATTCCATCAATTCCCCTCCAATAGCATCAATACAAATGGAGCCTACATGGTTAGGTGGCATAGATCTATGACTTTTGCTTCAACTTCATAATTGTACCACCAAGCGAGCATTAGTGGACACTGGGGCATGAGAAAATGTCATCAACTACTGCCAATTTTAGAATTGACAAGGGAACCTCTAACACCAAATACAATTAAACTCCACAAGTGACCGAGGTCAGAAGTCTTTTAACATAAGTCCAATCTGACAACCCACGTACATGGATCATGATCCATGTTCCTTTGACACAAATTGATACCAAACCTGCACCCATAGCTAAGACATCCCACAGGGACTCTAGTGATCATTTCAAAACTGAATTTGGATATCAAAAACCAAGGAAAAATCCAAAACTATCAAGCATTCTGAGCAAGTTCCATAACTGACTTAATTTTCAATCCAGAAATCCATTTTCAAAAATTTTAGTGTCATATGACAAATTAATCATGCTGATTTTTTGGTACCAAGAAAATCCAATTTGGCCTCCCAACATGGATCGCGGTCCATGTTCCTTTGAGTCCGAATAAGAGAGATAGTCTCTAGGACCCTGGTGGTCTTTTCAAAATTGAAATTGGACCTGAATTGTTGATGCCAAATTTTGTTCAAAAATGGGATTTCCACTGATCAAGATCAGATACAGATAATCACTGCACTGCCAAGACCAACAAAGATAAAGGAAGTATAAGCATTTATGGGTTATTGTGGGTATTATAGGTTCTTCACATACATGTACGTTGTAATAGCTAAGCCTATGTATGCTCTCATTGCTAAATTTAAGTGGACAGAGGAATGTGAGAAGGCTTTCACAATTTGAAACAAAGAATAATTTTTGCTCCAATTTTGCAAGCCCCTAATTGGAACAAGATCTTCCATGTTCATGTAGATGCATCACCCTATGCCATAGAGTGCATATTGGCCCAACCCAGATAGAAAAAAATTGGATTTTTTCATTTGCTACTGTAGTAGACAGATAAACAATGCACATAAAAATTATACCGATACGGAGAGAGAATGACTAGGGATGATATATGCTATCAAAAAATTTGACATTGCCTTCTTGCAAACAAGTTTGTTCTCTTTGTAGATCACCAGGCACTGTTGTATCTGGTAAAGAAACCTTGCAACACTGGAAGGATTGTTCTCTAGTTTATTATATTGCTCTAGTTTGATCTCACCGTAGTCGTAAAAAAGGGAACTACACACAAGAGAGCAGATCATCTTTTGAAATTGTTCCATGGAAAAGCACCTAAAGGTGTTGATGATGATCTTCCAGATTTGTATCTTTTTAACATTGAAATGGTTCCAAGGCGAAGTGAAGAGGTCATCCCTCTACTCACAGTAGTATCATTATAGGTGGAAAGACAACCATCAATCATTCATCAAACAAGAAATCTCCAGGTTTTAGTTGGGTGACTTTACAAGAAAGGTAAGGATGAGATTTTGCGACTATGTGTACAACCGGACGAGAAAAAATACTACCTCAAATTGGCTCATATACAACACACTCGGTTTCATAATGGAGAAACACAAACATACCAAAGAGTAAGGAGACTTGGGGTCTACTCGAAAAACATAAAGAACAATGTCCATAATTACATAAAATCATGTGAAACCTGTAAAAAGAAACCACTAGTGAAACATTCCACCATATTTTGAGTAATGCAAGTGCCCAAATGAAGTACTTACATAATTGAGTACTTAAAAACCAATACCTTTCGAGAGGGATGGGGGAAGGCACAAATGACAAATGTAGAGGAAGAAGAAAATCACTATATGCTAATTGTAAACCAACTGTACAAGCGGAAAAATCACTATAAATTAAGATTGTGTGCTATTGAAAGCAAATATTTCTCCATCTTAGAACAAGCAAACTTGAGCCAACCAGGGGGACATGTTTTTGCTGATAAAACTGCAAAGCTAGTATTTCATGGAGGAATATGGTGGCCAGTACCGTTCAGAGATGCAGAGGCATACGTTGAAATGGTATGATGAATGTCACGCACAAAAATGCCTCTACGGAGAGATGAAATGCCATTATGGCCAATGATGGGAGTACGAGCCTTTGCCAAGTGGGGCATATATTTAATAGAACCCATCATACCTCGTGCATATATACCAGATGCACGCACAATACATCATAGTAGCCACATATTATTTGAGCAAATGGGTGGAAGCGAAAGCAGCACAAAAAAATGATGCATGGAGTACGACACAATTCCTTTTCAAACATATCTTTACCAGATACGGTCTACGCATTGAAATGTGAGTAATAGAGGAACATACTTTGTAAACAATGTCATTGAAAGATCACGCAATGAATTCATGGTGATCCATCACAAATTATCATCCTATCACCCCCAAGCTAACGGACAAGCCGAGAGTACCAATAAAATCTGATGCACGGTGCTCACTCAAATAGTGAGTGACTCAAGAACTGATTGGGACTAAAAGCTACACTCAACATTATGGGATTACAGGGTAGTATTTAAAACTTCCATAGGGACCACTCCATTTAACCTTGTGTTGGATTAATGCAATTCTACCCATGGAATTCTTAACTAACACGTTTTGATTCACAACACAGGTAGGATGGAAGGGACACAAAATATCTGAAATACTAGACATCTTGGAGCAACTAGATAAAACAAGAATGAGGGTAGTAGCAAGAGTATATGCTCAAGAATGAAAAATGAAAGCTTTCCATGATCAACATGTGATTAGCAAGGATTTATAAATTACGTTTTGGTGTATACCCCAAAACAACTCTCCTAAAAACTCAAAAAATGAGGGATGAGGCCTTTTGTAATACATGATATATCGCAAAGTGACACCATCAAGCTTGCAACATTGGCATGTGAGGAGATACCCCTAATTGGATAAGTGGGTGTAGGTTAAAAAAATATCTTCTCCTATTGACATCACAACAACGGAGAAATCAAGCCCATGCTATTCATATAGATGAAGCTAAGATCAGAATATCAAAGCGGAAGGAGCAAGCAAACCTTCAAAGAAATTTCTAGCAAAACAATTGCATCAAATCCCCTCCGATAGCATCAAGAAAAATGGAGCCTACATGGTTAGGTGGCAAAGATCTATGAATTTATCTTCAACTTCATAATGGTACCACCGAGCGAGCATTAGTGGACACTAGGGCACGAGAAAATGTCATCAACTACTTCCCCCATTTTAGAATTGACAATGTAACCTCTAACGCCAAATACTATTGGGTTCAAGGTTGCAGATATAGACCTGAATGAAGAAGCTATTTTGGGAGTGTCGTGGTTGTGCACTTATAAAGCCACACCAAATTGGAAAAATGATACCTTACAACTCATGTTAAATGAAAAATATTTCTCCACACCATTTGTACAATCAAATTATCTATGGGAACCTCTTCAACCAGCCCCTGATCCGATACCACAATGTTCTGAAAAGGTGATCAAGAAAATATGGGTTAAAAAATCCATCATGCAAACCCATCTGAAGAAAATATGGATATCCAACCGAGATTATACTAAAATTCAACCTATGCCACACTGACCAATACCAAATCCACACCACATCCAACCACAAAAAGCTACAACTTTTGTCAAGGTCAATACAATCACACCATCCAAAACCAAAACAAGTGATTTGGAAATGGAAACCGTATGAGCTAGAGGAATCCAATTGGGAATTTTTTTGAGTCTAACATAGATTTCATGGCCTGGTGAGACTAACAGAGCAGTTTGGGGAAAAATGGTTTGGGAAGTCCGAGATATCCAAGGTAGGCTAAAATCACCTCATTTCCACTTGTTGCCTTTGGAGAGAGAGCTCTTCGACCTTCTTCGCGCGCATTTTTTGGAGTCCACAGTTGCCTGTTTTCAGCACCGTCTCACACGAGACATGAGGGGTAAGTTCTATACTTATCAATGATCCATTTTGTACGGCCTATAGCTAGTCTAAACCCCTGAAAAAAACCCTAGAATCCGAGCAATGCACGAAGACCTACGAAAAAAATTTGACCATAGCGGCATGTCAACTCAACCAAATCAGATGAGACTTGAAATGTAGCATGCCCCAACATAATAGAAAACTTCTATATCAATAGTTGACCATTCGGAAAGGGAGGGGGTCCCAAGTAGAAAAGCTTGGTTTTTGGCAGATGCCAGAATTGGATTCTGACTCCATAGACAGCTTACATACGAGGTTTATACACAATCTATATGATTGGTTACATAAAATCAATCAAGCCAAGCCCTCAAAAAGCAGAAAACGGCTCGAAGACTACTACAAATCGTCAAATTTGACATACGAGGTCAAACTAACTCCAAATGGGTCAAAATTGGATGAGTTGCTTTAGGACTATGTAGCGGACAAGTCCATAGCCTCAAAAGTGAGTAACCAACTCTAACTCCAAATGGGTCAAATTGGATGAGTTGCTTCAGGACTATGTAGCGGACAAGTCCATAGCCTCAAAAGTGACTAACCAACTCTACAGGCCATGTAGTCACAAAAATCGGTGATTTCAGAGTCAACAAAGCACGAAGTGATGCGGGCAACACAAAACTTTACCAAATTCAATTTAGGACTTGTTTTAGGTGTATAGAATATGGTCACAATTTTCAAGTTTTGCAAGAAAAAGTTGGTTGTAATAATAAATAATCACGATTATTTACTTTTGAAATATTTTCTCTTGAAAATGGTATCATCACCTCACCTATCACTTGTACACATCTATTACAATCCATATTTCGAGTATGAGCCAAAATAATCAATTATAACTTGGAAAATTGCCAAAAAAACGCAAAGAAGTCCTTTCACACCAATTTCTGATTTATGAGCTACATTTTTTGATCCAAATCACCTCGTTTTACATATACAAGGTCTCCACCATGCATAGAACCAGGTTACACAAAAAAATGTTCATTTTGATGAAAAAAGTTAATAATCGCAATTATTTACTTTTTTTGCCAAGATGGGAAAAAATTGTAGCTTTGCCACCATAGGACCAAAGTACATGATGTCCTAAGCCCACTAGCCAAGTTTGAACAAATTTGGAGTTCAAAATCTCAAAGTTCCTTTACATCTACTGTTACAGAGACCTAAAGCCTAAATCTAGCACCATTTTCATCCTGTGCACTCAAATGAGACCACACTTCATTCAGAGTATCTAATTGATATATACTTCAAGCCTATGGTGCCAAATTTGCAAAAATTTGACAAAATTACTCACTCTAAATAATTACGATTATTTACTTTTGTTGCAATTTTTGTTTGGACTTCATGATTTTGATTTTTACATGTTTTTATGCATCTATGCATGTTTAAAAATTGATTTGAAGCAAATTGGACTCAATTTGCTAGCAATTTAGACTGAAGGACATTTAAAGGCAGAATCTGCCAAATTTTCTAACTTTGACACTCTATTCACTTAACAGGAGCCATGCAAGTTGCAGAAGGGTCTCTCAAAAGGAGAATTTGCAAGAGCTACCACCATACCAACTGAACCCCAATTCAGTAAAGACAGCCAAAGCAACCTATCTGTCTAAAGAACATCTTGAGGAGAATAACACAGTGGTCTTCACAGGTAGATTCAAAAGTGAAGAAAGAAATCAGGTAGAACTACAACTTCTACCTAAAGAGGTCTATGATGTCGGAGCAAAGCCCGAGACAAATGAAGCTAGCAGAAGGCTTGGGCTCAGAGGGTTCTACGACCAAGAGCCATGTGGAGTAGATTTTCAAAAAGCTTATGAGATCCTATCCACAATCAAGGAAGATGGAATAGCCTAGATCTCTAACCAACAAGGGAACAAGGTAGAAGTGGTCATTACAAAAGAGATAGTGGCCGAAGCTCTCAAAATGCCTACAAAAGAAATTACCATGAGGGCAAGAGACAGAAAAATAGTAGGCACTTTCACCAAAGAGAGTGTTGTTGCAACATTTGCTGATCTCATCCAGAAATACGTGGAAGAACCTGCAAGATTATATCATCAACACTTCCACTTTCTTGCGAAGAGACCGCCAAGATACACAACACCCAATCATGCAGTTGCGACTACACTTACACAAGTGTTAAAGTCTACAACCAGGCAACCAATCAACCACGCATTGTATGTGTTATCCACACTAAAGGGAACAAAGACAGAGAGCAAAATAACATATTTGGGATCCCCTCATGTACTTACAAAATTGCCTACCATGCTATCAGCATGGCAAACAATTTTCCACTTGCCCCCGATTAGAACACATGGATCGTGTCTGCACAACCATCCCCTCGAGCCACAAGGTCAACCAAAAGAACTTACAAATATGATGAAGATTCTTGCGAGAGATTTTCCAAAAAGGCATAGTAGTGAAAGCTCCAACAATGAGAAAAAAAGAGACTGCATTGAAGAAATGAAAAGAAAAGCAGTGGTAGCACAGCAAGAGGAGCCTCAACAGAATCATGCAAGGTTTGAGAGAGAGAAGCACTCTTATGAACAAAGTTGTGAAGCTCAAGGAAAGGACCCTGCTAAGTGGGTACCTATAGAAGTAAAAGGACGAAGAGAAAAGCACCCTGCACAGAGAAAAGTAGAAGATCCAAAGGATCTATTAGAAAGAATGTATCAGGAGGTAGAGGCATTAAAGCTAAAAGAAGCTCAAGAAGTAGAAAGAAAAGCTAAAGATACGGCGGAATAGCAAAAACAAGCTGAAACAATACACCAAGGTGAACCCCAATACGAAGAAGGTGGGATGTCCCTTAGTCCATCCTCACCATTTACAGAACAGCACAACCACTCCATGCCAAGCCCACCACCTTCACCAGCAGATAGACCCATAGAGGACAAGCCAACAAAAGAAAAGGAGCTTGAACAACAAGAGGCATAAAATTCTGCACAATAGGAAGCAACTCCTTTTGGCCAAGTTAAAGCAAAAGAAACAGAGCCAAAAAGAGCAGCAAGTCCTGCACAAGAGGAGTCAACTTGGTCTGAGCAAACAAAGGAACACAAAACATAGGAAACCCCATCTACCACCACTGAGCATGAAACGGATGAGGCATCCACGAAGACTCAAGCAGACGAAGTAGAAGAGGCCCAAGAATAGCCTGAAGGGGAAGAACCAAACCGGCTGCTACCACAAACAGCCGCCACAGTGCCACTAAAGGAATCGCAAGAGACTGTTGAAACGTCTAGGAAGCTCGTAAGAAATAAAGACTAGCAGACCAATGATGAGGTGATTTTTCAAGTTAATCAATATGCAAAGCAAATGGAGGATATGACAGAAAAACTGCAATCAGTAGCACTTAGCCGCAACACAAAGGCTAAATAATTGGAGATGGTGATCAACGCTCTCCAAGGAGAGCTAGAAGACAGATTGAATGTCATCACTGATCTACAAAAACAAGTCCAGGAATTGAAAGCTAAAGGTGAACAACACCAGCTAGCATGAGACAAAGAGCAAAAGAAAATGGAAGAGTTAGGTGAACTTCTCATGAAATTGACAGATGCTTGCAAAACCAAATATGAACATCTCACAGAGGTTACTAACAAACCCTTGACTACAACCCTGTCAATTCAGAAGATTCAAGTACAGCTAGATACCGTGAATGTCTCCTTGCAATATTCAGAGCAGAGGATCAACAATCAGGAAACCTTTTTGCAACAGATTAGAGAAAACCCCATAGTTGCCTCAATCAAAGGTATAGATGAAGTCTACAAATCACTAGAGAAAAAGAATAAAGATCTCAAGCTAGAGATAAAGCTAGAGCAGTCACAACGCAGGGACCTGGCATTAATGCACGTACAATGAGAAGAGAACTGCTAAAGGAAATAGTCAACGAGCTAAAAAGAGTCAACCAGCTACTCCGAGGAGATGGATAGCAAGAAACGCATGAAGAAGCAAGTACTTTAGAGCAGCCACATATTCATATGCCCTCAGTCTCTTTCACTGAGATGGAAACACAGCCACTAGAAGGACTAGGTGGCGAAGATGATTTCCAAGTACCATTAACAGAAGCTGATGAAGTGCGCATGGTCCAGATATCAAAATCTGAGGAAGATGCACTTAAAGAAAAGATTAACCAGGAGGTAGATGAGAAGTGAAAAGCAATGATGGATTGGGAGTTGAGAGTTCTTCACTCTGTCAATGTTACTCAACTCATTCCCAATCAAATCAATGCACAATGGCATCAACGATCACTTCAATATCCCTTGATAAAGGTAGAGCTGCTATAGGTCAAGGAAAGACTTTATAAAGACATGCAAGTAGAAGGCGCAGATGAATTCCACTCGAAGTGGAGAAAGAGATGGCTGAACAAGAATCCAAGATACTTGATTCTGTTCACAAGAGCACCTGCGGCACTTCAAAAGGATCCAACTTTTTGTCATGTACCAAGAGTAAGGACATGGCAAGCACATGAGGCAATAACAAAGAAGCCGCCTACATGGTTGAATTACCCAAGATTGCCAGCTCCAGAAAAGGGAACGCCAACAGAGGGCTACATGGTGAAAACCCTAACGGGCACCATGTCATTCTTCAAAATTCTTCCTGATCTATCATGTGCGATGCTTTAGAGAATTTACTGAATGTTGCTCACATGCATTGAAGTTTTTCATGAGCCAGAGAAAACAGGAGCCCCATGGATGTCCTTCCTTGAGGGCAATAAGGTTTTATGCTACGATCTTAGTGGCCAACCTTCTGAATAAGTTCTATATGGATTCTATGCCCACTGCATGTTCTAGTGACAATTGAGACTTAGCTTAAGTGTTATTTCTATTTTAAAATATCAAATGAATATTTTTATTTCACCTTTCATTTCACATACTTACATGGCTTGACTTCACTTGCATTCTATTCGTTTAGAATGCTAAAGTGAAGCTTCATCTTTCATAATTCTAGTAAATTTTATACATATACATACCTTCTCATAATATGTTGGTGTTTGAGGAAGCATTCTACACAGTGTTTTTTACTTGGTGAACAAAGATTTTTGGGCCAGTGATCGGTTTCCATATCTAAATGGATCTTTGCTTGGATAAGTGGTAGACCTTGAGACCTAAATACCATTCTACACTAGAGCATTGGTTAAGCCTTATGCACTTCAAGCATACCTTTAACAACAAGTAGTAGTTATTAGTTGACTTAAGTCTAGTTGAACTCCATGGTATTGAGACTAAGAGAGATTGTAGCATAAAAAAGAGTCAGGATTTAAATTTGACTTTCTTTCTATTAATGAGTAGATCATAGATGGATTTTGGTATCTAATAAAACCTTAGGGTAGACAATGTAAAACTCATGTCTATTGTTGTGTTTGCATTAAGTGTTATTGTTCTTTAATTTCAGAATCATTACAGAAAAATGGATTGGCTATATGTTGGCATAAATTGAAGAAAACTATTGAATTACCCACCCAACCTCCTCCAAGACCTTGTCCAAGGAATTATCCATCCAACCTCCTCCAAGACCTTGTCCAAGGAATGAATCACCTCCTTATCACCTACCACTTGCTTTAAAGGACATCAAAAGAGTACTTATCTTGGATCTAGAGGGGTTACTTCTCAAGACAATTGAAATGAAACATGGAGATTCTATGCCAGCTTGGGCTCAACACATGCGACTTGTGGAGGATAAAGATGAAGTTTATCATGTGGTGCGACCATACGCACAAAGTTTTTTGGATTTTTGTGATGATTACTTTGAGCTATGGATATGGAGTTGCTATAACTTAACAAGGGTGCAACGCATCACACAAAAGTTGTTTTCCTGAGTAGTATACCAAGTTCAAGGTGTTTATGAGTAACAAAAATTGCCAAAATCCAAATATCATGTTAGGATTTACAAGGGTTTATCACAAAAATTTGAGTGATATTTGGAAGATATTTGAGGATTTGGATGCAAACAATACCTTAATTTTTGATGACACTCCATACAGGGTGATGTGGAACATGCCAGGGACATATCTTATATTTCCAAAGATGTGGAGGCAAACTTCCGAGCAACTTCAAAACTTCTTGCAGAGAACCATAATTCCATGGTTGGTAGGATGGTTGTATGCAAGAGATAAGAGAGTCTATACATACAACACAATTGTAAATCAATATAGTGATTCTGAGACAAATTATGTCCTTGGTGTGTACTTGTCAACACGAAAGCATTGAATAAATATGGCCATAAGATGCTTTTTTTATTCTAGTGTGTATCTTTCAACATTTGTATAATTTGATATAGTCTTTTTTTAAAAAAAACAAAGGTGTGTCAATTTTATGAACACTTCAATGGAGGCACCCTACTCTAAGGGGACTTCAATGTACTATTGGAGTGCATCCTATTGTAAGGGGACTCTGATGTATTGCTAGAGTGCACCCAAATTTTTGGGGACTCATTTTTTATTTGATTGGGGCCTACGCTGGGTCATATAGTAAAAGAAATTCATTTTTTGTCAATTCATATCGAGGTTGCATTTATTTGTAACTATGAGAGAATTGATGTTTGATGTCAAAATAAAACTTGTAATTGTGGATCAGAGAATTCATGGACTTTAAATATGTGAGAGGGATCTTTTTCTTGGGCACAAATGTTTGCTTCAAGAATTTTGTCATTACATACTTTATGTGAAAGAGTTTTAGAACCTAAAAGACTTTGAAAAGAAAACTATGGAATCTAAGTGCATGTATTCTTGAATGACTTGAAAGTTGATGTATACATGCATTTCGCCTTGATGAAGATTTAGATCTGACAATATGCAAAGCTAGAATTCTTGGACGTTACCTTTGTCAATTTGGTAATAACATATTTAACTTTCTTTTCTTATGGGTGAAAAATATATTATTATGTGCATTTGGAACCTAATTGCTTGACCTTCAAACCAAGATTCCTATGTTATTTTTTCATATATTTTTTTGTAATGAATTAAGATTGTGGATACAAGGTCCACCACTTGTTCAAGCTATATCTAAGAAAGTATATATACTGAGTCTTCAAACTAGTAAACCAAGGGAAGAGAGAAGCAGGGTCCATCACTTGTCCAAGCTCATCTCTAGACAACATAGAGAGATGTTAGGTCTACTAATTGTCCAATATAGTCATGGAGAAATGATAGAAGGTTGATCCACTTGTCCAACCTATCGTCTCTAGTAAAATGGGAGGTTTGGCCTTAAGATTCACCATGTAACCAACCTATACTTCATTGTATTGTGAAGAGTAGAAAAGCAAAGCTCCACCACTTGTTTAAGGTAGTTCCAAAATCAACATGGAGAGAAGCAAGCTTCACCATTTGTCCAAGATAGGTTCCATTAAAACATAGAAAACCTCATATATGTTGTACATATATGGAAGATTTTTTCCAAGGTCCACCACTTGTCCAAGCTGGGATCCATTAAAACATGGATAGAAACAAGGCTCCACCACTCGTCCAACCTTTATAGCTGCAAAGTGTACCGGTTGTCTAAACTAGGCATGGAAAAATAATAGAAGGTCCACTACTTATCCAATATATTATCTCTAATAGCATGGGAGGTTTGGTCTCAAGATTTAGGAATTGGCTGACCTGTATTTCATTGTATTATGATGAATTTGGTTTTAAAGTCAACTACTTATCTAAGCTATAAGTTTATATCTTGAATGGTATTTCTTCCCATCACTTAGAAAACCAATGATATGTTGTACATGGGGGGGTTTGTTACAAGGTCCACCACTTGTCCAAGCTAGTTTCATTGAAACATGGATGAAGGCAAGCTCCACCATTTGTTAAAGCTAGACTTCATTGAAATCTAGAAAATCCATGCTATGTTGTACATGGGGTTTTTGTTTTAAGGTCCAACACTTGTCCAAGCTAAGCTCCATTGAAACATGGAGAGGAGAAACACTCCACCACTTGTCCAAGCTAGGAAACATTGATAGTAGTTAGTTTAGTTTGAAGATCCACCACGTGTCCAAGCTAACTCTATTGAAACATATAAAGAAGAAAAGGTCCACCAATTGTCCAAGCTAGGCTCCATTGAAACATGGACAGAAGCAAGCTCCACCATTTCTCCAAGATAGGCTCCATTGAAACATGGAGAGAATCAAAGGTCCACCATTTCTCCAAGACAGGCTCCAGTTGTCCAACGTATAAGGTTATATCTTAAATGGTAATCTTTCTAATCACTTGGAATACCCATGATATGTTTTACATGGGCGTTTTGTTCCAAGGTCACCACTTGTCCAACAAGCTAACTCTATTGAAAAATAGAGAGAAGCAAAGGTCCACCAGTTGTCCAAGCTAGTCTCCATTGAAACAAGGAGAGAAGCAAGCTCCATCATTTCTCCAAGATAGGCTAGCTTGGATAAGTGCACCTTGAAACCAACCTTCCTATGAGGCAATAGAGCATATGCTACATATTTTATGTATGTCCCATGCCTCAAATTAAGAAGTTATAGATTAGAAGTGGACCTTGCTCGAATGTCACATGCAATAAATTAAGGAAAAATAGCAAAGTGGATTATATTCCTCAATGGATCCTTGCTTTCACAAGTTGTGAACCTTGAGTCACTTTTACATTAACTTGGACAAGTGGTGGACCTAGAAACCAAGCTCTCCATGTTGAGATAAGTTGTAGGTAGGACAGTAGAACATAGACAACGATAATGGATGCAATATACTCGTCTCCTAATAATCCAATTGATTGAAACCATGGTATTTTAGTTGTTTTCATTGTGTATTGTATGTGCATAAAGTGGAATGAGACCTTAAGAAAACTCAAATTTTGACAAAATCTCTATATTTTGTACATGATATATTGAAAGTTGTCCAAACTGGGAATTGGGATTTTCCCACTTTACCTAATATGGTCTTACATGGGTTGTCCTTGTGGTCTCATAGGCATGTATTGAACATTCCCATCATACTTTGGTCAGTAATAGCAGTCATTAGTCTCATGGTTGGTCCATTTACCCTTGATTGCACACCATCTCTGCGACCTAATTGGTTATCCCTATTGAGTTATCCCTTGTCCTGGTCCCCTCATAGGTGCTTTTTGCATGTTATTCATCATGTCATTCATCCTTTTGAGCATGTATTCTAAGGATGAAAGTGGTGCTGCAGCAGCCGTTCCCACTTGTGCTGGTTTGGGGGATGTTGTTTTCTCGCTTTGGTTATCCTTAAGGACATCTTCTTCGTTGAAAATATCACAATTATCTCCTAAATCAATAGCATCTGACACACACTCTTCTAGGGTTGTATGCTTCTTGATATACAATATATCATGAAGGTCTTTGTTTAGTAGTCCCTCTAGAAACAATGATACTAGTTGTTCCTCTGCAGGTAACTCTAGCTCTAGGCATCTGGCAATGTATTGTTTCATTTGAGTTGCACTTGACCTACCGTATTGTGTTTGATCCTCGTATTGGAAAAAGCAGCTACAAATCCTTGAGCTAATGTATTCAAGTCCATGATTGACCTCGATGGAATGTTTTGGAACCGTGTCAATGCTTTTCCTTCTAATGTCATTCCAAACCCCATGAATTGAGTATGGAAATCAAATATGCCTTCTGCTCTTAGCACTTGCTTAAAGCTTGCTAGGTGGTCGTATGGATTCCCGCATCCACTGTATTTTTTGACCTATCTGTGAAAATCAGCTGGTCTAACACGTCTATTTGGTTCAACTCCCGGTCTCCTGGCAGTTGGTCCTGTTTGGAGTCCTTTAAACTAGTCTGTTGGAAATAGTGATTCATGTAGCCATGGACTGGCTTTAGTGTCACCCGGTTTTCTTCGTGATGAGGTGGTTTTTGGTTTCTTAACATTAATCTCCGAAGATCTCTCACATTGTCCATCTCTTGGAGTAGTTTTTGGTCCTTGGCCCAATATCCAATCCCTTATGGAGTACCCTTGGTATTTGGTTTGTTCCACCTCCTCAAGAGTCATCATAATAGAGTCATTGTTATAACAATCCCTACACAGGTAGGTCGATAGATCTGCTAATCCCTTATCTTTGATTTGAAGATATAATGATCTTCATGGGCGTTAGTTGTCCTGATTTGGCATGCAAAGTCCATAGGAGATCTTTTACATTTCTATCCTCCCAACAATTAACTCTGATCCTGAGATTATCCATACTAAGCCGTTTCAAAGGCTTCAAATTAAATTGATCGTATCCCTCGAACTCTAAAGTTGGCGGTCCGTCTTTTGCTGCCATATCTGGAATTATGATATTCACTTCTAACCCCCATTTGTCTATCACATCAGGGTTTTTGACTTGTAAATACTGAGTTTTGTTCTATCCATGTATATTTTTTCTTGTTTGTTTGTCCTGATTTCCTCTTCAAACTCAATACCATTTTCATCAATGTGAATAGAATACTCTTCGTTAGGATCTAGGTAAACTTGAGCTCCATGGAGATTAGTCTTATAAAAAGAGAGTATATGCTTATAGCGCACTGTCGTTCTGATTTTTGAATGAGTCGAATAGGAAGAAATTTCAGATGTTGACTCGGAAAAAGTGTATGACACTTCTTCAATGATAGTCTGCAAGGGATTTCTTTGATTCACACTTTCTTCGGTGGATACTCTACTAGCGGCCTCTCCAAATATGCCTTGATTAGCTAGTATACAACCAGATCTAAGGTTCATATAGACTTGTGAAGCCTTGGATAGAGTACTCACCCATCAAATTGACTTGTTGTCAACTTCTTCCACTTGATTTGAGTGCAAATTCCATTGATCTGTCAATTCCTTGTTTGCAACATGATTCTTGTATCAGTTTTAATTAATCAAGTTAGCTATTCTTTCACAAGGACTATATACTTCTTGCTAACTATTATGACTGGTCTATGTGTATCACTTCAAATCGAGCTAAGTGAGTCGGCGGTTGAGACTTTCAGATTCCACTTTTGCAAAAAGCTAAAAGACTAATCTCCAACCTAAAACTGAGTAAAAGACTAATCTCCAACCTAAAACTGAGTGAACATGTACTAATTTGGATCCGATTGAGCCCAAAATTGCCCAGTAGCCTTGTATTATGTTGGTCTAACACTGTACAAGTTCAAAGTAAAAAATGGTGTCTCTGTGTAGAAGTAGTAAATAATCGCGATTATTTACTTAGTTTTTGTACTTTTTGGCTTGGTCTGCCAATTATACAACTTGTTAAGGTCCATGGACAAGTTTTACTAAGTTTGGACAAAATTTGTTCAAGTTATCAATTGTTTCGTATGCACAGACTCAGTTTTCAATAATCTGGCTTCAATCTCTCTTTTATGATCCAAATTTCACCAAAATTGATTTGTGTGGTCTATCTGATGTGCTTGACCCTGTGGTTACTCAAATGGGCAAGATTATCAATTTTTGTAGCAGATGTAAATGATCGCAATTATTTACTCCAGCTATTGTTTTGTAAAATTTTGTCCCAATCTTGACACAGATCTGTTAAGTACCTCAACTTAAGCTCCCTAGCCAAGTTTGAACACATTTGGACAATTTTTGTTCAATTGGTCATCAGTTTTGTATCTGTAGACTGACTTTGCAAATTTGGTCACAATTTCCAATCCAATGATCCAAATCTTACCAAATTTGATTTGTGGGCTTATTATAACATGGTAAAACTAGTGGTATGCTGACTTGGTCAAAAAAGGTAAAAAATAGGAAAGATATAAATAATTGTGATTATTTACTTCTGGCAAATTTTTGCATCTTTTTTGGCAAACTGAGCATGTACACATGTCTATCACATCCATATAAGTCTATGATTCAAGTTTCATTGACTTTAAACAATTTTTTTTTTTGAATTTACACTCAAGTTTTTGAAAGTCAGTACAGAATTTAGTATTTACCCAGTTTTTGGTCAATTTGGTGATCCAAGTTCTATGGTCCTTTACAAAATTTGTTTGTACACATGCATAGAGTCTGTGGTATCAACCTTGATCACTTTTGAGTCATAAGTAAATATCGCGATTAATGAACACTTTTTTGAACTTTTTCACTGGACAATATTTTTATGAGCTATTTTAAGCGTCTCAGTCAAGTCAAAACTTAATTTGGCCTAAAATATCAAGAAAAAGTAAATAATCTGAGTTTTTACAAAATCTTGAAATTTTTACCTCAATGTGTCCTTGAGCTTACCCACTAGTTAATATGAATTTTAAGCATACTTTCCAGCCGGATTCAGTGGTTCCTACTATTCCAAAACACTTTCTTTCACTTTGAATAGGCATTCTCCTCAGGGCCCACTGAGTGCTTGGCACATCACTCTCAAACACATTGTTTATTTCAGATGACAAAGGTGTGGTTGTTTCTTTTTGAGATCCAATATCATCATCAATGTCACTAATTTGCAGAGGAATGCTAGAAATACCTGGTCCTTGGGTATCAAACCTAATTTTTTTGGGTCGATCATGATGGTTTTGCTACCTAGATTCCATGACATATTCCGGTTGATGGGAGCTACTTGTTTCTGTTCTACCCCTCTTTTTGCGTTGTACTATTTCTTTGTCCCCATGAAAAATTGGTTGCGCATACATTGGAGTCCCCACAAACAGCCTCGTGTAATAGATGGGCCACGTTGGTTGGAGTTGGAGTTTGTTAAGATTCAACGCGAGAAAGAAAGGTCTCCATTGTGAGACCCGTTCTTATATAACACCCAGTAGTATATCCCAAACACTTTTCACATTGAATATATGAGTTTATAACATCTGTTACACATGCACGCATCATACAAGGATATTTTTCTCTTTCCACCTTCACCCGCTAACCAACTGGCATGCACACTTTTTGATATTTTACACTTTTTGATATTTTACACTTTTTGATCGTATGCTGCAAGATATTCAACATGAATATTTACACACATATTCTCTTATTTAATGATGAAAAAAATGAGATATTTAAATACTTAAAGATTACCTTGGATCATAAACTGAGCATGAAATTGTTGCCCATCCATCTATTCTATGGGTAAAATCAAAATTCACCCACGCATTTCTTACGTCACTAGTTCCAATTCTTTTCATCCAATTTACTAGATCGATCCCAGAACCTGGTCCCTTAGTGGACATTTTAAATAGGTAGCACTTGTAATCCTCTTCACCCTGTCCAGGAAATCTACTCCCATGGAAAAAAGGAAACATGCACTTTTTTTGAAGCAATAAAATACTATCATATCCATCCCCAATAACAACACCTTGACTCTTCCTCTCCTTTGAAACAATCGAAAAAAACCTACATGATGCATCCCAAGAAAGTTAAATCCATAATAGTTAAAAAATTAACAAATTCAAGGAACAAAATTGAGTTTCTCATACCCTTTGGTTTGAACAAGCGGCATCATTTCTTCCAAAAAATCATTGAACTGTACATCTGATTTAACTTCAGCTTCCTCACCAATCAAGGAGTGGAGCACAAGTTGTTGAGCCACCAACATTTGAATTTTTCTTGGGCCACCCTTTTTAATTTTTAGCACTGCACCTACCAGTTTCCGCACTCTTGAAATAGCTACCCTGGAGGTTTCTCCCTTAACATCATGACAATGTTTACCAACATGTATTGCTAGTCGCGACATTGTACCATCTCTAGTCAAAACATAATAGATTTTGCAGGGACAAGCAGCAACACAAGTAACAACCTTCTGACAATAATGACGAGGTATTTTTGTTTTGTCTTCCATTACAAGGTAGTCCTTCTTGACCTGTCTATCAAAATATCCATGAAAATCTCTACTATTAAATTCTTTCTTTTTAATATAATTAGGACACATTGAATAGTTGCACTTCATGCATCCCAAACAGTGGCTTAGACAAATTGTGCATGCTATTGCCATGGTTGTAACAGATGGACAAGTCCACAAGTGACCATCAAAGTGTTGTTACATCCCTGGCATTCATTTTGTTTTATCCTGAGTTGCAGGCAACTCAAAGCACAAATTTCCATCATAATGTTGTGGAAGTTCAGAAACTTGCGAAGGAGCTCCACATAATGTTAATAGATTATTTAACTTTTTTCCCAATGGATCTTGTTGAATCCAAATGACAATTGACTGAGTTTTGAGTTGTCCTATATCGTCACTACTACTTTCAAGATGCACAATGCTTAAAACATCTTCGGATATCTCTTTATCATTTTTTTCCTCACTGTGAGAAACCTCTATAAATGTGTCTAAATGAAGCAACTCAAACAAGCTCGACAAAGATCCATCTATTAAGAAAAGCTGATGACCTTCAATATCCCACTTTAGTTGCAATACTTTTGTTAGGTCACAATCACTTTCAATAAGAGCAGATAGTGATTGAAAATGGCAAGATGGAGGTAGCAAACTCTGCAAATAGTAATCACTAAGAAACAATGAGTTTCCCTTCAACTGAATGTCGTGGTTGAATATCTGACCACCAACCTTCCAAGTTATTGTCACTTTCATGTTGGACATATTATCTTAAGCAAAAGATTATAGGGTGGAGATGCGAGAAAACTGTGGTGGATTAAGTGAATGTGGTGAAGGTTAATGAAAGTAAAGATGAATGAAGGTTAATGAAAGCAGTGAAGGTTAATGAAAGTGAAAGATTGGTAGGTAGACGAAAAGTCCCATGGATTTTGTGTATAAGATAGTTGCATAAGATATTGTGATGGCTCAAAAAATAATGAAAATCATAATTGAAGAAGTGCATTTAAACTAATAAGTTATAATTTTTAAATAAGTACCAGTGAAATATGTCATCAAATTTGGGGGACCATTTAATTTCTAAATGGTGGTTCAAGGACTGCATTTAATGCAGTCTAATAGTGCCTGCATCTTTTGTGTGTGTGTGTATGTGTGTGTGTGTGTGTGTGTGTGTGTGTATCTATATATATATATATATATATATATATATATATATATATATATGACTAAGTTTGTAGAAAAAAGATAGCATTTTTTTTAGTTAAGTTATATATATGCCTCCATCTTGTGTGTGTATGTGTGTGTGATTTTGTGGGTGTGGGTGTGTGTATATATGATTTTTTCGGTGTGTGTAAACAACGAAGCATTTTTTAAGTTAAGATATATATAATTGTCTCTATCTTATGTGTGTGTGTGTATAATATATATATATATATATATATGATTGTGCACCTAGTTTTTCTGCCTAGTTGCTAAATCTCACCACCTTGTGTGTGTGTGTGTGTGTGTGTGTGTGTGTGTATATATATTATATGACTGTTGCCTAATTGCTTTTGTGCACTTAGTTTTTGTGCCTAATCGCTAATTCTCACCATCTTGTGTGTGTGTGTGTGTGTGTGTGTGTGTGTGTGTGTGTGTGTGTATAACTTAACTAAAAAAATGCTACCTTTTTTACACACACACACATACAGTCATATATATGACTGTGTGTGTGAGTGTTTAAAATAATGTAGCATTTTTTTTAATATATAATTTTGTGTGTGTGTGTGTGTGTAAAAAACATAGCATTGTTTTAGTAAAGTTATATATATGCATCCATTTTGTGTATGTCTATGTGTGTGTGTGTGTGTGTGTGTATATATACATATATATATATATATATGTCTATGTGTGTGTGTATGTATGTATATATATATGTATATATATGTGTCTATGTGTGTGTATGTATGTATATATATATATATATATATATATATATATATATATATATATATATATATATATATATATGATTGTGTGTGTGTGTAAATATATACAACGTATTATTTTTACTATATATTTATTCTATTATTTCATTTAGTAACCATAAATATCTCGCATTTTAATTGAGATGAGAGCGGAGTGAAGTGAAAGTGGAGTTTTGCTATGAAGAAGGAGGAGTAGAAGAAGAAAAGGTATTGTGTGTGTGTGTGTGTGTGTTTACCTGCGGTCGATCGATCTGCCAAAGGAGCTCCATTGGAGCTCCCCCATGCCTTGAAAGGCATGGTGAGAAGGCAGCGCGCATGCAACCCTCTCACCATGCCTTTCAAGGCACTCCATTGGAGCTCCCCCATGCCTTCAAAGGCATGGTGAGAGGGCAGCGCGTATGCTGCCTTTTGACCATGCCTTTCAAGGCATGTAGGAGCTCCAATGGAGCTCCTCCAGTGGATCGGGCGAGCGCAGGTAAACACACGCACACACACACACACATCCATCCATACACACACATCCATGCATACACACACACACACACATAGTGACACTCATGCATACACACACACACATTACACTTGCATACACACACTTAGTAACAATGACACACACTTGCATTCACACACATCAACACACACAATCATGCATACATACACATTACACTTGCATACACACACATACATATACACACTTGCATTCACACACATCAACACACTTGCATACATGACACAAACACACACACAATCATGCATACACACATCAACACACTTGCATACACACACATCAACACACTTGCATACATGACACAAACACACACACAATCATGCATACACACACACACATTACACTTGCATACACACACACACATTACACTTGCATACACACACATACATATACACACTTGCATTCACACACATCAACACACTTGCATACATGACACAAACACACACACACAATCATGCATACACACATCAACACACTTGCATACACACACATCAACACACTTGCATACATGACACAAACACACACACAATCATGCATACACACACTTGCATTCACACACATCAACACACTTGCATATATGACACAAACACACACACAATCATGCATACACACATCAACACACTTGCATACATGACACAAACACACACACAATCATGCATACACACACACACACAATACACTTGCATACACACACATATAGTAACAATCATGCATACACGCACACGCACATATACACACTTGCATTCACACACATCAACACACTTACAATGATGCATTTGCATATTACACAACCAAGCATTTGCATATTGCACAACTCGTTGTAGTACTCGTTGTAGAGAAGAGCTATACAAATGTTGAAGTGGATTTGTATTGACACATATTAAAGTGGATTTGTATTTTTTCTTGCCCTAAGCAAGTTGAGAATGGGATTTTTTTTCTAATTTGCAGTTTATGCCGTTATGCTACCAAAATTTGAAGTTTCTATTTGCATTATCGTTGCTAAGAAGATTTCTGTTGTTTATGGTTGATATCTAAATGTGGCAACACAGGTATCTCTCAAAGTAAGTTCAACTATATTAAACTATTTGTGTTCTCTTTTTTTTGTCTCCACATACTCACTAAACTACTTGTGGTCTTATTTTTTATTGCTTTTAGGAGTAGGATAGACATTGAGGTCTGGTACTACAGGGCATAGGACCAATGCACAATCTTTCATTGCTTCTTCTAATGTCCGTCAGAAGGAGTATATTTTGGGTGATGTGCATGAAGAAGAGGATATATTGAGTGATGCGCATGAAGAAGAGGAGCTCATATATTCATGCCACACAAGGTGAATTGGTGGCCCAAAGCGTGGCTGAAGCAATGGCAATTGTTGCTAAACCTGTCGATCATCCAAGAGTGTTTGGAAAGGATGTTCATGGTTGCATATTGGAGGAGATTGTAGATGGTTTTATTGTAAAGAGACGTGGGAAACCTCCTTGCATTCCACTCTACGGATTGATGGAAAATGAATCCATTAGATCAGTGGGTCCAGGCACTGAGGGCTTGGTGAAAAGGTTTGAGATGTCTAGATACAGTGTGCTTGGAGCTCCATTTCTTGTGCCATTTAAGAATCCAGGCCATGATCAACATTATGTTTCCGACTTAGACAAAGATGAATGGGGGCCTGTTTGGCGAGAAATAAGCGATGATTTTGATAATTTCCCCTTGAGTGGGAAGACTAAAGGGAAAAAAAAATTATTGTTTGGGATGGGAATCACCGCTTTGAAAACTTGGATGCGCTTGATAAAAACATGTAAGTGATTTGTTTTTTGTTTAATATTAGGTTGTCTTGTATTACTCCATGCTTTATAATTTTCCTTTTTGTTGAATTTTCAATGATAAAGTGAAGACATTGTTATGTCAAGTCTCAATTTGTCTATGTTGATAGAAGTGCAGAGGGGGAGCTTATGCTAGCTTTGTGCTCTCAAAATGAGTAGGCTCATTTGTTGTTTTTAAAGATATTTCTATTACTTTATCGATGTCATTCTCTTGCCATTTAATTTAAGATATTGTGGTTTAGGATTGGTAGAACCACTGTCAGCACATATTTTGGACACGAGATCTTCTTGTTCCAAAACCTGGCCATGGCAAGCAAAGATTCTTTAATGAAAGACTTTTCCCAAGATTGGGTTCGATGGATAGAGGTAGAGCTTGCTTGCGAGAAGAAGGCATCTAAAGGGAGTTAGTACAACGCTCCTGCTCTTTCATTGGCAATGCTCATATGGAAGGTATATTTTTTTGCCTTGAAGTATACTTTTTATGTGATTTCTAAAGCTTGGCATAATTTTGTAAAATCTTAGTTTTTTTTTTCACTTGCTCTACAGAAGGAAGAGTTTGACTTGTCTCTTATCAAAGAGATGCAAGAGATCAATGATCCCTTGATTTCAGTGCCAGAAAAGGAAATGGTTGCTTGAGAAAGAGTAGAAAAAATTATTGAAAGAAAGATCTTATAAGGTAAACACTTTCTCTTCTCACCATTCATGTTTGAATTTCTACAAAATTGTAAGTTGACATGTCATTTGGATTTGATTTTATTTTGTGCTAATGCAACATAGATGTTGGCCATTGCCAACCCCGCCAATGGCCAGAGTTTCTTCTCTTTGTTATTTAACTTCAATTGGATAAGAAAAAAGGATCAGGTGGGGTCTTACAAGTGACAAGGTCCACTCTTTAGCAACTTCTAAAATATCACCGGAGAGGTAATAATCTTTGGATTAAAAATGCACATGAAATCATCAAATGAATCAATGCATTTATGGTTTTTTTATTGTTTCCTCTATAGGAAAAAGGAAATATTGCACTCTTTGATGCATTGCCGTGTAGATAATGTTACTTCTAAGTGTTATGTTAGTGCAATGAAATTTAGAATGTACTTGCGTAAAGAATAGTATTGGGGAAGTATCTTGAAGCAATGCTTGAGAATCAAAGGGAAAATGATTGAAGAAATGCTAAAGGACTTTGAAGGATGGTTTCATCACTGGTTGAGGGAGCACATTGATAAAGCTTTTGTGGAGCTTTGGAGTAAGCTCAACAAAAGAGTCGGATGAAAAACTTCCAGAGCTTATGGAATCTTTGACGAGATTATTATTCACATAATACAATTGATATCTTTTCGGTTGTTATTCTATTTTTCACTTAGAGTTTGTATAATAAATAAGTCACTCGGTAAAGGAGCTCAAATAAAGTTAACTGCATTTTATGTAGATGGCTAATTCAGCTTTACGATCAAATTTTGTTGGAGAAGTTGCCAGTTATTGTTGAAAGTTGGAGGGACCTCTCTTGTGAGGAGTATATGTATCCGCTATGGATGAGAGATTATGGTTTGATTGCTTGGGAAATTGACTATTGTCCTTGGTGGCTAGATTACACTCGAGGCACCTACCCACATGATGAAGCGAACTTATATAAATGTTATTTTTTGCCATTTATAAAAACTACAAAATTGCTAAAGTGCTCATACTATTTAGACTATGTTTGTGAGAAACATATTTTTGTTTGCTTTAGAGCACGTTCTTGAAAGAAATGAAGATGGTATTGAGGATATTGGCTTGGCTTCCAAGAAAGCCACCTCCTCGAAAAGAGTAAACAATAGTACAATCTCCTCTATAAAGAAACGATTTGAGTTTACTAAATCCAAGAAGCCCAAGAAGTCCCCCAAAAAGAACAAAAAAGGTGCTTAGGCTCCACAGGTAAACTTGCTTGTAAAGATATCTAGTTGTCACTTTCTGTCTACTCAACAATTCTTGATGAGATATTTATTTTCAGATTATGCAGTGCCTTCCATAGATTATGATGTGACCGTTATTGGCAACATGCTAGATGTTTATAAAATTTCTCTCGATGATGAGAAATGGTAAATACATGTGAGAAAAAAGACTGACTATGTGTGATGTGTCTTGTCAATGTTTGAGATACATGTATTTGATCATATGCAGGATCTTGGATTTTCTTCATTCAGCCCATGTTGATGGGGAAAAGAGAAATGAAGTGGCCTCTCTTTTGTTTGCGGATTTTTCAACAGATTTTAAAGTTGATATTTTTTTAGAGAATGAGGTATGCATAATTCAAAACCTCAATGGGCAGTCTATGATAGTTTTGGAACTTTAAATAAATTAACAATGCGTAATATGCAGGTCCCTCCATGGAGTCAGTTCTCTCAAAAATTAAGTAATAAAGTGGTCATAATAGCTTCTAAGTATGTGGCAAACAATGGGTGGTACGTCAACTTAAGCTCCACTGATCACTTTGGCATTGTGTCAAGCCATGCCATCGAGATGGGATTCAAAATGATGCACACCATCCTTATTTTGATCCCCGATGGTTATGTGTGAAAGACCATTGAGATTGAGACAGTAAGTAAATTTATTTGGTGATTGAATAGCATGCTCGTAGTTTTCTTCAATTAGATCACATTCTAATTGTAATTTTTAGGTGGAAACACTATTGCTAGGATTGTTTTATCATAAGGGTCAATGCCCTATCTACGATCGACGAGATGGAGAGAGTGTGGACAACAACTCTTTCGATGCCAAGTCTGGAATATTGGTGGAGCGTGCCGACGGAGAGTACATTGGAGGACGTGCTCTTAGACTCTACTGTCGAGCGTAGCGTTGACTTCTTTCGGTAAGAAGATATGCTTCCTACTATGCGTTATTAGACTATGTTACGTAAAGTAAAAATACGCATGTTTTTTTTCTTTTTTTAGCTGGCTTGTGCGGACATTTACTACGTAGCACACCTAAATTGTTGATATATTTTCTAGATGTGGTGGCTAGGGCCATGTTTGCGCTGAGTTGTGTAGACACTACCTCTGCATAGATAGTGATCCAGAGGTCTTCCAACAACATCTTTTCCACTTCAAGGCTCCATGTGTACGTGCTATTACAGCAGTTGATGCAGATAGCGATGAGGAGACTGACTGGCAACAATATGAGCCCGGATCACACTGCCCTTGATTGACATCAACATTGATATTATCTATGGTGTTTTCTAGTTTGTGATTTGTATGGGACGACGTGTGACCAATGGTGTTCGGTGCCACTTTTTTGGTATGATTGAAGACATGTTGTTGGTGTTAACCGTCCTTATCAATTCAGCCATGATTTCATATTTATTATGCTAGATAAAATTTAGTTGAGAGCTTTGGATTTACCAACACATGTTTTTTTGCGTATGTAATTTCTTCTTCCCGTGAGCATTGGGCTATTGCACGGAACCAAGTATGGAATGGGAATTTTATTCGTTTGAATTTTCACGCTATTGTGCTGCCAAAATTTTGAGTGCTTGTCAATATAATCATAATTTTTATTCATGTTTGGAAACATAATCATGGTTTCATGTATACAAAGCTTAACGAAATTTAGGCAAGCTTTCACGGAAGCAAGTATGGAATGGGGATTTTTTTTGTTTGAATTATCACGCCATTATGCTGCCGAAATTTTGATTGCTTGTGAATATAATCATACTTTTTGTTCATGTTTGGACACATAATCATGGTTTCATGTATACAAAGCTTAACGAAAGTTAGGCAAGCTTTCACAGAAGCAAGTATGCAATGGGGATTTTTTTTGTTTGAATTTTCACGCTGTTATGGTGCCGAAATTTTAATTGCTTATCAGTATTTCTTTACACTGTCGATCTAAGATTATATATATATAAATAAAAATAAAAAAATATATATTTATTTATATGTGTGTGTGCTTATGTACGTAAGTAGTTCTTCAACTCGATAAAGTGTTTTTAAGTACTCGTTTATATGATATATATATTTATTTATATGTGTGTGTTTATGTACGTAAGCAGTTCTTCAACTTAGTAAAGTGTTTTTAATTACTATTTTATCTGCAAGAGTCTATGCGTGTATCATTACTTTGAGGTCTCTTCCCAAACAAGTACAACCATCAATATTTTTTAGATTCCTACTTTCAAATTGGATTTTTAGGCATTCACCCTTATTTGCAACAACACCTACATGAACAAGAAACAACATTCTACTAAAAGTAGGGTAAATACTAAAGACATGCTCATCTTTTACTTGAATTATATGCAGAACTTACATAGATTTGCACAATATGTAGTACATTACATCATGGCTTTCAAATAGCTTGGAGTTACATTTGGTGGTCCAGTTTAGGTAGAAGATATCAACAATACCCTAAGCTATGACAGATCTTGAAGATGTGTTAATAGACCAAGTGGATTAAAAGTTTCACAGCTACTTCAATAATATTAAGTCAGACAGAGAGAGGGGACAGTCCCAAACCTTGACATATGAATTATTCTCACCAAGGCACAAAAGAGTGAAACACCATCATATAATTAAAATAAGCATCATATAATTAAAATAAGTTGTTTACAATATTAGGTAGGGTATCAAACCTACAGACACACACACACACACACAGTACAACTTTCATCACACTAGTATAATTTATTATGTGCTAGTGCATATTTATTTAAATATATTAATTAATGCATAACTATTTAAATCTTGCCTCAATCTTCTACCACATTAGAGCCAGAGATGTCGACCAGGTTGATTGTGCATTTGCAGACAAGCAAATGGTCAATCTCCGCCTGCAAAGAGGCCCTCCGAGAGTTGTCTATGTATCCCCATGTCTCCCACTTGCCATGAGTTTCTTGCATTGTCTCAAATCCTTCATTGATTTTTTGCTCTCCGGTGTTGCGAGCACGATTAAGGTGGTTGAACCTCCGAATCGCCTTGTTTGTGTCACGCTGTCTCTGCATAAACATCTTCTTTTCTTCAAGGGGTGCGTTGGGGGGGAGTTTGTGAAGCTCTTCAAGGATTTTACCAATGACCTCATTACCAGTAGTTACATATCCTACAAGCATTGTATAAGTACACTGAAAATAAAAAAATTTCTCTTGATTGGCACCTCCGAGTCATTTGTGTTGCATATGCTGCTTGCCTCATAACATTTATATAGGCTGAAGTAGCATGGTCTCAAAAAGCATTTGATAGTGATGGATGAGTGGCATGTGTTAGTTACATGAGGGGTCCCACTTCTCAAAAAGCATATGCTAACTACTAAAGTGGAGCGTGCAATAATATATGCATGATTTGTTAATATGACTATTATGCCCCTATGAATATTATAATCATCTACTAGTGCCATGTGTCCACCAATAAGTTTTAAAGTGGAGCGTGCAATAATATATGCATGATTTGTCATTATGATTATTATTCCCCTATGAATATTATAAGTATCTACTAGTGCAATGAGTAACCACCACTAACTATTAAAGTGGAGCGTGCAATAATATATACATGATTTGTCTTTTCCCAAGCCCTACCTCTCTCAGGGCTCGGGATACATTATTTGTGGACCCGGATTTGGAACCTTTTCACACGCATATGAACATGCTAACTCTAAATTTGAGAGGGGTAATCACACTAAAAATCTCATATTATAACTAAAAGTTTCATAATTTGAACCGGCTTGAGAACCTTCTTGCCCAAACTTGAGCCGGCCATTTTTCATTTTGAACCTATCTTTTCCCTAGCCCTGCCCTCCCTCCCTCTCTCTTTCTCTCTCTCTCTCTCTCTCTCTCTCTCTCTCTCTCTCTCTCTCTCTCTCTCTCTCTCTCTCTCTCTCTCTCATTGTCGGTACTCTCACCCCTATCCTATCTCTATTTCATAAGTATGTTTTTCTCTCTCCGTCTAATCCTTCTTCTCTCTCCTTCCCTCTGTACTTATTTCACATACCACAACGCCACCTTAGAGAGCATACATATGAGAGAAATACATGCTTATATAAACTCAAAAAAGAATCACCTTTAGCCAAAAAACACGAATTGATTAACTCGTAAATGAAATTAATCCATGTGAAATAAAGAGCTATTAAGCTGTATTTGGGGATGTAGTTCAAAGTAAAGCAACAATTTCAAGAAAGACTTAACAGGTGTTTTATTTCCAATTTGTCATTTTAAATTGTTAACATCTTTTCATTTTAATGCATGTAAGTCGGTAAAGAATTAATAAGTGTCTGGCATAGTTGGCTAGATTAATCTATATGGTTTTGTTAGTAGTCTTTATCTAGAATTATTAATCAAGAATTTTGATTGAACCGGTTAGTGGCTGACATGGAATAGAAAAGTTTATTAATTAATATAATCACTATAGCTAATGTAGTGTTGGATAGTACATTTATACCCTTGATGGAAGAAACAAATCTTTGAAGTGTCGTCAATCTTTGTGGTTAGGAGAGACCTTTAAACTCTAAATTATGGCTGGTATATTAAATATTACACTTGTGATGAGCTTTGGGAGGAAAAATTATATGTTATATGTTGTGTACCCATCGCCGTGTAGGATTGGTAGGTGGGTGGGCCAACTCTGTCTCTAGTGTCAGAGCCACGAGCTGTAGCTAAGTTTTATACGGGTTGGTAAGTGAATGTGAAAGGATATTCCTTCTTGCCGTAGGAGTGAGTATGGAATGCATGAAAAATTAATTAAAAAACAAAATAAATAAATAAATTTCAAGTCCGACATGACTTGCAAAAACAAATGGATGAATGCATGAAAAATTAAAAAAACAATAAAAAATGGGAATTAAAAGAATTTTAAAAAAAGGAAATGAAAATTCAGGCTATGACTTCCACGTAGTTGTCATATTGATATACTCTCTATAATATAGGGGCTAACAGGTTTTACCTCTATAGAGCTCTGTCAACATGGAAGGGAGTTGTTCTTGTTATTAATGGTGATAAATTATTATTTGGATTAGGATAGTTTGTGGTTATTCTATTAAATAATCTCTTTTATTATTTACTACCTAGTTGCCTATTGGGGAGGTTGTGGTTTCTGATTGATAAAACTTTATAAAAGTTGTTAGTGTGAGTATATAGATTTACTAGTGCTAGTTGGTTTACTCTTCTATGTTTACTGCTTATTAATTTATCATTGACTATGTTATTACTTGACTAAAATGTTGAAAAGTATGATGTTGTAGTGTGTAAAATAAGAATACACATCCTACAATTAGTTTTGGTGTGTTGGTTTTAGGTTGTGCTCATGAGGGCATTCGCATTTAAGGAGAGGAGAGAGTTATTTTTCAATAGTTACGATGAAGTGTAGTTGCAAAATTGCAACTTTTTGAAGTATTGAAGTGTACCATATATTTTTGTTCGTCAAGGACGACTTCATGTTTAAGTAGGGAGAAATGTAGACTCCAAGATATTTTGACAATTTGTACATATTTTGGGTTATATTGGGGATCTAAATGGGCATGTTAGAAGCATATGCATAAAAATCAATGCATAATAATGTTTTCTTAGCATTATTTTATGCATGTTGCACTGGAGTGATTGGATAATGTTTGAAGAATTTTCTAGTATTTACATTAAAATTTTAAATACTTTATCCATTCTTTCAAGGAAAAACTTAAGGGCTCACTGACATTTTATGACCATGTTAATCATTTTCTATCACGCTCGAGAGAGACATAAACTTTTTTCAGTGTAGGAGACCTCTAGTTTGAAACTAGTCGAGCAAGGTTGATTTTTAGGATAAAATTTGAGGGTTTTATCGGTTTCCTTCGAGGTAAACTCATAAGTTGGTTTGATTCTGTAATTTGGGGCGGGTTAAAATGCGCAAACAAAATTTTTCCTTGAAGTTCTTTGCCAAGATGGGTATTTAAGGTTCATGGGACTCTATTTATGATGTAATAATGGGTATAAGTGGCAGTGTGATGCAAGAAAGAGGCAAGGAGTCGCCTCGAGGTGTCTCCTTGCGAAGAGGTGGTTGCTAGGGTAGTTAGAGTAAGCGAGAGAGTTAAAAGGGCTATGCATCCTCCTATGGGGAGGATGGAGACGATGTGCAAAGTCCAGAGAGGAGGATAAAAAGCAAGAGAAATAGAAGCATTTGGGTGCCTGTGAGTAGAGTTAGAGATCATTCATTCCATTCGTGTAAGTCTAACATTGTATGTTTAGTTTGAAGGGGGTTTATGCAAATCAATTAAGAAAGATTTTTTTTTTTGTTGTGGAGACCTCAAACGGTGCATGGTGGGCCGGGAGGAGAACGGTGGTTGCTCGTGAGCCCGGGGGGTTGCCATAGCCGGGAGAAGGGAGGCATAGATGGCACTGTCGTTACCATGTTAAAAAAAAGTCATTTTCTTATTATAGTGTGTGAATGAGGGTTTCAATAAAAAAAATTTACCTTGATTATCTAAGATTGATTTCACTAAAGCAGCAAGATTAGCTATGCCATGTGGTGATATGTGATTGGTTTAATGAGGATGTAGAGAGACAGAGAGAGAACAAGGTAAAATTAAACTAATGACAATGTCGAGAGAGAGAGTGAACAAGGAACGAGAGCTTCTCTATAAAGCTTGCAGACTTTGCGAGAGAAAAGCATGGCGTGGCGTTTTTACAGAGAAAATCATGGCGGCAAGCCAGCTTATATAGCAGTCACCTTCTGTTATAGCAGCGTGATAGCATCCTTGCCTAGCGCAGAGAGAGAGAGAGAGAGAGAGAGAGAGAGAGAGAGAGAGAGAGAGAGAGAGAGAGAGAGAGAGAGAGAGAGAGAGAGAGAGAGAGAGAGAGAGAGAGAGAGAGAGAGAGAGAACTGCTAACTGCTGCAAATCGTAATTACTCTAGGTCGGGGGGGAGAGAGAGAGGACTATTGACTGCTGATGTAGATCCTAATTACTCTAGGTCGGGGGGAGAGAGAGAGAGAGCACTGCTGCTGCAAAGACGGACTGACGTACTGCTCTGCAGAGACGGACTGTTGCAGTTGCAGTCTACTGCGTTTGCTCCATCTCTTGAGAGATCCTTCTTTTCAGTGGCAACTCACACTGACGCTGTTGTTGTTGATGTTATGGATGTCGATGCAGAGGGAAAGGGAGAAGTTGAAGAGAGCGGTGATCCATGGCTCTGCAAGGCTGCCCAAGGAGCGTTTTAGTAGGAAAAGTGTTCATGCCCGCCATGTCCTCGTACTCTCACTTCGAGCCGGTTGAAAACAATGTAAAGCTTCCTGGTTGCTTCCTGGCTGCGTGTGTGTGTGCGTGCGTGTGTGCGTGTGTGTGTGTTTGTGTATGTAGGTGTAGTGATTGTTTGTGGAGAGGCCCTCACATCAATCCCATCTGTTGAAAAAAGCACAGAGCTTCTTGGCCCCTTCTTGTCCCTGATCCTAGACAGTGAAAATGCGAGCTTTGCAGGATTGGGAGAGTGGAGCTAATAATGGAAGTCAATGACTCCAATCCCTAGTATCTCGGTTGCTTGACAGTTGCTGCCACCATGATGACCTGCACTTCTTTCTCAACACATGTAACTGCTTGTTCTGAAAGTAAATCGGCATCTTCATTTTGTTTCCTAGGAATATGATATAGTTGCACTTCTTCAAACTGATTAAACATCCTATGAATGGCATGAACTTTTGTCCTTAAGCTTTCATTTTTGCATGCACAAATGCCTAAAATTTGCTTCACAATGAGAAGTGCCTCCCCTTTTACCATGAGACGTTGTATACCTTGGCCAATGCATATCTTTAAACCATGAAGTAGTGTGTCGTATTCTGCTTCATTGTTGCTAGTTGAACCTGGTAGATTGACCTTCTCTTTCATGACCACCTCTCCACTTGGGTTGAGCAATACTAGCCCTCCCCCTGCTTTTCTTGTGACTCGTCGAAGAGCTCCATCAAAGAACAAGGTAAAAGCATCAGGAATACTTTTAGGTGGTGGCAATGGTAGGGTCTTTACTTCAGGCACCTTAATCTCCTTCTCATATACCCTATAAGTAAGGATCCCTGCCAATTGTTCACGCACACTATCTTCTAGCTTGAAAGAGTCTTGGAACTTTTGCAATTCCATAATCCACTTTGAGATCCTGGTGCTAAGATTCATTTGAGATGACACCCAAGGAAATAAATTTCCTACACTGAGAATTACAAACGGTTTTGGTAGCAAGTAGGATCTAAACTTTCTCACCGCAAACATGAGAGACAACGCGAGAGACAGCAAACTTTCTCACCGCAAACATGAGAGACAGCATCATGAGTTCTGCCTCCATGTATCCTCTCTCCAAAGCATTCATTACCCTACTAGCAAAGTAGATGGGTCGCATCCTGGTACTGTGGAGATCTTGTTGTAATAAAACTACACCAATTTTTTCCTTCCCAACACTAGAGCTAACAAAGAATGTGTACTCCCAACAAGGAGGCATGAGTATTGGTAGCTCTAACAAAATGACTTTAATGTTACAAAATTACTCTTCAAGCTCATAAGACCATGAAAATTCTACTTGTTGTGTCAACTTTTGCAAAGGATGAAGCAACTCCGAAGCTAAGTGAATAAAGCGTGACATATACTTCACCTTTTGAATGAATGAGATGACCTCTTTGAGATTCTTGGGTGATAGGAGCTCAATAAGAGCCTTTGCCTTTGAAGGATCCACCTCAATGCCTTTATAGGAAACCTTGTGACCAAGCAAGATCACTTCATCCTCACCTATGTGACACTTGTCGGGGTTGAGTTGACCTCCCATGTTGTAGAGCTTCTTTAAACCTTCTTCTAGCCTTTGTAGATGCAATGACTTTGAGCTATAAATGCAAAAATCATCAATAAAAACCCTAATGGACTTTCCAAAGAATGCTTGAAACACCATGTTCATGAAGCGTTGGAAAGTTGCAGGAGCATTTGTCAGTCCAAATGGCATGACTCTAAAAGCATAACAACCCCAAGGAGTGATGAAGGTTGTTTTCAACTGATCTTCCAATGCGATACCTATTTGAAAGTAACCCGAGTAGCCATCACACACAATGTACTTCTCATGACCAGCTACCTCATTTAGTATCTCATCTTGAAATGTGAGGGGAAAGTGATCTCTTTTTGTTGCCTCATTGAGTGGACGGTAATCCACACACACCGTCCACTTGCCATTTTTCTTAGGAGTGACAACAACGGGCGAGACCCACTCTGAATTCTCCACTGGATAAATGAAACATGCTGCTAGAATCTTTCTTACCTCCTTGAGTAAAGCCTTCTCCTTGATGACTCCTAGCCTTCATAGCTTCTGAGCCTTAGGTGTGGCCTCTAGCTTCAACTCAATTTTGTGTTGAGCAGCATCTACTCCACGCACATCGGTGTAGTCTTTAGCAAAAATCCTAGGAAATTTCCTTAACACACCTTTGAGCTCCTCTCTTTCATCATTTGTAAGTCTTGTAGATAACATACCTTCTAGCATTCTTTCATCTTCCACTTTTTGGTTTTCTTGGGAACCTACCTCTTCCAAACCTGGGCAAGAGGTCTCTTGGTTGTTTGGCTTAAACCTTACCCCCATGACTTCGATGGAAGAATCCTCTTCAGTAATGCTGCCGCTACTTTCTCCTTCTGAAGTGCTATCGGTCCAGCCTTCCTCCGTCTCACTTTGAGATGATTCTTCATGGATCTCCTCTTGGCGTTGCTCCTTCATGTCAAAGACAACCTTCTTATGATTGTCATTCCTACAAATTAGCTTTCCACTCTCCCAATCCTGCAAAGCTCGCATTTTCATTAGCCATGGTCTCCCTAGGATAAATGGATAACCATTTCCTTTCGTAGACATAACATAAAAAGCCACTACCTTCTTAATGCCAAAGGCCTCTACAAAAACATTTTTACAACTGCCTACACACCTGGCTTTGCTATTGTTTTCCTTCTTGACTTTAATTTCAGGTGTCTCATGGATGTGCATGCCTGGTTTTTGAATGAGTCCCTCTGTCATGATGCAAATTTGTGCACCCCCATCCACTAGACCTTTCCTAACCAATCTTCCTTTGATGTAACAATCTAGCTCAGGTGTAATATCCTCATTCATTTCAGCATGTGCATTTTTTACAACAGGCACACTCTCTTTTACCTTTCTCCTAGTGCTAACTGCCTTTGTTAAATCCCTCCTAGCTTGTGGGCATAATGCAAGAAACTGAGGCCATGAGATATCACGACCCTTACCTCTCATGTCTTCCAATAGGTTGTATGGAGCCATACCATGTCCGAGAGGGAAGTCTTGGAGATTGATACGACGTCGACTCCTCTTAGTTTCCTTGGTCTCCTTTGTCTTCTATTCTCGTCCATGATCACTTTGTGACGTGACTCCTTCTTTCTCCTTCCCTTTTCCACGGCCACGCTTAATGCCATTTGCTTCCATGTCAACCTCTTTTGATTTTGTCACCTCTACCACATGCACATTTGGGTCTGGAAAAGGTGGAACTCCTTCCACTCCTTGTGGAGGTGGTCTTGCTCCATTTGGCCTTTGTAGAAGCCGTGGTTGCTGACTAGCTCCTTCACCTACATTCATCACTGGGTAATTCAAGTTAGGTCTCCCTGGCTCCCCACGAGGCCAAGTACAATTATACATCCCATGTCCAGACTCACCGCAATTCCAACATTGCAAGACTCTCCTAGGTCGTGAATCTCGCTCTTCAAACTTCTTTGCTTGTCCCTTTGGACCTGTAGCTTGTGCAAGGTGAATTGACAGGCTACTTAAAGATTCATTCAAATTCTCGATTACTTCACCTGTTACCTCAGGAAGCTCCCTAGATGTCGATGCTTGTGACTTACCTTTGGGTCTAAGACCTTCTATTGGAACCTCTCTCCTTAGGCACTTGAGTTTCCTATACTTCTTGGAAGCTCTAATTTCAGCTGCATCATGTTGAGATGTCGAGCTCTACACCTTGAGCTGGCATCCACTACGGGTCTTGGCCGCTTACGGCATTTACTCACTGGCGCGTTAGGTGACCGACACGGAGGATCTCTGCCAGTGATTCTACAGCTGGACTACACTTATAGTGCCAGCCTATTACGCTTCTAGCGAGTTCAAACTTAGTGACCGCATGTACATATGTGCTATTTTTCAGCTTTAGCACTTAGTCATTTTGTACTCTCTTTTCTGAGAAGAAGAAGAAGAAGCTTTCCATCTCTGTGTGCTTTGTGCTTGTCTTGTGTAGCTCTCTTGCATCCTCATTCTTTACATGGTATCAGAGCCTGGTGCAGGCAAGAGAGGCTAAGAGAGCAAGAGCATCACAATCCCTTCGTTCGCACAAGTTTCTGAACAGGTCTCCAAAGTGCAGTATACAGAGATTTACTGTACAAGTACAGTGGTTGTGAAACGCTTGATTGTGGACACTCGTTGAGTGTAGAAAGCGTTACAGGAACCACGATAGCAGGTTCAGCAGATTTGCAGGTTTTTGCAGATTGCAGCTATTTTGTCTTGGTGCTTCAAGATGTCTGACAGTTTCAGTCAGATTGTTACTGAGAAGCTTGAGAAAAATAACTACCCTGCATGGAAGTTCAGAATAACAAATTTCCTTAAAGGAAAAGGTTATTGGGACTATGTAGAAGGAGACAATGAAAAGGAACCAGAGATTCCCGAGGCAAATGCTACAGCAGAACAAAGGAAAGCTTTGAGGGACTGGCAACAAGGCCAGAGCAAAGTGATGTATTGGCTTTCTATGAGCATCACAGATGGCATGATGGGCTATCTACAGGATGCTGAAACCCCCGCCATTGCATGGAAAAACTTAGGCAGAGTGTTCGAGGTGAACACCAAGGCCAGGAAGCTTCAACTAAAGTCGGAGCTAAATCAGGTTAAGAGGAACAACCTCTCCATCAATGATTATGCTTTGAAGATCAAGAGTATCATTGAGGCTCTTGGATCTATTAAAGTCTCAGTGGAAGACGATGACATTGTCCGTGCATGCTTGGATGGTCTAAGAGATGAGTATGTACATTTTAGGTCTTCCATGAATACAAGAGACGACATCCCCGTGTTCCAAGATTTGATTTCTATGCTTATTCTTGAGGAGAAGAACCTTGACACATCTTCTTCTCATGGCAGAAATAATTCTGAACAGGCCTTCTATTCAAACTCCAACAGAGGTAGAGGTAGAGGTCGTGGTCGAGGCCCAAGGGGTTGCAGGGGCCAATTTCTGGAAGGTCAATCAAATCAAAACAATACAGGTGGCAGGGGAAACCAGTCTCAAGGCAGGGGGAGTCAAAGAGGTCGTGATGCAGGATCAAGCAGGTAGCAACATACTCCAGATAGTAGAGAATGTTGGACTTGTGGTGAAAGAGGTCACATGTCACGTGACTGTCCAAAGGGAAAAGCAAGTAGAAAGAGAGAACAGGGCAACTATGCATCTACTAGCAGAGATGCAGATGACAGCCAAAACGAGCGCATGTTTGTTATGCAGCATGTAATGAATACAATGACTGCAGAGAATTCCACCCAAGATGATGTTTGGTATGTGGATTCAGGTGCCTCTAATCACATGACGTCTCGTGGAGAGTGGTTTAGAGATATACGCAAACCAGATGTGTCAGGCTATGTGCAGACAGGAGATGACACAGCTCACCCCATTGCTCATGTAGGGGACATACCTCTAAATACGAAGAGTGGGAAATCAAAGTATTTAGCAGATGTACTTCATGTCCCAAACATTACAAAGAATCTTGTTTCTGTTGGACAAATGGTTGAGCAGGGTTTGCAGGTTCGCTTCAAT
The DNA here is from genome assembly GCF_014529385.1 of Adiantum capillus-veneris. NCBI lineage: Eukaryota > Viridiplantae > Streptophyta > Polypodiopsida > Polypodiales > Pteridaceae > Adiantum > Adiantum capillus-veneris. Next base: position 51,026,539 of record NC_140959.1, on the reverse strand, counting down.
CCAAATGGCTGTTATGTAGAAGATTTCCAGAATGGCTGTAAGCTGATCACAGAGGGAAAATGTGTGGGCAGAATGTTTACGCTGAATGTAGACATGCCTGAGGTAAAAGCTGCATTATTTGCACAGGGCACAGGTGTTGTGGCTGATGTTGACATTTGGCACAAACGCATTGGCCATGTCAATGAGCAGAGATTGCGCAGCATGCAATCAAAACAGATTGTAAAAGGTTTGCCCAAATTCAAGGTGGATGGTATGCATAAAGTGTGTGCAGCATGCCAGTTTGGAAAACAGTCAAAGGGCTCATTTCCACATGAGCGCAATGTATGTAAAAAGCCACTTGAGATGGTGCACACAGATGTTTGGGGTCCAACCGATACTGCAAGTATACATGGTTGCAGGTATTATGTCTCTTTCATTGATGACCATACAAGGAAAGTATGGGTCTACTTCATGCGTAACAAAAGTGAAGTGTTTGGTCACTTTCAAGACTTCAAAGTCATGATTGAGAAGGAGACAGATATGAAAATCAAGACATTGAGGTCAGATGGAGGGGGAGAGTACTTCTCCAATGATTTTTCAGATTTTCTGCGAATGCATGGTATACACAGGTAGTTTACATGCAGATATACTCCACAGCAGAATGGGGTCGCAGAAATGAAAAACAGGCACATTGCAGAGGTTGCACGTGCATTGATGAATGAGAAGAACATGCCTCATCATTTCTGGGCTGAAGCTGTAAATACAGCTGTGTACATTATGAACAGGACACCTACAGTTGTGGTGCATGATGTAACACCTGAGGAAAAGTTTACAAGTACAAAGCCTGATTTGGCACACTTGAAAGTGTTTGGCTGCATAGCTTACGTGCATGTACCAGATGAGTTGCGTAGGAAATTGGATCCTAAAGCAAAGAAATGTATTCTTGTGGGATATTCCCTTGAACAAAAGGGGTACAGATGCTACAATCCTACTACACGAGAATTACGAGTGAGCAGAGATGTAGTCTTTGATGAGATGAGCAGCTGGTACAGTAATGCACATGGCACTATTGGGGCTGATGTAAAAGATGATGTGGTTGTACAAAATGTGAGGCCACAGTCACAGGTTTTGAGTGGACCACAAGAGTCCTCTTCTCGTGGCTCTGTTGAGAAACCATGGAATGGTAGACTACGTACGCAGGTTACTCCACCAACAGGTACAGGGAATGTATCACGAAAAGGAAAGGAAAAGGTTGATGAACCTCCCTTTATGGCTGATGCATCATCAGGTTTTTCACATGTAGACATGGATTCAGATGGTTCTGAACAAAGTCTTGATGAGGAATTTGGAATTCCGATTGTCAGGACACCTGGTGTAAGGAAAGTACAAGAAGATGCTAGAGGGCAAAGGAGTGACCCAGGACCGCGCAGATCTAATAGAGTCAGAAATCCAGTTCAGAAATTGACTTATGATGGGTATCTAGCGCATCACCAAGCCTACATGGCTAAGGTGATACAGGATGTGGAGCCCACATGTTTTGAGGATGCAGTTGGAAATGTGCATTGGGATGATGCAATGAATGAAGAGATGGCTGCATTGGAAGCAAATGACACATGGGAGTTGGTGCCATTGCCAAGTGGCAAGAAAGCTATTGGCTGTAAATGGGTGTATAAAACCAAGCATAAGGTTGATGGTAACATTGAGCGTCACAAGGCAAGGCTGGTCGCAAAGGGTTATGCACAGACGTATGGCATAGACTATGAGGAGACCTTTGCTCCAGTGACAAAGATGACGACAGTGAGAGCTGTCATAGCAGTGGCTGCATCTAGAGGATGGATTATGCATCAAATGGATGTAAAGAATGCCTTCTTGAATGGTGAGTTGCAAGAGGAAGTGTATATGGATCAGCCACCTGGTTATGTCGATCCAGGTTATCCAGATTATGTATGCAGACTTCTCAAAGCTTTGTATGGTTTGAAGCAGGGCTCTAGAGCATGGTATGACAGGATTGCCAAGTATATTGTCAGTATTGGTTTTAGGAGAGCTCATGCTGATCATTCACTCTATGTATGTGAGAGTGATGTGGGGATTGTGGTCATTACCATATATGTAGATGACCTTATTATTGTTGGTGACAATGCTATGGAGATTGACCATGTGAAGGGTCTTCTCAAACAGGAGTTTGAAATGAAAGATTTAGGCGAGTTGCGCTACTTTCTTGGCATTGAGGTGATCAGGACTCCAGAGGGTGTATGGCTATCACAGAGACAGTATGCTTTGGACATGTTGTCAAAGTATGGTATGGCTGATTGTAAGCCAATTTCTATTCCCTTGGATGTGAATGCAAAGCTGAGTGCAGAGAAGGGTGATGTTGTTGAGGATGTCAACATGTACAGGGAGATTGTGGGTAGTCTAATCTACTTGACTATCACAAGGCCAGACTTGAGCTACACAGTAGGCTTGGAGAGTCAGTTCATGCAGCTTCCGAGGAAGCCACATTTGGATGGAGTACGACGCACACTTAGGTATGTGCAAGGTACTCTTGACTACGCATTGTTCTATGCAGCACATGCACCATTAGCATTGTATGGGTATACAGATGCAGATTGGGCAGGTAGCATTGTTGATAGGAGATCTACGAGTGGCTTCATGTTCTCTTTTGGGAGTGCTGCTGTTACTTGGAGCAGCAAAAAGCAGCCTACGGTTGCTTTATCGAGCACAGAGGCCGAGTACAGAGGTGCAGCAGTTGCGGCGTGCGAGGTAGCTTGGCTACGCACATTACTTGAGGAATTGGGAGTGCAGGTGGACCAGCAGATTGTCATTCATTGTGACAACCTCAGCAGCATGCAGTTGGCTAGGAACCCAGTGTTCCATGCTAGGACCAAACACATAGAGGTCCATCACCACTACGTTCGAGAGCGAGTGTTGGCGGGCGACATCGACTTGGTCTACGTCAGCACAGAGGAGCAGATAGCGGATATCTTTACCAAGGCCCTCGGAGCTGAGAAGCTTCGACGTTTCCGGACTATGCTTGGACTCTGCGACATGCAGAGCTCGAGGGGAGTGTTGAGATGTCGAGCTCTACACCTTGAGCTGGCATCCACTACAGGTCTTGGCCGCTTACGGAATTTACTCACTGGCGCGTTAGGTGACCGACACGGAGGATCTCTGCCAGTGATTCTACAGCTGGACTACACTTATAGTGCCAGCCTAGTACGCTTCTAGTGAGTTCACACTTAGTGACCGCATGTACATATGTGCTACTTTTCAGCTTTAGCACTTAGTCATTTTGTACTCTCTTTTCTGTGAAGAAGAAGAAGAAGCTTTCCATCTCTGTGTGCTTTGTGCTTGTCTTGTGTAGCTCTCTTGCATCCTTGGTGGCAGGTGCATCCACCTCCACCTTTACCTTAAGATCAGGAAAGAGTCCAGCTATGAATCTCTCCTTCTTTAGAAATTCGGCACCATCACCAGGGTTAGCAACATTTCGTATCCATAGAGCCCAAAGACGTAGAAACTCTTGCTTGTACAAGTAGTAGTCATCTAAATATTTTTGCTTATGAGAAACAATGTCTTGCCATAGTTTTTGAGTGTTTTGGGGATCAAAGAAGTATCTCTTGAAATGATTCACAACTTCCGTCTAATTCCTATTAACTTCCTCAGGCAAAGAGTCAAACCAAGTGCTAGCATCTTTCCTAAGGACCACCTCAAACATTTCTACACGCTCTTGATCAGTTACTATCCTCTTGATATGGCAAGACATCTTGAAATTCGCCAAAAATAATTCTGCATATATCCTCTCCAGGATCTCCAAAGAAAAGAGGATATCCAAAAATTTGGCGTTGGCTCTCCATTGAATTGATTCCAAAATGACGCACGTTTTTGTTTTTTCAATAATAATTTCTAAATTGCAATCTATTCTACAACAAAATAAAAATATTCACATGAAATGACCTATGATAATCAATTAGAGGTAGGATGACAGGGTTTGGTGACGCGAGAATTTCTCCTACTCTTTGGGCACCAAACATGAACACCATACGTTGTTGACAATGGATTTTTCTACTAATTGCAATGTTTATTCTAATGTGTGGAGTGAAATGGAAGGCAAAAACCTCTATTCCTGGGCCATTATCTGTGGTCTATGCATGACCTAATGCTTAAAACAAAACAAAAATATAGACGTCCAAACTAAGGTCATACCTAATGAGAGGCAAAATAAAGGGATTTACTGATGCGTTTATCTCTGCCAACCTAAGGGGACCTAAAATTCTACGAATTATACGTTGAAATTGCAACTTAGTACTAACAATTATGTGTACCTTTTGCCTGGCAATGGGAATGAAAGGATCATATGGATTCTCGTGATTCATGCAACCTACTTGACTATGCTAAAGGTTGAACCTACACAAAAATATACACAAGCCGTCCTCCGTGCGGGCACCAATTTGAGGCAGTCCGGGGCGGGCAACAAGAAGAGTGGCCTCTAAGCACTTTTCTAGGCTCCCGTGCTGCTCAATTGGGTTGGGGTTGGAAAAAACAGCAAACTCACACACAAATCCGCAACTTAACCCTACACAAATTTGGGGCACCACCTAGTTTTGGATGCGAACTAGGACGCGTAGAGAGAGAGAGAGAGAGAGAGAGAGAGAGAGAGAGAGAGAGAGAGAGAGAGAGAGAGAGAGAGAGAGAGAGAGAGAGAGAGAGAGAGAGAGAGAGAGATAGTGCTCGGGCTGCTTTGAAATGTTCAACAATGATCAAGCAAACACAATTATATATGTAAGAAAAAGAGGGAAGGGGGAGGGGGTGATTGTTGTACTAATACCTTCGTACAAATCTGTCATGACCAATGAAAGTGAGATTAGTATTTTCTCAACATAGCTTGAGTAAATTACACCATAACACATCACAAGAAAAGCCACCCCAATCAGTGTCTTAAAGCCAGGGGATTCCTCTCCACCCTGTCGCCCTCTTACAGTATGTGGGATTTATGGCTAAATTGATGACAACACTCAGAGACAAGCTATCAAGAACTTTAAAACAAACACCAAGACACTTACACATCATTGTTGTCCATTACTTTACGTTGGAAGAGAGACAAAGTATCCAAGCTTACTCCAAATCCACCCTCCTTGATTCAGCAAATGTTGGGCTTACACTAGTAGGAGAAATGATAGATTTCCTATTCTCAATTGAATGATCACTCTCTCTTACAATGGCATAGATTTCCCTTGCTAATCACCCCTAATACAACACATGCATATGCATAAGACAATGAGCTTCCACTCAAGAGCTCCTTCTAGAGAGGTTGAGCTTGGATTCTCAAGCTATAGCATAGTGCTCTTGCTTATGGCTCCCCAATTGTGCTAGCTACACCCTCCTTTTATAGCAATTTTGAAGGCTAGGGTTACTCCTCTAAAGTATTTTTATTTATTTACAAATGGAATTGGATATTTACAATGGGAGTATCCATATAGGATAAAAATAAGGAAGAAAAAACTCTTAATAGGTAAGAAAACATGGATTTCTTACAATGTTGATGCTCCAAGTGTCTTGAGTAGGGTCAATTTTGACGCTTGTGGACAGTCCACTAGCTTTGACGGTACGTTTTTTCTCCACTCTTGACCTTCCTTGGAAGCCAAGGTAAGTGAACATGAGTAATCAATCACCATGATGCTGTCTTTCAAGAGAAGAGGCTAAATTTTGTGGTTTTTTTGAAAGATATGGGTAATATGGATGAGGAAAAATGAGACTAGGTGGTCATTTTTGGAATGGAAGTGTGTGTAGGAGACATGAGTTCACCATGGTTTCTCTTATTCTTCAAGGTTGAGAAGAAGGTGAGTAGGGTGCAGAGAGGAGTGGTGAGAGAGGTAGGGATGATGAGTGGAGAAGTGTGTGTGAAAGAGAAAAATGATAAAGTGGAAGAGGGAGTGTGGCTGCATAGCATGGGCAAACTGGGGTCCACCAATAAAATCATAGCTCACAGCTCGTAGCTCAAAAAAATATGAAAACATTTGACGTAAAAGTTAAGCTCACGAGCTACAACTTTTGTTTGTACCACCTTTTCAAATTCGGGGAGTATGTGATCTTTAAAAATTCAGCAAAACCGACTATTTTTTCCACTGCACAAAGTCCTTGTGAGGTCCTCCTTTGGATGATTCTTTTGAATACCTCCAAGAGTGAGCCCCCCATAGTGCATGCATGCATGCCACATACCCTTGACCTTATTTGGTAGGTCTATAATTGAAGATATTATTGAGATCATGATATAAGTGAATAGTACAACTAAGAAAATCAAATATTGAGGGATCTATAAAAATATGTACATGTCAAATATAAATAATATAGGTGGAAAAAATATAAAGGGGTCAAAAAAAATCTCTCTCATTATAAGTCTACCATAAAAAGATGAATATTTTTGGTGGTCTAATTTATGAGAGTAATAGAGAATAGATGTAGGAAGGAAAAAATCACAATAGTGAAAAAATATAGAACTAGTTTTTTTGGATTTTTGTTGGGATGGAGTTACACCAAAAATAAGAGAAGCTTGCATTAAATTATTTTTATATAGAATAAAGAGTATGCAAAATGGTAAGAAAAAAATATGGTAATGGTGAGTCAATGTACATAGAAAAAATAACACACCATAGGTAGAAATATTTAAATAAATACCAAAATAATTATGTAAAATCCTTTTATTTAGGCCCTATATACAATGAAATATTTACACACAAATGGGCCATAATATTTTTATTTTTATTTTTATTTTATTTTTTTTGGCTCAACTAGCGCAGTGACTAGCTAATTAAGGGTTTTTAAGAAGATATGGGAAAAGTCCCCTAACTCACACACCTATATACAGTGAAATGGTAGGGATAGCCACAATGTTTGGATGATTTTGGTAGGGTGGGTTAACTCACTATGGAAATTACGGAGAGCCGAAAAACGGCTATCAATAGGAAGCACTCTTTCACTCTCTGCATTTTCCTTGCTGCCGAGAAGAGAGAGAGAGAGAGAGAGAGAGAGAGAGGGGGGGGGGGGGGGGACGTACTGCTGCAGTCTGCAATCACTTATGCGTACATCTTAAACGCATGCGATGCTGATATAGACATAGAAAATAAGGTTAAAAATTTACGATGATATTGCTAGTCTAAGCCTTAATCCAGGCCGTATATAGAGAGAGAGAGAGAGAGAGGGAGAGAGAGAGAGAGAGAGAGAGAGAGAGAGAGAGAGAGAGAGAGAGAGAGAGAGAGAGAGAGAGAGAGAGAGAGAGAGAGAGAGAGAGGGGGGGGGGGGACTGCAGTCTGGGATGCAATCATCTACGCATGCAACTGGCGAGGAGCAGGGGTGGGTGTCAGAAGTTGCTGCTGAAGTAGAGCAGAAGTTTGTTGCAAAAAATTGTTGTAATTGGCAATGTCTTGGTCGATATGTATGCCAACTGTGGTGCACTTTTAGAGAGAGAGAGAGAGAGGGGGGGGGGTTACTAAAAAGGGATCCTGTGCCGACACGAAGAAATTTATGATGATATTGTTAGTCTAAGGCTGCTGAAGAGCTCCAATTAATAGTGAGAGACTGTTACAAAAAATGGTTGTAATTGGAAATGCCTTGGTCGATATGTATGCCAAATGTGGTGTGCTTTGTAAACCACAAAACGTTCTTGAGGACCCTCTATCCACAGATTGTCGTCTCTTGGAGTGCATTGATTGCGGGATATGCCAGAGAGAGAGAGAGAGAGAGAGAGAGAGAGAGAGAGAGAGAGAGAGAGAGAGAGCGAAAGAGACATCATTGTTTTAGAGAGGGAGAGAGACTGTATCTTTGCCAGTGCTAGTGAAAGAGAGAGAGAGAGAGAGAGAGAGCTGGTAATTAGTTGTGATATTAAAGGATGTATCTTTACCTTGATTATCTAAGATCGATTTAATGAGAGAGAGAATTGATTTCATAGAGAGGGAGAGAGAGAGAGAGAGGTTGTAACTTTGCATCTCCGTGTGTGTGTGGGCGTGTTGTTTTCAGCAACCTCAGAGAGAGAGAGAGAGAGAGAGAGAGAGAGAGAGAGAGAGAGAGAGAGAGAGAGAGAGAGAGAGAGAGCTGGTAATTAGTTGTGATATTAAACCTCTTCGAAAGTTAAATTGACCTATGATGAGAACTTAACTACTGCAATCTTTGTCTAAGCCAATGTTTGGGGTTTTTTTTTTTAAGTTCTTTAATATAATCCCTACTTCAAATTTTTCTATGTTGCATATCGACAGTACATCATGAGTACTTGCTCCGTGCGTAAAGCATCTAAACATTGAACTCATAACAATTGCGAGTGTTCCTTGAATCAGATGCAAGAAAGAAAAGCATAAGTCCCCCTTCAACACTGAATCGTCATTTTTTTTGCTAAAAAGACCCTCTAACACTAGAGGAAAAGCATAAGTCCCCCTTCAACACTGGAAGGGATAAAAATGGCGGGGGGAAGGCACATTCCTTATGGTATTATAAAAAATGTGGAGAATTGTGCCAACTCCACACCATACTTATGTATGGTTCTTTTTTCCACAACATACCAACATTCTGTGCACGATGTTTGCACAAAAAACGCTAGCATTTTGCACGTGCATGTTGCTTTATTGTATGGTATACTGCAACAAATAATTCCATGTTGTCAATTAACGCATAACTTTTGCGTTGTCTTTTTTATTAAGAAAACATATTTCCTTAAAACTTTGTCATTATTTGGTGATTTAGTGATCAAGGTTGCTCATCTATTATGCAATACTATGACGTTGTTGTTGAAAATCTAGGTATCAATTGATTGCTAGTATATTGTTCAATATTGTGAATTTGTCATTCCAAGTTTAGAGATCGTTGTTGTGTACATATCAATGTAGGGTCTTAAGAAGAAAACTGAATTTTACTTCTGGGATTGGGTAGATGTGAAGGACTGTAGGACTCTCCAAAAGCCTGATCACTTTGACATCTCGATTGCAAATGTCGTGATCTCCCATTTACACACTATAGTCATCATCTCATTTGTACACGCCCCATCTTAACCTGTAAAATTGAATTTATTTCTATTGTGGCGTAAATATAGAGACCTATATGACACTCCAAAAGCCTGATTACTTCGACATCAATCATCTTATCGATTGCAAATGTCGTCATCTTCCATCAGCACGCTATGGTCATCGTCTCGTTTGTGTATGTCCCCGTCTTAAACTGTAAAATTGAATGTATTTTTTATGTTATAGAGTAGATATAGAGAGTTGTATCACACACCAAAAGCATGATTACTTCGACACCAATCGTCCTCTCGATTGCAATTGTCGTTGTCTCCCATTCAGACATAATGTGGTGATTGCCTCCTTTGTACACACCCCCATTTTAAACTGTAAAGTTGAATTTATTTATACAATTCCATGGTGTAACCTGTCGACTGCAAGGATCGCGTCCCGTACTGCAACATTGGCTATCCCTTTGGACCCCCATGTCGTGGTGCTGAACCGAGCCACTTTTTGTTAGTCGCCATTGTAGGAACACAATTCCCATTAGTTGTTCCCCTTAGCATGCCATCCGATGTGAAACAGTTGCACTTCCTGTTAGCTTGTATGTGGAGGGCCCCTATTAGGGTACGAGCATTGATCTTGACCAAACATATTGCATTGCTTAAACAAATATTTAATATCATTTTAAAATTTATTTATATATACTAATTTGTTTATTTCCATTCCCTCTTCCTTGTCAATACAGTACTTGTCATTGCTACAACAAATCTAGCTCCCCTTTTAAGCTATGAAGTGATAAATGCTCTCGCCAATACATGATACTGTCATTTCAGTGCTTGTAGGTAAAATGCTTCCTGAAGAAGCAGTGCAGTTGAAAAAGAGATTACGCACACAATTAGTGCGGGTAGTGGATGCCCTCACATTGGACGAGATAACAACAACCTTGCGAGATGAGCGGTGCTTGCAAGCTTTGCTCTCTGAAGTGGTTCGATCAATAGCCTTGAAGTTTGAGGGTGCAGATATTAGTGACGTGCAGCACCTTCTCTTTAGTATTGTTGGAGACATGCCAAAATGTGCTATCGACCTGCGAGGTGACTTACCAGAGGACATACAAATGGAGAATTTACAACATTGGTATAACTGCTGGACGGTTGAAAAGAAAAAATCCACCCGTGCAAGGAATATTGACACATAGAACACCTTCCGTAAGAAATTGCGGAAGGGGACCCTTCGAGATAGCAGAGGATCCATGTCTAGTTTTCATATTCAGAAAACTGTATTGAACTCATTTTTCTCTGCCACCTTGGGCATTCCGTTTGAGGCTATAAAACAAGGAAGGAAACTAGGATCTGGGTCATATGGAGACACTTATGAATGCAAAATCAAAGGGATTTCTTTCCTTCCGTCCAACAATGTGTACTGCTCTAAGGAATTCAAAGGTCAAGCAAAACAATAATTCAAATAATTTGCAATAGAGAGCAATGTTGACCTTAACTACCGAGGTATTGTGCATGCTCTTTCACATCAATTCAATCACCATGGGTACTTATATTTCCTTATTTTAATGGACCTTCCCTTGGCGATTTGATGGAGTGTGTGCCTGCACCTTCTAGAAGCATCAATGAAATTGTAGTTGCCATGGGTGATGAAAAACACAAAAAACTAACTGAACTGGAATTGCAGCAATGCAAGCTCATCATCAAACATGCTTCATCTTTGATTCATGCACTAATAAAATCTTTGTCATTTGCACATGACAATGGAGTTATTCACAATGACCTTCACCCTTGGAACATTATGCTAGACTTCACTAGAGAGGAAATACCAAGAGTAGGCATTATAGATTGGGATCTTGACCTTCGACCACCGTATGAGAGAAAACCAACAAATATTCCCAAGCCAAAACAACATGCCATAAGGACTTGGCGAGCAGCTGAACTACTGAATACCAAATCTACATGCCCTTGGAGCAAATCAATTGATGTGTATGCACTTGCATGGGTCATCGGCATTTTGTGCAACCAATTCTGTGTCTATTACAAACTTGACTTGATGCAAACAAGGACTGCTATCGAGGTTCAAACCATATCGAATATAATCAACAATGCCTACCTTTTGGAGAATCCGTTTGAAAGAAAGATACTCGCTGATTTAGATCAAGAACTGGAACATCTACATATGCACCCCGAATAATGCTTGCGTCCCATCTCTGAAATGTGTATTTCTTTTTTCCACTATGCCTAGAAAATTCATCGCAACTACCAAGCTCTTTTTATTTATAGAGATTCTATTCTTTTCTTCTAACTTGTCTCCAACATTGGCATGCCCTTCTTCAATATTAGCTAAAAGTTCCACTATGGTTTGCAATAGTTCTTTAAACATTGATTTGTTGCCTACTTCCATTATATTAATCCCTTCTAATTCTTTTGACGTCCAATTTCATTATATTAGTCCCTTCTAATTTGAATCGGACTAATTTATATATGTTGTATTGACAGTTGCATTTAAGCATAGGCCTTCTCAATGGCAATTGCTACTACGCTACATGCTAACCGCAAAAGATGTCAGGAATACGCCACTTTTCAAACTATGAATAGACAAAAAGTATTGCTCTGTCCTATTGCTTCTTCATGTTTTAGTGTGCAACATATTTATGAGGCTTGGCAAGAGGAATGCAATATCATAGCTCACAACGTTTCCATCTGCGGAAGCTATATAAAAAAAAATACCCAAAACAATGGTCTTAACACCACCCACACGAAGCTAGCAAGCACAACCCTATTGCAAACAACTACAATGCATAATCTCAAAGTGAATTGGACTTGCTATCCTGCTTGCCTGAAAAGTTCAAGAACAAACAGCATTGTCATCTTGCAACCCGACTACATACAAGCCATCCTAAACACAAATCAACTAATTTTGCAACTCCTTAGCGTCATCTATGTCACAATCAACATCACAAAAACAACAATTGCGGTTGGAAAAAGCCTGATAGATAGAAGGTCGCTACTCAACAATCCATTAATCTACTGGTCGACAAAGCAAAACATGTGTCTGCTAGCTTTGCTACTTGCAAACACGCCACTAGCAGCAGTGCTAGCATACAACATAAAGAATAATCCAATTCTCAAGAGGTACCAGTGCATCACTGAGCAGCCAAACAAAAGAACATCTATTTGTATTCTATCAGCATCAGCTATACAGAATATTCGTAAGGGACCACTCAGAGAACGATCCATTTAAACTTATGCAGGAAGCAGAAGCAAAATGTGAAATTAGCATATTGCAAAATGTGTTCAGCACAACAAAGAGAAATGCATTTACTGCTAAAGACAAACACGAGTTTGGTTCAATACAAATACACGATATCGCTTATCTAAGCAAGCGGACAGTCAGCTTTCAACAAAATGGACTTCCGGCCCATGAATCTGAAGTGCAGGATATCACATTAGAATCGGGCATATTCCCTTTCCTCTTTCCCACAGGAAAAGGAAACTACAAAGAAGAATTCAACTTTAGTGAATACATTAGAATGAGAATCGAAACTTCCTTCTGTGTGTACACGTTGTACAAGCCATATTTGCTCATGATGTACCAATTGAAACAAGCTATCATGATTGCATACTCCACAAATAGTACATTTTTGCAAAGGGATATTGATAACTACAAACGAACACACACCACTGCATCTACACATGATGCAATAAAGCATATTATTCAATACAATCTCCCAGCCACAATGCCAGGTACTCCATCGTGGCATCGACAAAACTTGAGAGACCTCATAACAATGGTGGACACATGGGGACTACCACATATGTTCTTGACATTCACTGCTGATGAGGTTTCCCAAACAAGATGGAAAGAAGTCATCACAATTGAAAAACTTGCTCAAGGCTACTTTACTACCGTCTTGGGTATGACCATCGAAATTTTGTTCCGTACCATCCCACAATCTTGCTCCTATGGAAGGCACACATGAATATTCAAAGAGTCACAAATTCATCTATATCGCATTACCTTCTCAAGTATGCAATGAAACCAGAACCCTTGGAAAACTAAACCTCTCCACAGATGATGCAGCAAGGCTTGGAGTTCACGGCTTGGACAAAGTAAATCTTCAACTAATTGCAGCCTTTGTACTATCAAAGCCAATATCTGCAACAGAGGTAGCAATCAAGTGTTTGAAGATACCAATCATCACAAGGAGTGAACGGATTGAATACATTGACTCCTCTCCACCATCAATACGGCAAAGGTTGCTATCTCATAGCCAAACTATAGGCATGCATCCAATTGATTTATATTGTGCAAGGCCCCTTCATTTTGAAAAGATTATATTCTATGACTACCATAGAAGATACAAAATACTAAAGCCACACGAGCATCCTCCTGTAGTGAGTTTTTGTGATGCGTACAACAACAGCATCACAGAGAAACAACGCCTCGTTAGATTTACAGAATATGATCCTCGCCATCAAAAAGAGGGATTCTTCTTCAACGTCTTATTGCAAAAACTTCCCTTTAGGAATGAGATGGAGCTACTATCACCAACCAACACACCCTCTTATTACTTCCTGGAGTGCAAAATCCGTGGGATGATTCTTGATGATCAAGACTTGGAGATGTATATAAATGAGCACACCCAACGCAAAATGCTCGTCTCTGAAAATACAGGACACGCTTTAAACCTCATAAAACAAAAGTTCATCCTCAATCGTGAAGATCCACTGACTTGTACAATGAATGACACTGTCGAAACAAGAGTATCTCAAAGTCGTGCTAGAATGCTGAAGCTATTGCAAGAGTTCGTTGAGACCAACAATGCAATTCTGACCTCTCAATTGCAAGCAATCTTTGATCGTATATCAGGCCTAAGAAATGGCCTCCATGTCATTACAGGCATTCCAGGATGTAGAAAAAAATTCCTCATAAAATTCTTCACCTCAAGCTTCATAAAAAATAATAAGACCGTTATCCTCACTACATCAATTGGAGCAGCGGCTACCCGCCTTAGTAGCCTGGCAACTACAGTGCACTATCAATTCAGGATTCCTTGTTCCAAACAGCATTTGAGCTGCAGTACATATAGCAGCTGAACCCTAAAATTTGAAAGCTGAATGATGTTGTTGTAGAAAAAATTACAGAACTTAAGCTAAACAGAACATAACACAACAAGTCTCACAGATAATAGAGAAACATAACTCAAAAATTATCACAGATATTAGAGGAAGAGACTCTTGAGAAGTAGTTTAATAGAGAAGAGAGACCTGAATGAGAGATGTTACTCTAGAACAAAGATTGAATTTCGTTGCACGCTATATTTTTCTATGGTGTTTTAAATAATAGTATTTCTTGCAATTTGGAGGATGTCCCTTCAAATTATTGTATCCTTTGGTGGACGTGGCATCTTGAGTAATTATCTCTTGTGCTTCTAGTGCAATAGCAGTGCTCCTATCGTGTGTATCGTGTAGTACATGAAAGGACGACACATCATGTTTCACCCGTTTTGGTGGATTTGTCATGTGCGCTCTTTTCCTAGCTTCAAAATCGGATGTCATGCCTATATAAACACGCTTATTGATTTTTCATCTTATAGAGTATACTATGTAGCTCTCTTCGTCTGTCGTTGTCTTTTAAGAGTTGGAGCAGTGTCGAAACGGACTGCTTCCTTTTGTGAAGTTGTTATATTGTTGGGGATCTCCTTGTTGGTATCGTTGTCGTTGTCCTGCACTGAAGTGGTGGGTTCAATTAGTATTTAATCATATAATTATATTCTTTAAGGGGTACAGATGGTTACCATATAGCGGTTCAAGCTTTCGAAATGGATCAGTTGTCTCACCAAACCGGGCATCAAAAAGGTCTCTATTAAAATGCCATGTGAATTTCTCATCAATTAACATTGCTCTCTCGTTCCCTTTGAATTCGTTTCTAAACTCTTTGACCATTTGGAAAGTACTTAGCTTGCTGTATTCTTGTCAAGGACGACCAATTTATCAAGGACAATTTTGTAACCGTAGTGAAGCATCTCGATTGCGTAGGTGGTGATTCCAACAGTCTTTGTGTTCAGTATTTATTCTAGCAGTAGTTTGTTTGACTCGTCAAGGTCAATGCCCAACAATAGCAGTGTCTCTTTTTGTAACCCTATAGAAAAAGATACATGTTGTAGGAGAAACCAAATTTGTTAATGTTTAGTGTTTGTAATACAAGAATATGAAGAGTTCAAAGTACCTGTTGCTAACTTTAGCTCGCTATTTCTATATTCTCTGTTCCGATTGCTGCATTTATTGATGTATGAGTGGAGGAGCTGAGTCATGCGGAACCCTTCAATCAATGCACGTGGGGCCTCGCCAACCATATTTGCTAGTCGCATTTCATTTGAAGTTGGATATACGGAAGAACTGTTTTTTGGTTTTGAGGTAGCTGCGATGTTGATGAACTTATCAAATATCTGAATGATAGAGAAAGATAAATATGATGGTTGAGCCTTCTAAATATTGAATGGCATAAAATGTAGCTACGAAATAGATTAATGCAAGGAATGGTTACCTGGTCGATGTCCATGCGGAGATGCTGGAGGTTGTTACTTGTTGTAAAGGAAATCTGCATTCAAGAAAACTGTCGTCCAAGAATTGATTGTATAGTCCATGCACCGAATGAGATGAAAGACGCAAAGAAGTAAAGGACTTGTTTGTGAAATTAAGGGAGGAAAATTCTAACCATTGGGGGAGTGTTTTACTGGCCGGCCAGAACATCCTTGGGGTTGGAATGCTCAATATTTTGAGGTGGCGTTGTTGGGCGCATTTCTGACACCCCATTTTTTGTAAATTTGTGCAAACGGACATGACGCCCGATATCAAAAGTGTATGTGGACTTTCTTTTTGTGGGGTTTTTATCTTGCTTTGGCAAGCACATGTACATGCATTGCAAGTCGCTAGTCTAGTGACAACTATCGGGCTACTATAAGTGTCTGCGAGTGAGTTTTTTGAAGCGAGACTTGTATATTAATGTACAAACTTAAAAATTTCATCCAAACTCCAGAATTTTACAGGTTTCAGCTCGTTTTGCCTCCTTGATGGTTTCCGTTGCAGTTTTTGCCCCCGCCTTGCGTACTCTACGTGTAGTCGTATCGGGACAGCTCCCTGGTCGCATCAATTTGGCATGTAGCGATGTGTAGATTCAATTTTTACCATCTTCAGCTTTCTTCCCTGTCATTTTTCAAGCTTTCTCTCAAGATTTAAAGTGACCCAATTGGAGTTGTGCTCATCAAGTTACGACTAGTTCTCTGCAGGGTTAGGGTTATGGCTATGGCAGCCTAGTGGCAAATTGTGTGCAGACCTATTGGGAGGGCATGTATCTATGAATTGTGGCATTGATGTTGAAGTTGTGGGTTTGTGATGTTCAATGGTGAAAGGGGAGGCCTTTTTCTTCATATGCATTGGTCGGCGTGTGCTGTAAATCCGTGCTCTGGTAGGGTTTTGCTCCTATGTGACATAGTCTCTTGGGTGGACGGACGACCAGTAAATTCCCAAGGGGACTACTCTTGTTGGACTTGTGGTGTTTTATCGGGATTTTCCAAAGATTCTAGTGTTGTTGTAGTGCTCTTTCAATGCTCTTGGGTGACATCGCTATAGAGGTGTTTTAGTTTGCTTGTTTCCCAACAGTGTTTTGGTGCCCGCCACCGAGGATCTTCTTCAAGTGACCCTCAATTGACAGCTTTGATGGCTATGGTGACAGAGTTTCCAAGTTTCTATGGTCATGTAGGTGAGGATGCTGATGCATTCATTGAGAAGATGGAATTTTCTTGTTTGATTGCAAATCAAGAAGATCCAATGATTATGCTCAAGATTTTGTTCTTTTGCTTGAAAGACGATGTAAGGACATGGTATGATGAGTACGAGTCTTGGTGGAATTCATCTCAACCTTCACAAGTGATGACTGATCATGAGGTCAAGAAGGTCTTCCTTGAGAGGTTTAATAAGGTAGAGGACCCAATGGATGTATGGCACTCCATTGAAGGACTTGTGCAATGTGATGGTCAAAGTGTAGATGCCTTTGTCAAGGAATTCAATGCTTTGTAGCGAAGATAGTCTGTTGCTTTGGGAAGTGATTCTCCTCCTCTTATGATTAAAAAGTGTATGTTTATGCAAAGTTTGAGGGCTGATTTGAAGTTAAAGGTTGAACTTCAAAGGACACTTACATTTGATGATGCAGTAAAGGTTGCAAAGCATAAGGAATGGAAGCTAGAGAGAGTGAAGAAACTTGGATTGCAAGAAGATGTGAAACCAAATGTATCTTATGTTTTAGACATAAATATGGACAAGGTATGCAAAGAAGGCTTCCATGTTTCTCATTCTCTTGAGCATGTGAAATAAGAAATCCATATGCATAATGAGGTCAAGAAGAATGCTCAATGTATACCATCTTTGTTGTTTAAGCAATTTGATGTCAACGGTCATGTCAAATATGATGACGCTGAGTGGCATAAAATGGTAACCATCTTTTAGCAACATTTGTCAGCCTACTCAACGTCCTCTTCCTCATATGTGTATATATTTTTCTATGCTATTAAGTTATCTAGAGTAAATTCCCCCTCTTCGTTTAACCTTTGTGGCGACACATACATTATACTCTTCTCAAAAATGTCACCTTAGTCATATATTTATATTACCACCCTTTCCTTTTTTGCTTTGTAAATAGAATAAGCATACAATAACCAACTATATACCCCCAAACTTTCTTACCTCTTGTGAATTAGTAGTAGAAAAATAATATATCCATCTTCCACCCCTTATAGATAAATTCCCATGGAAATCAACTCTCCACTTGTCTTTACCAAAGATTATGGTCCCTCTCTACAAGTCTTCTATGCCCCCTACATAGGTGGCCCAATATCTCTTAAGAATATACATATAGTTTCTCTCCTTTCAAAAAGACTCCAATTGTATATTCTTTTCACAAGCAAATAATATTGGGCCCTCCTCTATTTGTTTAAGCATCATAGCCTTTTGAAAAAGCATGATTCCCCTTGGATGCATACAAGCAAAGGGCCCATACAAGAAGACTTTGAAGCAAAAGGTTCCCTAGCCTAGTGTGGACCTTCCAAACCGAATTCCTTGGTGCATGGGCGTGAAGAATAGTCCAAATTCATATCAAACATGTTGAGAAGGTCAATTTTGCCTTTTGAAGCATGTCATTCCGAGCTACAGGTAAAAAGTTATGGTCAAAATAGTGTAAATCTGTCAGATTCGCAGCAAAAGGGAACTGTAAATCAAGTAAATCAAGAGAGTGAGATCTTATTTTTCCCCTACTCATCTTCTAGAAGAGAAATGAGTGTTCAAGGTCACTTGCATGTGATGGGACCAACCTAAAGATTCTTTCTAAATGCCAAGACAGACAAGTTGAGATACCCCACAGGAGCCACCCGTAGGGCCTCATGGTGGGGCCCACCTACATTATGCACCCCTATGGAGTCTTCACGGTCTAAAATGATATTTTTTGTGAATAAATAGTCCCTTTTATGTCCAATATTCAATGAGTGGTCAAAGGACACTTAATTAGGTCTAATCACTTACTCTAATTAAGTGTAACATAATCCCACTCCTACACAACTATAAATAGCCCCCCTTGGAGAGACTCAAGGACACACACACCTATATTTTCAACTTCATGTTGTTTCTTGATCAATAGTAGAGAAAACCCCAACTCTCCCTCTTTCACATCCTCCCTCCTAACCCTCCTCTTTGGAGGAAGTGCAACTCTATTCTCCACTCTCTCCATTCTACAATCTCTTACTCCATCAACCCAATAAATCATTTGTAGCCCCTCAATAACTTGTAGATACATCATGATCTCTCTCATGGTTATGTTAATGATCATGAAATCATCTTCAAAAACTTTCAAGTGTCGCAATTCGTAATGGTTAGCCAGCGTCTGTCCTCCCCTTAAAAGGTGTGCGAGAAATCAAGTAAGTGTTCTATTCTCAATTTACCATTGGTTTGTTTCTCCACACTTATTCAATTGGTCCATAGAAATTTATCACTCCAACTCTCTTTTGCTTCATTACATATGCATGTGGCTACCTCTCATGGTGATTTTATTTGTGTCACGGCATTGCATAGATGGAGATGAGCTCTCTATGCAAAGTGTGTTAGTTTGATCTAAGTGATTCTCTTGTGTGTTTGAGAGGCAAGTCTTGCGCGCATGATTTTTTTTTTTTGATGAGTGCTTGAGAGAGGAAGAGTTTGGATGTATTATGGGTATTCTTATGGGGAGAAGGTGAATGCTATTTCACAAATTGCATATTTCATTTTGATGCACGACATTGGGTTGCATAATCGTTGATGGTGTTCAAGTGTCCAAAGTGTATATAGAGTAAGGGGGGTTTTCAAAGTGTGTTGCTTGGGTGGGTGAGTGCAAGTGTTATTTTTTTTGATTGGTTTCCTTCTCCACTCCCAAAAAAAGGTGGTGCCCCAAGTAGTGTGCGTACCTCTTTACTAACATTTTGTGAGGGTAGGCCCATTGGTTTGGGTTTAGAGGCCCCATTTCAAAAAGCTCGCTCTCATAAAGTGTTGCCCCCACTGAGGAACATATTTCCAAGTTACCTTCAAATTCTTTAGTGATGAACAATGGAGTTCCCATCTATCCATTTCATTTTGCACAACACATTAGAGTAAATGTTCACATAGATAGAAAAGTCTTTTTCCAGCAACGCATTGTTTTTATGTTTGGTGCAGAAAGACTTAGAGAAATACTGGCATCACCCAATCCAATTATACTTCCAATCATCAATTATGAAACTTCTTTTGATGTTCACGTTTTCATTTTGTTTTAAAGGCAGGAACAAGGAGTGGTGAAGGGGTGCTCAAGGGCCATATGAAAGAACGAGGTCTTCAAACCAACAACGAGGAGTAGCACATGAATCACGATAAAAATAATGAACCTTTTAGGCCTATTGCTCGGCAATCCATTCAAATAATCATTGCAACTAAGTTTAGGTTTCAGTCTATCATAAGGAGGATATTTGGATCCACTCGCCTCAATGAAATCAATGCTTCAATTAATCCATTTATTCTACCTATGATAAAGTACGAATTAACAATGGATGTGTACATCTTCATTTTAATGTAATCAGATTTATAGTGTCAATAATCTTGTGCGGCCTGTAAGAGAAAAGTTTCTTTAAAAAAAAGAGATTTAAAAAAGTCTAAACAAAATGTCAAGTTCTTTTCCCACGTTCTATGCAAGAAGTGGGGAAGATGCGCAAGAGTTTCTTGACAACTTGGAGATGGCACATCTCATATCCGGGAGAGATGAAGAGGAAGTAAAGCTACGAGCCTTCCCGTTGGTTCTAAAAGCAGAAGCTAAAGCATGGTATGAGACCTTGCAACCCCAAATCAAGTCCAATTGGGAGAGACTGCGAGCAAGCTTCCTCTCCAAGTTCGGGCAAGGTGATACTTCTGAAGGACTATGGAAATGTCTTATTGGGCATAAGCAGGTATCACTTGAAGACTATCCCTCTTATGAAGCAACCTTTGTCAATCTATGGGGTAGGTGGGAGGCTACATTAGAAAATCATGGTGGTGCACCTAACTTTCTAAAAAAAGAGAGATTCATGGTTGGCTTGTATCCACTTTTAAAGGCTAAAGTAGAGCTAAAATTCCCATCCACCTTCGAAGAAGCACGTGAGGTAGCCATCATCAAGTTTAGAAAACTACACTTCCAAGCACATAGGGCAAGGGGTTTGAATGAAGTGAGTGAGAGGGAGTCTTCACAAACCATGGAAGCACCAATTAGGGCCCCTCTTGCACAATCTTCACAAATAGGAGATAACTCTCAACAAGAGGTTTTACAAAGGTTAACTCAACAGCTTGAGAACCTCACTCTGAATCTAGTACAAGGCCTACCTCAACAACGACAACCAAGAGAAGGGAATCGCAATCAACGAAGACAAGCTCAAGAGTTGCGATGTTGGAATTGCAATGAAATGGGCCATGGCATGTACAATTGTCCACATCCAAGGCGACTTCCGGGAGACATATATCCCCCTAGACCGCCTCCTCTCAGTGTGCAACAAGAACAAGCTCAAGGCCCACAAATCCTTCGATGACCACCACCACCAGCAAATATACCTCCCGTCCCACATGAGGAGGAAGAAAGAGGAGTCAACATCATCAAGCTAGAAGAGGTAATAGATGAGCATACTCTAAACTTTGATGTTATGCCGGCAGAAAAACGCACAAGAGCACATGATAAGGATGAAGACATGAGAAGTGAAGGAACAAATTCAGCCAGAAGGGACAAGAAGAAGAAGTCAAAGATGGAAGAAGCTGAAAGTAGCAAGAAGAAAAGATCAAGGCGAAACGAAATTGGTATCAACGACTTCCCATTGGGAAAGGAGCTAGAGCCCTACAACATCTTGGAGGATTTACAAACCCAAAAGCCAAACATTTCATGGCCTCAACTTCTACACCTATCAGCCAAAGTAAGAAGGCAATGGCCAAAGTTGGTAAGTACAAGAATTCCAAAAAAGAAAGCAAATCTTTCCATTAAGGTTGTGGCCTCAAAGCTACAAAAAGATGTGGAACCCATTGTGGATGCTTACATAAGGGGTAAAAAGGTTTCTAATGTATATGTTGATGGTGGAGCTCAAATGTGTGTGATCACGGAAAAATCAATGAACAAGTTAGGGCTTGAAATTACAAAGTCCTCTAATTGTCAAGCTAGGCTAGCCAACAACTCAAGTGTGAAGTGTTTGGGGATCATTGAAAATGTAAAAGTCTCTGTATGTAACATAGATGCACGAGTGGATATGTATGTCATGCCAGCTAAGGGGGAGGGCTATCCCATCATCCTAGGGAGGCCTTGGCTCATTGCTGTGAATGCAGATCAAAAATGGGGAAGTGGTCGTTTGATTCTTAAGAAGGGTCAACCGGTGGTGTATGATTGGCGAGAAGGAAAGCAACTAGATATCAACTATGAAACCACGGCAGATGAAGAGACCGAGGAGGAGAGTCCCTACTCAAGTGATGAGGAAGCATCAACCAGTGCATCAACCAGTGAAGAGGAGTCTTCTTTGGAGGTAATGGGAATTGTATTCAACGCCAACACTCAGGATGTTCCAGTAGAAGAAAAGCCAACAGACAATCACACACGAGGGGATGAAAGATGCCACCACCTTGAAGAAGGATTTGAGAAGATGCTTGCAAAAGATCTTACTTGTGAGGAGAAGAGGTCCTACATCAATATGTTAAGGAGGTATCCCAATTTGTTTATCACTGACTACTCACAAATAAGAGGTGTAGATGTAATAGAGCATCGAATTGAATTGAAACCAGGGACTAAACCCGTGGCTCAAAAGTTAAGGCGACTAGGATCTGTGCAACAAAAGGCTCTCCTACAGGAAGTGAATCGACTCTTGAAGGCTGGCTTCATCTATCCAGTATCCAACTCCGAATGGGTATCACCTATTGTAGTCACTCCCAAGAAGAATGGTAAGTGGAGGGTCTGCGTGGATTACAAACCCCTCAACGCTGCGACAAAGAGGGACCACTTCCCTCTCCCTTTCCAAGATGAAATTTTGAATGAAGTAGCAGGTCACGAATGCTACACTGTGTGTGATGGATATTCAGGATATTTTCAAATTAGAATAGCAGAAGAGGACCAACCAAAAACCACCTTCATCACACCTTGGGGATGTTTTACATTCAGAGTAATGCCTTTTGGGCTCACCAATGCTCCTAGCACCTTCATGAGATTCACAATATTTGTATTTCAGCCATTCTTTGGAAAATCTATAAGAGTCTTTATGGATGATTTCTGTATTTATAGTTGTAGATCACTTCATTGCCAAAAGGTTGAAGAGGGGCTTAAGAGGCTCCATCAATTTGGGGGACAACTCAACCCAGAGAAGTGTCATATCGGTGAATCTCAGGTGGTTTTGCTAGGCCATGTGGTTTCTTCACAAGGAATTCAAGTGGATCCCTCTAAAGTAGAGGCCCTTTTGTCATTATCTCCACCAACGACAACAAAGGAGCTAATGACCTTCAACCACAAAGTGAGGTACATGTCTCGCTTCATCCATCTCCTAGCAGAAGCCATCGCCCCTTTGCATAGGTTGGCAAGCCAATCTACATTTGAATGGGGGAGGGAACATGCAAAATGTTTTGAGGAAGTGAAGGGCATTCTTAGCTCTCTCCCAATCCTAATGCCACCAGATCCAAAGGAGACTTACTATGTCACTCCAAGTGTAGGTTTTGAAGCAATTGGTGTTGTTTTGATGCAAAAAGATCCTAAAACATCATACATGAGGCCGATCTATTTTGCAAGCAAGGTGATGACTCCAGCCGAGAAGGGATACACTGAAATGGAGAAAGTGGTCTTTGCAATCTTGTTTGCGGTAAGGAAGTTTTGATCGTATCTTCTCCCTGTGCCATTTGTTTTTCTCACCTTAGAGCACAATCTACCATATGTAGTACAACACATGAGCCTCTCATCTAGAATAGCAAAGTGGGTGCTTGAACTCCAAGAATTTGAATACACTTTCCTTGTAGAAGATAGCACAAGAGCAGGACTTGCAGACATTCTCACCTACAAAGTGAGAGAAAGGGAAGGATCGCGACTACAAAGAGAGCAAGGCTCAAAACAGCTCAAAGTGAAGGAGATTGATAATGCCCATACTTTATGCTTTGACGGAGCCTATCAACGCCAACAAGACAAAGCAGCAGGGGGGATCCTCATTTTAAACCCACAAAAGGAGGTAATGGTTAGAAAAGGTATCACTCTACCCAATGTTCACTCTAACAATGAGGCTGAGTATGCTGCTCTAACCCTTGGGTTAGAAGAATGCAAAGAATTAGGCATACAAAGACTTATTATAAAAGGTGATTCTTTGCTAGTGATCAGGCAAATCCAAGGGACTTGGAGGTGCAAGAATCGTACATTGTTTGAGTGGCTTAGTAGTGTAAGAGCTTTGATGAAGGGTTTTAAAGCAACACAGGTACAACACATTGTGAGAACTCATAACAAGGAAGCAGACTTACTCGCAAATGAAAAGCTTCAAATGGCGGTAGGAGGTGTGAAACTATATGAACCCAAATATCAAGGTCAAGAGGAGCTAAAAGACATTATCTTCTTTCTACAAGCAGGTGAGTGTCCCAAACACTTAGACAAGGTGCAAAGACATAGACTAGTTAAGAAGGCCACACCTTACCAGTTGATTGGGGATGATTTATATCACAAAGGGAAAGATTTGGTCTTGAGGAGAGTACCAGGTGTGCAAGAGATAGAGAAAATTCTTCTTTCATGTCATGATGATGTCTGTGGTGGTCACTTTTCTCAAGATATTACAAGTAGGAAGATTTTACAAGCAGGGTTTATTTGGCCGAGCTTACATCGTGATGTCCAATATTGGTGTAAAGCATGTAAGCCATGCCAAATTGCTGGGGATAGAGGACTAACATATGAGCCTCGAGTCCCAATAATATCTTATGGCCCTTTTGAAAAGTGGGGTGTGGATGCAATAGGTCCCCTACCTCGTACTTCTACAGGGAAGGTTTTCATCATCATGGGTGTTGACTACATGACACGATGGGCGGAAGCAACAAGCACAACCCGAATCACAGCTGAAGAGGTATCAAAGTTTATTTTTGATCATGTTTGTAGTAGGTTTGGAACACCCCTAGAAATCTTATCAGATCAAGGCCCGGGTTTTAGGGCTGACCTTCTGAATGATCTCTTGAGGAGGTTAAAAGTGAAACACCTGCATTCCACACCCTACTATCTTCAATGCAATGGATTGGTGGAAAAAGTGAATGGAATGATATGTAAGATCATTTCTAAACAGGTTGTGGACCGGCCTAATGATTGGGATCACCATTTGACGGCTGCTCTTTGGGCGTATAGGACATCTTTCAAGGTATCTACCCAATTCACCCCTTTTCATCTAGTTTATGGACATGAAGCACTTCTCCCCATTGAGGTAGAGCTCTCAAGCTTGCGCGTTCTTGCAAGAGTGGCAAAAAAACCAAAGGAGGTTCTACATGAAAGGATCTTAGATCTCCAACGACTTGAGCTAGATAGAGAAGAGTCCATTGATCACTACATCACCAAAGCGACAAGCCAAAGGGATAAAATCAACAAGAAGCTCAAGGGGAAAGGATTGAAGGAAGGTATGTTGGTTCTTCGCTATGATAACCGACTTGATACTCGACTTGACAAAAAGTTTTTGCAAAGATGGGAGGGACCTTTCATTATAAAAACAAAGTTTGGGAATGGTAGCTACAGATTAGCAGATTTATCAAGAAAACTCCACAAGACCAGAGTCAATGGATGGAGATTAAAGCCCTGCTTTCAACGTATCAATCCGTTGATAGGCAGTCATCTGCCTACATCGTCTAAGCTCCAAATTGGCATGGCTCCCTTCGGCTTGGCAAATGCTCCACCTATTTTTAAAGCTTTGATGTGCAAAGAAGAACCAGACTTGGAATCTGAACATACCCAAGGCAACCCTCCCATCTCCGATTTATGGGATTGAGGTAATGAAAAGCAGGTCTAATGGAGTAAAAGAGTGCATGACACTCCTCCTATTAAAAAAAAAAAAAAGTGGAAAAGGAAAAATGACAAAAAAAAAAAAAAAGAAGAAGAAAAGAAGCAACACCGTCCTCCTAAAGATATGAATATCTCTAGGCTTGGGGGAGGGCTAATATGAGTGGCATAAAATGGTAACCATCTTTTAGCAACATTTGTCAGCCTACTCAACGTCCTCTTCCTCATATGTGTATATATTTTTCTATGCTATTAAGTTATCTAGAGTAAATTCCCCCTCTTCGTTTAACCTTTGTGGCGACACATACATTATACTCTTCTCAAAAATGTCACCTTAGTCATATATTTATATTACCACCCTTTCCTTTTTTGCTTTGTAAATAGAATAAGCATACAATAACCAACTATATACCCCCAAACTTTCTTACCTCTTGTGAATTAGTAGTAGAAAAATAATATATCCATCTTCCACCCCTTATAGATAAATTCCCATGGAAATCAACTCTCCACTTGTCTTTACCAAAGATTATGGTCCCTCTCTACAAGTCTTCTATGCCCCCTACATAGGTGGCCCAATATCTCTTAAGAATATACATATAGTTTCTCTCCTTTCAAAAAGACTCCAATTGTATATTCTTTTCACAAGCAAATAATATTGGGCCCTCCTCTATTTGTTTAAGCATCATAGCCTTTTGAAAAAGCATGATTCCCCTTGGATGCATACAAGCAAAGGGCCCATACAAGAAGACTTTGAAGCAAAAGGTTCCCTAGCCTAGTGTGGACCTTCCAAACCGAATTCCTTGGTGCATGGGCGTGAAGAATAGTCCAAATTCATATCAAACATGTTGAGAAGGTCAATTTTGCCTTTTGAAGCATGTCATTCCGAGCTACAGGTAAAAAGTTATGGTCAAAATAGTGTAAATCTGTCAGATTCGCAGCAAAAGGGAACTGTAAATCAAGTAAATCAAGAGAGTGAGATCTTATTTTTCCCCTACTCATCTTCTAGAAGAGCAATGAGTGTTCAAGGTCACTTGCATGTGATGGGACCAACCTAAAGATGCTTTCTAAATGCCAAGACAGACAAGTTGAGATACCCCGCAGGAGCCACCCGTAGGGCCTCATGGTGGGGCCCACCTACATTATGCACCCCTATGGAGCCTTCACGGTCTAAAATGATATTTTTTGTGAATAAATAGTCCCTTTTATGTCCAATATTCAATGAGTGGTCAAAGGACACTTAATTAGGTCTAATCACTTACTCTAATTAAGTGTAGCATAATCCCACTCCTACACAACTATAAATAGCCCCCCTTGGAGAGACTCAAGGACACACACACCTATATTTTCAACTTCATGTTGTTTCTTGATCAATAGTAGAGAAAACCCCAACTCTCCCTCTTTCACATCCTCCCTCCTAACCCTCCTCTTTGGAGGAAGTGCAACTCTATTCTCCACTCTCTCCATTCTACAATCTCTTACTCCATCAACCCAATAAATCATTTGTAGCCCCTCAATAACTTGTAGATACATCATGATCTCTCTCATGGTTATGTTAATGATCATGAAATCATCTTCAAAAACTTTCAAGTGTCGCAATTCGTAATGGTTAGCCAGCGTCTGTCCTCCCCTTAAAAGGTGTGCAAGAAATCAAGTAAGTGTTCTATTCTCAATTTACCATTGGTTTGTTTCTCCACACTTATTCAATTGGTCTAAAGAAATTTCTCACTCCAACTCTCTTTTGCTTCATTACATATGCATGTGGCTACCTCTCATGGTGATTTTATTTGTGTCATGGCATTGCATAGATGGAGATGAGCTCTCTATGCAAAGTGTGTTAGTTTGATGTAAGTGATTCTCTTGTGTGTTTGAGAGGCAAGTCTTGCGCGCATGATTTTTTTTTTTTTTGATGAGTGCTTGAGAGAGGAAGAGTTTGGATGTATTATGGGTATTCTTATGGGGAGAAGGTGAATGCTATTCCACAAATTGCATATTTCATTTTGATGCACGGCATTGGGTTGCATAATCGTTGATGGTGTTCAAGTGTCCAAAGTGTATATAGAGTAAGGGGGGTTTTCAAAGTGTGTTGCTTGGGTGGGTGAGTGCAAGTGTTATTTTTTTTGATTGGTTTCCTTCTCCACTCCCAAAAGAAGGTGGTTCCTCAAGTAGTGTGCGTACCTCTTTACTAACATTTTGTGAGGGTAGGCCCATTGGTTTGGGTTTAGAGGCCCCATTTCAAAAAGCTCGCTCTCAACGCTAGTAAGGTGGATGTAGGCAAGAAGGCTACCATGGTCATGAATGAGTCTCAAATGCAAGAAAATGATAATTTTAAATGTCCAAGTCACATGGCTAATGCTTTTAATATATGTTACAATGAGGAGGAGTATGTCTCCGATACCAATGTTGTTGTCGTCAATTCTTCTCTTGTAGATGAGGTAGTCGAGGATCACATGATGGAGGTCAAGGAAGATAACAACGATAATGAGGGTGTTGTGTATGTTGGGGGTTCTCAAGTATATGATTTTGGTGATTGTATGCAAAAGGGTGATGAAGCAATTAGGTATACTACTTGTGTTGTTGATGAAGAGCCTATCAATGAGAAACTTGATGATGTGCATGATAGTGTGGGTGATCCTGCCTTAAATGATGAAGAGAATATTGAGGTTTTAGAAGATATGGAAAATGATGGAGATTCTCTTGTTATGCCTCATGTGAATATGGT
Source organism: Adiantum capillus-veneris (assembly GCF_014529385.1). Classification (NCBI taxonomy): domain Eukaryota; kingdom Viridiplantae; phylum Streptophyta; class Polypodiopsida; order Polypodiales; family Pteridaceae; genus Adiantum; species Adiantum capillus-veneris. The sequence goes on along the minus strand of NC_140959.1, from coordinate 50,998,315 downwards.
TGATGCTCCCTTGTTTGATCCTCTTGTTAAGGAGCCTAAGGTATGCATGGAAGATAGCTTACCTATCAAGCATGGTGTGGTTGAGTTGGTGGATGGATGCTTGGCCAAGAGTGGGGATAATGAGATGGATATGCATGAGAATATGAAAATGGCTGAGGTAAAAATTGAAGGAATTTTGGATGAGATGTTAAAGTCTTCCTTGCATGCTATAATAATGAAAGGGTCTTTCTCTGTTGTATTTGTTGAGAGTCCTTTATGCGTAAACAGGATTTGGATTCTACATATGGTTTATGTTTTGATATTGGGAGTGACACAAATGATATGGATGGTGTTTCTTCATGCATTTTGTGCTTATGTTGTATGGCCTTTTGATCCAGGTGGGAAAGATTGTTATGCTACTGCTGAGCATGAATGCTCTAGCAGACTGGGGGGGTTGGCAAACTATGTTGGGCGCATTTCTGACACCCCATTTTTTGTAAATTTGTACATACGGACATGAAGGCCAATGTCAAAAGTGTGTGTGGAATTTCTTTTTGTGGGGTTTTTATCTTGCTTTAGCAAGCACATGTACATGCACTACAAGTCGCTAGTCTAGTGACAGCTGTAGGTCTACTGTAATTGCCCCTGAGTGAGTTTTTTGAAGCGAGACTTGTATATAACTTAAACTCATGCACAAACTTAAAAAATTTCAGCCAAACTCCAGAATTTTTCAAGTTTGATATTGTTGTGTCTCCTAGATGGTTTCCATTGCAGTTTTTTCCCCGCCTTGCCTACTCTACGCGTAGTTGTACCGGGACAGATCCCTGTTCGCATCAATTTTGCATATAGCGGCGTGTAGATTCAAATTTTTTCATCTTCAGATTTATTGCCATTCATTTTTCAATATTTCTCTCAAGCTTTAAAGTGCCCCAATTGGAGTTGTGCTCTTTAGGTTATGACTAGTTCTCTGCAGGGTTATGGCTATGGCAGCCTAGTGGCAAATTGTATGCAGACAGATTCGGAGGGCATGTATCTATGAATTGTGGAATTAAGGTTGAAGTTGTGAGTTTGTTTCATTCAATTGTGAAAGGATAGGATCTTGTCTTCATATGCATTGGTCGGTGTGTGCTATAAATCCGTGCTTTGATAGGGTTTTGCTCCTATGTGACATAGTCTCTTGGGTGGGCGATGGCTAGTAAATTCCCAAGGGTCTACTCTTGTTGGACTTGTGGTGTTTCAAAGGGATTTTCCAAAGATTTTGGTGTTGTTTTTTTTCTCTTTCAACGCTCTTGGGTGACATCGTTATAGAGGTGTTTCAGTTTGCTTGTTTCCTAACAGCATCTTTCTGTCACATGAGAGAACATGACGTATGCCAATCCTAGGGTGAAAGCTTGTTTTATAATGAGGATGGATTTCTTTGATATCATTGCTCCTTGATAATTGTGCCCAGTGATTGCATACGCGAGTGACAAAGGGAATGTGCTTTTGTGGAACCATTTGCAGTTGATTGCCCTTGTAGCATGCTTAGTCCTTCGTATTGTCATGGTGGTATCAGTGGAAAGTAACATTAATTCTATAGAAAAAAATTTACTGGTGCAGTCGTATGAATAGGAAAGTATACGACAAGTGGAGCCATTCGCGGCACCTATAGCCAAGTTAATGTTCTCTGTAATCATACATCTAACCCCAATTGTAGTATTGTCCATCTCATGGAATGCCTTGCCTTGGAGCCATTACTGCAGTAATGGTTCGTCGAGATCATTGGTCTTCACAGGAATGGCAACAATATCGGATGCCGAGAAGGACTTTTGCAGAATGAAGCTGTTGTACTTATATACATCCTCCCTATGAGTACATATCAGTGTAGTACTTATATACATCCTCCCTATGAGTACATATCAGTGTACTACTTATATACATCCTCCCTATGAGTACATATCAGTGTAGTAGCGTCATCGATTACTCTTAGGAGTTCAGTTTCATTAATTACACATTGTGAAATCGTTTTTGCTATCTATTGTTCTATTGATTGCTTGACACGGATCGTATCCAAGAATTGGACGTAAGCGGGGTCTACACCATGGTGAACTGAGAAGGTCATGTTGTGGGTAGTGGCTACAGCGATGTAAGCTGAGTTTTATATGTTGCAAACATGGCATAATGGCTCCTGGTGATGGCAGACTGGAGGAAGTTGCACCAAATCCCCAAAAAGCAAGATGAGCTTCTGATTGAATGGATCAAGAAGTGTTCCATTACTGATGTTAACTATCTGGCAAACGACCATATTGAAGATTGTACTCATTAGAATTGATATCTCCTCTATGATAATGACGTTGGCACCTTGTATGGCGACAAATCTTTTATCTATGGGATGAAAGGTAATTTTAGGGGTGCAATTTTTCATTTTGCTTGACTAGTTCTCTACGTCGTATTATCACTCCCTTTTTTTCTATCTCTAGGAGGTTTATAGAGCACAAAAGAAGCCTTCTCTCTCATGCTCTTTCTCCTTCTCAATTTCATGTTCCCTCATAGACGAAGTCTATGCAGAGGCTGTAACAGGTTTGGACTCTCCAAGCAATAAATCTACAACAACACGTGAGAAAATTGCAAACAACCTTACTTGAAGAGAGAGAGAGAGAGAGAGATGAAACAATGCAATGGAGTTTCACTACCAGATGCACTGTCCCCAAAGACTGGTGCCCCTTCAGTATTTATTCTTGTCGATGCTTCACAACTAATCAAGATAGTAGTCCATCCACATTACCTAGATGTCTTGCAATAACATCAAGAGAAATAGACAATCCATTCCAGCAACTAGCTAAGCTACCACAATACCACTTATCAACGTTTCTTCAATATCACCTTCTATAAACTTCCATGTCTAATACTTCTATAAAAAATGATCAATAAATAAAAAACAAACCATGTAGCAACAACTTATATATTTTGCAGCAAACTTATACATATTCAAATGGTGCACCTTGCCTTCATCACACATTAATAGTATTCCTTGCTATTGCTTCTCAATAACCTATACACTATACATATAAGAACTCATTCCGGCACTCTCCAACTTTATGCCTTGCTCTACCTCCTCCAAAGCTTGGCAATCAAGGCATACTAGTTAAATTATATTTTACTATGGGTGGCTATGCTGATCCAAAACATCACCAGAGGATATTAGCACTGCTTGAACAAGGTCGCAAGCCCAAGGGGGAGATGAGAGTAGGAGGCCGAGTTCAATTGAGAGCCGAGGGGGCACACGTTGTGTGTGCTACCATGGGGGGAAAGCGCAAAGAGACAGAGCCAGGTTTAAAGCACAGAGAGAGGAAGAGAGAGAGCGAGAGTCGGTGGTGGAGATGGGGAGCCGAGCCTTGTATACAGTGTACGAGTGTGTACTCCCATTGGGAGAGAGAGCAAGAGAAGAGGAGCAGCCAGGGGGTCGCCATAGGTTACGGGGGTGTCACCAGGAATAGAAGGGAGAGAGTGGGGAGACCCAAGGTTCCCTGTGAGAGAAGTGCATCCTCCTATGAGGAGGATGGCACCTGCCTGAGTGAATTAGAGTGAGAGAGAGCACCGATATATATCCAGCCGGTCTCTCTATGTGTTGAGAGTAGCTAGAGAGAGAGAGAGAGGTTCTCCGCGTGCAGAATTAGTAAGATAGAGAGAGGATTTTAGGATCACCAGGAGGCAAGAAAGAGAGAGATTGCTTTGTTGGTATATGTCATGAGTGTGTAAAGAAAGAGAGATAGAGATAGAGAAATACTTGGTTGCCTGTAGTGAAAACTATATAGAAGGAGATTTGTAAAGTTGAAGGACTGCTAGTGTTCTTTCGAACAGGAGAAGAAGGAGAGTAGGAGGTCAATTGGTACATTGCAGTAATCCATGTGTGTGTGTACCTTCAATATTGTATGCATGTGTAGTTAGTGTGGATGTGTCGTTGATGAGTAGAGAGACAAGGCTACGAGAAGAGAGAGAGAGAGAGAGAGAGAGAGAGAGAGAGAGAGAGAGAGAGAGTTGGGATGAGTCACCCATAGGAGTTTTGCAATAGTGAGAAAATAAGAGAATGAGTAGAGAGAATGATACTATTAGGAAAGAGAGAGAAAATAAGAGAATGAGTAGAGAGAGAAAGATAGGGTGTTTGTATCTATGTAGGTAAGAATAAATAGGTTCCACCTTATCATGTTTTGTCGAGAGCGAGGAGGAGGAAGAAGCGTAGTAAGAAAGAAAGACTAGGGAGAGAAGTGTGAGCAAAGGGATAGTGAGAGCATGTAAGTGAATAAGAGCTAACATGGATGAGAGCATCGAAGCAAAGCTATGGAGCATTGAGGTCGCAAAAACAATACAACGCAAATCATGAAGCGAACATATAAAGCAGTAAAATTTTGGTTTATATTTTGAAATATAACATAAATACATACATAATTTATCCAATAAACAATAAAATTTGAATGTTAAGTATAAAAATTGAAACATAAATGAGACTTGCATATGTGTTTATGATTTCACATTAGCACATGAGTGTTGTTAGAGATTTAAATTGAGGAAATATTGCATATTAGATGCATCGGATTGGGAAGATTTGCAAAACCATAAAACATTTATATGAATAAATTACAAATTTTAGATATTTACTGTGTCAAGAGCAAGTGGTATGGGCAATTGAGAATAAATTTTGATTGTGATAAATAAAAACATAGTTTTTAATGATTGTTAAGTTTATATATCAGTTTGAAAGTGAAATCTTGTGTCTATGGTTGCTGTGATAAAGAAGTGTTATTGAAATGAGATATTCAAATAGAAATATATGTGATCTTTGTTGGTGGTGTGTGTCAGAAAGAAATGTTTGTGAAAGTGGATTTTGCAATGCATTACTATGTGTTTTGTACTTGGTTTTAGTATATCTGAGAAGGCATATTGGGTTTTAGTTATAGTTGGACTACGTTAGTAAAGACTTGGAAGGTTTAGTCAGTTCACTACACACATAATGGGAAAGAGAAGAAAAGGCTGATGTCCACGGATTGTATTCTACCTAATACATTCAGAGCTTGGTATCATTCCATTGCAGGGAACCCCGAGTTTAGACCACTTGAGTATCAACCCTCGCCTATTGGGAGTATCGAGTGGATACAATCCAAGTTGGGAAAGGAGATTGTTTTCACTAATTTATTATTGTATATAAACACTTATGAACTTACCTTGAGATCGACAAAGGAAACATGGATAGCTAGAAACATACTTCCCTTAGTAATGGCTTCAAGATGTTTTTGACATTTCTATGTTCAATGTATAGGACCATCAATGCAAAAACAACGACCAACATTCCTTTAGCCCGGTACCTTGGAAGTTGCTCTTTGACTTATTTGGAAAGTCAGTAATCCACAATTCTTGCCATGTAAAAATTTTATACAATGCCTACAACAAACCCAGTGCCTTGGAGATTGTGCAAATATACACAGCTAAGTTGGGTGAGACACACCGGATGTGTTTTCAAGAGAATTTTCTTACTTCGACGACTACTTTGGGTATAATAAAGAAATTGTTCATGCTGAAATGGGGGTAGCTGTAACAAACAAATCCCTTATTCAAAAATGGTATGACTCACATGCCAATGAAGAAATGTTTCAACCAAAGATCAAGAAGGATTATTAGGATCAGCCATCGGATATACTCGAGAAATGGGATAACTTTTCTCCATTGGTGGAAGGGTGTCACAATGGATATTACCGAGTGCAATATGTCAGAGCCATTAGGTTCTATTAGAAACTTCCAAGACACCTTGACTTTTTGGAACCCCAAAATTTTGTGATAAAGAAATTGGATTAATTGTATTCATTATTCTTTGTTTTATTTCTCTCTCATCTTATCTTCAACTGTCTATTCTATTTGACTTGAAGGACTTCAAGCAGATTAGAATATCGTACTAAGTGTGACCTTGGTTGATATGGTGTAATAAGTTACCATGCGTCTTATAGTAGATGCGACTGCTGCTAATGGAAATATGCCTATTGTTCATCAACACACCATCATTGAAAGAGACATCCATGCTATGCTTCACAAGTCTCAACTTGGAAATTTTAGCGAATGAAGGCAAAGATGTAGGCAAAGTTCTTGAAGATTGGATTGAGCACATGGATGACTGCTTTGATTTGGCTCATTTATCTACAGTAAACAAAGCTATTATTGCTAAGTTCAAACTAGAGAAAACAGTCCTCCATTGCACAGAAAACAATGTTGATCCTAATGCTTCAACTTGGATACCTTAAAACCCAGCTCAAGAAGAACTATCAAAACAAAGTCTATCATTCAAACCGTATGAATGAGTTTCTCTATACTCAAGGAGCCAGAGATCTGGAAACATACTATCAACATTTCTTAACCCTTTTCAAGTATGCTCTAGCAGGGATGACTCAAGAGGTCAAAGTAGCTCGGTTCGTGTCAGGGTTACATAATCCTACAAAGACTAGACTCCAAAGTCTTTGTCTTACCAATTTTGCAGATGTCCTTGATGCAGGAAAATTCATTGAAATAAAGTTATCTACTATCGAAAAGAGAAAACCAGAACCTAATCCTATTCGTGAAATCGAAAGGCCTCGTCACGAGGAGGAACAAAGGTCTAGAAATCCACAAAAAAAGAAGAGAGATCTTATTATGTATGAAGGCTAGACAGGATCATTTGTGCTACACTTGTCTTTATCTTGGTCATCAGTGTAGGAATTGTCCATTTAACAATTCAAGATTCATAGGATTGGTGGACAATTATGATCATAGGAACTTCAATCCAAATCGGAATTTTGAAAATGTTAGACCCAGACCATTGGCGATTCAGAGAAACTTCAATCAGCAAAACTCTAACCAAAACGAGAGACAACCTCAAAACCAAGGGAGTTTTAGACCAGGAAATCCACCTTTTGTTTGGAATGGACCACCTATCAAAAATAACAATGGAAATAGTAACCGTTAACCTCATCCAGGAGGAGGATGAAATCAAAGACCTCAAGGAAGACCTTAAGTTAACTGGGCTCAAGGGGCTAGAGGTGAAGGAAATCAGGAAAACGCGTATGTTGATGCTTCAATTGAACATCAGGGAGTGAATGCAAAAATTTCAGTAATGCAAACCCCAACACGTAGTATCAAGGTAGCCATTTTACCTTATTGATTGATTCAGGGAGTACACATTCTTTCATATCTCCTAAGTGTATCAAAAATCTCATTTAGCTTGAACACCTTGATACAGACCTTACAGTGGAATCAGCTATGGGTAGGAAGGTTAGATCTTCTACTTCAATGGGTAACTTGAATTTTGTTTTGGATGGTCATAATACTTCTGCAAACTTCAGATTCTTACCCATAGGAATCTATGATAGAATCCTAGGAATTTATTGGCTTAAAGTCAATGATGCTCACATACATTGTAAAGATGCTTCATTGACTTTCAAAATGACAATAGCTCTAGGGTGACAGTTACTATGGGAAACGGGGAAATCCTAAGCTCATACTATTGAATTTTACAAAACTTATGAAGAGTCATAGGAAAAATGAAAGGATTTATGTAGTAAGTCTTAATCCTAAGGAGAAGAAAATAGAATCGCATGAACCCTAATGGATAATACAGTTTGATGATGTATTTCAAAAAGAACTTTCACAGCTACCACCCAAGCGTGATAATGATCATGCAATAGAGCTTACTCCATGGGCTCAACCAGTTGCCCATAGACTATACAAAATGTCGGTATCTGAATCTGTGGAACTCAAGGAGCAACTAACTCAACTTCTTGAACAAGGTTTCATTTGACCTAGTGTTTCTTCATGGAGTACTCCTATTCTCTTTAATCAAAATAAGGATGGTACTCTATGTCTTTGTATTGATTATTGTGGATTGAACCAAGTAACAATCAAGAATAAGTATGCAATACCAAGGACTGATGAACTACTTGAACGATTACATGGAGCTTCTATCTTCACAAAAATTGATCTTAAGTCACGGTATTACCAAAACCAAATCAAGGAGGAGGACATACCAAAGACAAGATCTAATACTCGTTTTGGACAATATGAATTTACACTTATGCCTTTCAATCTGACCAGTGCACCTACAAATTTTAATCATCTCATGAACAACGTGTTTTGAGAGCATCTTGATGATTTCATTCTTGTCTTATTTGATGTTATCCTGGTTTACTCAAGAAACAAAGAAGAACACGAACAACATGTGCAGTGAGTACTTGAACTTCTCCGTCAAAATCAACTTTAAGGAAAACGTAGCAAATGCACCTTCTTCACTCACAAGGTGGAATATTTGGGATTTATTGTATCCAAGGATGGTGTTTCTATTGATCCAAGTAAGATCAAATCTGTTATAGCTTGGCCTACATCAAAATCAGTACGAGAAGTACGTGGCTTTCTTAGTTTAACAGGATGGAATCATACATTTATTCGAGGCTATGTTAAGATTGCATCTCCATTGACTGATACACTTAAGAAGGCTAAAGTGTTTACGTGGAATGAACGTGCTCAAGCTAGTTTTGAGAAACTCAAAGAAGCTTTGGTCAATGCTCCAATACTACAGCTTTAAGAATTCTCAAAGACATTCACTGTGCTCATTGATGCAAGTATACAAGCAATCGGTAGCGTTCTGTCTCAAGAAGGAAAACCATTATTTTATGAATCTCGTAATTTACATTTACATGAATTAAATTATCCTACACATGACTTGGAATTATTGGCCGTTGTGCATGCTCTTAAAGTATGGCCACATTATCTTCTTGGAAGGAAATTTGAGCTACATGTCGACCATAAAATCTTAAGGTAGATCTACACCCAACCTGACCTTAATATGCGGTGTCATGAGTTTTTTGGAGCAAGGGATTGTGCATATGTACATACACATGCATGGTGCATCGAATAAAGGATTGCCCATTTTCCAGAGCCAAGTGGTTACGTGGGGCCCACATGCGTACAGGTAGGACAGGGTGTACCTACTGCATCGTTTTTCACTATTACCAGTACCGGTGTGTTTTTTATATAATAATGAGGAGTTGGTAGCGCGTAAAACTTCTCGAGCAAGCTATCCGCGGGCCGACGACATGATGTAAGCAGGTGCGTCAGATGGCATCTAGTGGCGTCAGGAGGCCGAATGGGGTCAATACTTGCACGTGGATGAGTACGGGCACAACGTGGATGTTTTCTTGTGATAATCATGAGGACCATATTTTGGGGCCACTTCACGTGGTGGCGGGATGAATTATTGAAAAAAGTAGAGTGCCAGGTGTGCAGATGATGCAAAAGGGTGACAACTATGGACTACGAGGTCAGTTTTTGGCCTATTCGGAGTCCGTTTGAGGCCATCTAAAAGTCCAAGGGTGCCCAAGTAAAAAAGCTAAGTGTGGGAACTGAAAAACCAGAGAGAAGACCAGAAAAGACATGGAGAAGAGAGGAGGAACAATCGCAACTGTGTTTTTGGGGTTTTTGGAGCTTGTTTTGGCCGTAAACTGCTCATCTGAGGTCGGATTTGAGCACTTTGACATTGAAGACTGGGGTTCTGGGCTATTCTGAACGCGATGGCGCTATCGATTTTGCCAAATTCCTTACTTTTTTTCTGTTGTTTTGGCTGTGTAAGTTTCTCCTCTGAGAAAAGCTTCTGCTCCAATTTGTGATTGTATATGGCATAGTTTACCCATATTGTGTGAGCTATTTTCCCCATTGGTGTTGGCCCAAGCTCAGTTGTATCTAAACATAAAAAATTCTTCTCTTTTCATCTGAGTTTTGTGTGTGTGTGTGTGTGTGTGTCTCTGTGTGGAGTGGGTAAACGGATAGTCTCTCTTCTCTCGCTCCATCGGTGTGTTCCCTGTCTCGGCCAGGCGGGTTGTGTAAGCCGAGTGGTGCCGCATAGTGTGTGTGTGTGTGTGTGTGTGTGTGTGTATCTTACCAAGAGTGTGTGTCGGGTTGTTATAGAGGCCTTCTATGTGTTTCCATCCCGCTCACATTCTTTTGGTGCCCCCACGGAGGATCGTCTTCGAGTACCTTCTGCTTCAAGCTTCAGGCGTCGAGATTCGGGATTACAGGTTGCACACTGTAGGCTACAGGTTACAGGGACAGGTACAGGTACAGGTGATTCACACAAGTACAGGTAGCTGCAGTTCAGTTATACATTGGCAAGTGGGAGTCACTTGCAGTTGCCGTGGGTATGCATCAGTTGGCACCTGTTTGAGCGCATTGTGTGTTGGTATTGTACGTTACTTGTGGAAACTGCCATTGTATGCCTTTGTGGAGCCATACTGGTTTTATTTGGCAGTCCCAGCCATTTCTGAGACTTGTTCTGGAAGATAGTCATTTCTGAGACTTGACTATACGAGATTTGCATAAGCCTTCGTGTGAGGATCGATAGCGTGAGGTTTTATTGAGCTGGGGGATTCTCAAATGTGGAGATCCTTTTAGTGATACAGGTAGCTGGAGCACCCTTTTCGTGACCTCGCCATAGGCTATGTACTAGTGATTCCTAATTGATGCTCGGGTTCTATTGTTGACAGCTTATGCATACATATACAATCTATATTTTGGGTTCACACTGCTCTACTTTTGGGGAAACTCTGCCAAAATTTTTCCAGGTTATGATGGCTGGTTTTTGGTCTTTTAATCCATTTGTGTCGTTATGCTGCTGAAATTTTGGCAAAATCAGAGGATAAGACAGGTGTGCTTTCTTGGGAGCTGCATGGTTAACTTTAATGGATGATCAAAATGGCCCTCAATTCACTCCTTTTCATTTAACTGAGAGAATCCAGATAAATTTTCATGTGTCCAGGAAGATTTTTTTCTAGCAGCGCATAGTCTTTATGTTCGGGCCAAGAAGATTACGAGAGATCCTGGAATGTCCTTTGCCTGTTGTAATTCCGATGATCAACTATGAAAACTCATTTGATGTGCATGTGTTTGTCCTGATCTAAAGTTGAGCTCCGTTGAAGTTTCTGGGGATTGAGTCAGTCAAAAGTTTTGGGTTTTTGCACGTGTGTTCGAAGGGGTTCTTAAAGCATAAATTTTGGGTAGCCATGGCTTTCTCTTATCCGGAGTTTCATGGAAGAAGTGATGAAGATGTGGAAGAATTTTTAGAAAATATGGAGGTTGCCTGCATTAGCAACCAAATTCATGACCCGGCGCAGATGTTACGACTTCTCCAAATCTGTTTGAAGAGTGATGCACGAGTTTGGTTCAAAGCATTTGAAGAGGAGTTTCGTGTGGCTGATCCACCTGTAAGATTGAGTTGGGACAATCTAAGGCATGGATTGGAAGTGGAGTTTCTGAAGATAGAAGATCCTGACAAAGTGTGGCAAGAAGTACAAGGTTTTGTGCAAAAGGAAGGTGAGCCAGTAGATGCGTACATACATAAGTTTTCATTGGCATGGGAGCGGATGCGCAAGGCCTTAGCACCACAAGTACCCCCACCTGACATGATGAAGAAGAACAGGTTCTTGGCTGGTCTTTGGGAGAATATACGTTGGAGAGTGGAGCTAAAGAAGCCTAGGACATATGAAGATGCATTGGAGGTGGCAAGGAACAAAGAGTGGAAGCTGAGAAAAATGAGCCAGCTAGGAGTAGAGTCTTTGCCCATGAGGTCTGAATTTCATCCTATGGATTCTTCGCAAGGTCGCATGCCAAGGGTTCATCATGAACCAATGGTTCTTTTTACTCCTCAGGTTATGCTAGCAGTGGTCACTACAGCAGTGCAAGATGATGGGCTAAGGCAAGACATGAGGCAAGTGGTAGATTTAATGAATAATCTGAGCCTAAACATGCTAGGTCAAGTGGGAAATAATCGAGGTCGAGGGAGATATGCAAATCAGCCAGGAGGTGAAGAAAGGCCTAGGAATGGTGTTGGACAAAGAAATGGTAGGTTCAGGAGGCAGACGCCCACATGTTATAATTACGGAGAATTGGGCCAGATCATCCCACAATGTGATAAGCCACAAAGGATGGGTGGAGACATGTATCCATTGCCAAGACAGGTGCTAACTAGGTCAAATGATTATGGCATCGAAATTAAGGGAGAAGAAGGAACCAATGGATTAACCCAGGAGGAAAAGGGAAAGACAAAAGTGATAAGTGTAGTCACCTTGGAGAAGGCATCAAAGCTAGAGGATACATTAGTGATGCCTATTGGAAACAGGAACACAGAGGACAAGGAAGGAAGAAGTGCCCTAGTTACTAGTAAGAAGAAGGGAAAGAGCCATGAAGACGAGGATGTCAAGGCCAAGAGGAAAAGGAGGGCTCGTCACAAGTTTCATGTTTTAGATTTTCCACTAGGGGATGGGCAATCAAGCTATGACTTGAAGGAGGATCTGACAAGCACGAAAGCAAATGTTACTTTTGGGCAGCTTATAGAGATGGTTCCTAAGCTGAAGCGATAGTGGAAGAGAATGGTTAACCCAAGGTGTTGGCGATGGATGAGCTACCAGACATTTTTCCAATAGTAGACGTGTGGCATAAAGAAAAAATATGGTACAAGGTTATGTGGATGGTGGAGCCCAAATATGTATCATAACACACTCGTGCGTTGAAAAGATGGGTCTTATAGTGACTGGGGTGTCAGGCTTTCGGATCAGATTGGCAAACCATCAGGAAAGTAAAATGTTTGGGTGTTGTAAAGAGATTAGAAGTGGAGGCATATGATGCAAAGGCGGTCGTTGATTTTCATGTGATGCCAGTGGGGTTGGGAGCATATCCTATTATACTGGGTAGACCATGGTTACGTGTAGTGGGAGCTGTTCAAGATTGGCAACGTGGTACAATTAGCCTCTATGGAAAGACAAGTGCCAAGAAGCTTTATAATATGGACACAAGGAAACGATTAGAGGAGCTTTATGAAGATGAGGATGAGTCTAGTGTGATGAAGACTATTCCACAGTGACTGATGAGGGCAGTGATAGCACTACCAGCAGTGATGAGGATGTTGATGTTGCATTTCTTTTGATGGACAAAGAAACCCAGCAGTCTGGTTTAGCCGCCTTTGCAAATGAGGTTGAAGATGAAAGTGAAGGGCCTTATGAAGTGATTGAAGGGATGATGCAAACCAAGGTTGAATTATCAAAGAAGCAAGAATTGATGACACAAATGATCAGTGGAGACCTCATAGCTATGGAGAAGGAGATATATTTGCACATGCTGGCTAGTTTTCCTGATTTGTTCATTACCTCATATGAAGAGATCAGAGGGTTCAAGGGAGAAGAGATGCATATAGAGCCAAAAGAAGGTGCTAAGCCAGTGCGGAAAAGGCTAAGAAGGATGGGTCAAGAGCAAATGGAAGCCTTAAGGGAAGAGACGGACAAGTTATTGAAGGCAGGGTTCATAGTCCCTGTGGAGACCACAGAATGGGTGAGTCCAGTAGAAGTAAGTCCAAAGAAGGATGGAAAGTGGAAGATTTTTGTAGATTTTAAACCCTTAAACGCAGCCACTAAGAAGAACCCATATCCTCTTCCATTCATCGATTAGATCTTGGATTCAGTGGCAGGTTATGACAGGTACAATGTGTGTGATGGTTTTTCAGGCTATTTCAATTGAAGATTGCTCTTAAAGACCGCACGAATACAACTTTTATTACGCCATGGGGCTGCTATTGCTACATAGTATTGCCATTTGGGTTGTCAAATGGACCATCTTTCTATCAAGAGAGAGCAAATTGGGTATTGGCACCATTCATTTGCAGTTGTGTTAAAGTTTTTATGGACGACTTCTGTGTCTACAATAGTAGGGTTGAACACCATGAGAAGTTGCAGATGGTATTGGCTCGATATGATGAATGTGGAGGACAACTAAATCCAAATAAATGTCATCTAAGACATCCAAGGGTGAAGTTATTGGGCCACATGGTGTCAGAAAATGGCATTGAAGCTGATCCAGACAAGGTTAAGTTTATTATTCTTCTTCCATCACCTACGAGTACAAAGCAATTGGCAACCTTCATACACAAAGTGAAGTACATGGCACGGTTTATTCCATTTTCTTCGCAGCTCCTTTATCCATTACAACAAGTGGCAAAGCATGATCCATTTCAATGGGATGAAAAGTGTGAAGAAGTGTTTCAAGAAGTGAAAGATGTGTTAGGGGGGTTGTCAGCCATGCAGGCTCCTGATTGGGAAAAAGTGTTTTATGTAAATCCATCAGTAGGGTATGATGGCATTGGAGCCATGCTATTGCAAAAGGGGAAGGGCAGCCATTATATGAGGCCTGTGTATTGTGTAAGCCGAGTGAAGTTGCTCTAGCAGAGAGAAAATTCTCGGAAGTAGAGTTAGTGATGGCCTGTGTAATATTTGCTTGTCGACGATTTCGTCATTACTTGCTACCACAACCTTTTGTTTTCTTGACGAGTTACGCCTTTCTGCCACAGTTAAGTAATGGCACTAACATGTCAAATGTGGTCAAGAAATGGGTAATAGAGCTGCAAGAGTTTCAGTTCTCTTTTCTAGTGGAAGACAGTACAAGGGCTACCCTAGCTGATCTGTTGAGGTACACGGAGAATCCCCTTCTTGTTAAGGAAGAGGTGGTGAGAAAGGTAGTTGAATAAGTGCCACAGATCAGTAATGCACATGTGTTGTTCTTTGATGGCTCATATAGAAAGAGCCATGATGCCGCTTCAGGGGGTATAGCACTTATGATCCAGAGCGGAAGCTAGTATGCAAGAGAGGGTTCAAATTTGATGCTCATAGTAACAATGAGGCTGAATATGCTACTTTGGAAGCCGGATTACACATTTGTTTGAAGCATGGGGTTAGAAGGTTGAGCATAAAAGGTGATGTCTTGTTAGTTGTGAAGCAAGTGTTGGGTGTGTGGAAGAGCAAGAACACCTCATTGAAGGAAATGTGCTTTAGAATTAAAGGCCTGTTAAAAAAGTTTAAAGCATGGAGCATCAGACACATTGAACGTGCTCTAAATGGAGAGGCACATGAAGCAGCTCAAAGCATGATTGGGGAGCTATTTGTGTTGAGGACCACTTTACCTCTTTATCATGGCCAGGAAAGTTTGGCTCAAGAAGAGGAGTTTTTGCTAACAGGAATCATTCCGAAGGAGATTCAGAAGTCTAAGAAGTATGGTTTTGTGCATAGAGCATACAGGTACAAATTGATTGGTGATGTCTTATACATGAAAGGGGCTGATCTCGTGTTGAGACGTGTACCTTGTTGGGAGGATCTTTATAGAGTGTTGGAAGAGAATCATGAAGGCGCATGTGGCGGCCATTTTGCTCTAAAGATCACCTTGCATAAGATCTTGCAAGAGGGGTATGTATGGCCTAGTTTGCACAAGGATGTTCATCATTGGTGTAGGTCTTGCAATAGGTGTCAAGCATTTGGGAAGAGAGTGTTGAAGCCAGAGCTATGAAAAAACATTATGGCCTTTGATGTGTTTGAAAAGTGGGGAATTGATGCAATAGGCCTGTTACCTATCAGAAGCAGGGGAGCAAGTTATATTTTGATTGGAGTGGACTATCTCTCTAGATGGGCAGAGGCTATAGCAGTAAAACAAATCACTGCAAAGGATGTGGCAAAATTTGTGTATGATGAAATATGTTGCAAGTTTGGGGTGCCACTGGAGCTACTTTCAGATAAGGGGCCAGGATCTAGAGATAAACTGCTAGACTTCTTATGCGCGAAGATGAAGATTAAGCACCAACATACCACTCCTTATTACCCAGAGTGTAATGGCTTAAATGAAAGATTCAATGGTGAGTTGGTACAAATCCTTTCGAAAGTGACAGAGCACCAAGGAAAGAATTGGGATTTGGAATTGCCTAGTGCATTATGGGCTTATGGTACTTCGGTGAAGACAGGTACAGGGTTTACTCCATTTCATTTGGTGCATGGAAAGAAAGCACGATTGCCTGTGGAAGTAGAGTTGCCCGCTGTCAAGATGCTAGAAAAGTTGCTTGGCCGCCTAGTGATGTATTCAAAGAGAGGCTGTTACAATTACAAGAGGTTCAGCTGGATAGGATGAGTGCATTGGAACATTATGGGCAGATGTAGGATAAGGCTTTGGCAAAGATAAATGAAAAGGTCAAAAGTAAGGGTATCAAGAAGCATGACTTGGTTTTGCGCTATAACATTAAGCTGGACAACACCTTCCAAAAGAAGTTTCAGATTAAGTGGGAAGGCCCTTTTAAGGTGGTGGAGTGTTTTGCAAATGGTACATATCAGCTGGCTAACCTGGATGGGATTCTGCATAAGTCAAGGGTCAATGGATTGCGTCTTAAATTATATCATGCCAGGTTAATGATGGTGAACCAAGATGAGCTGTCTGTGGATCAAGCAGTGTTGGTTAAGGATGAGGAGACTTGTGACGCTCCGAGTCTCATATCGCTTTTTGTTGTTGTTGATCATGAATGATCTAGCAGGCTAGGGGATGGGCAAATTATTTCAAGAGTTTTTTGGAGCAAGGGATTGTGCATATGTACATACACATGCATGGTACATCGAATAAAGGATTGCCCATTTTCCAGAGCCAGGTGGTTACGTGGGGCCCACATGTGTATAGGTAGGACAGGGTGTACCTACTTCATCGTTTTTCACTATTACCAGTTTCTGTGTGTTTTTTATTTAATATTGATGAGTTGGTAGCGTGTAAAACTTCTTGACCCAAGCTATCCGCGGGCCGACGACATGATGTAAGCAAGTGCGTCAGATGGCATGTAGTGGCGTTAGGAGGCCGAATGGGGTCAATACTTGCACGTGGATGCGTACGGGCACAACGTGGATGTTTTCTTGTTATAATTATACAGGAAGGTCATCATGAGGACCATATTTCTGGGCCACTTCGCGTGATGGCGGGATGCATTATTGAAAAAAGTCGAGTGCCAGGTGTGCGGATGATGCAAAAGGGTGACAACTATGCACTGCGAGGTCAGTTTTTGGCCTATTCGGAGTTCGTTTGAGGCCATCTAAAAGGCCAAGGGTTCCCAAGTAAAAAATCCAAGTGTAGGAACTGAAAAACCAAAGAGCAGACCAGAAAAAACGTGGAGAAGAGAGGAGGAACAGCCGCAACTGTGTTTTTGGGGTTTTTGGAACCTGTTTTGGCCATAAACTGCTCATCCGAGGTCGGATTTGAGCACTTTGACATTGTATCCTAGGGTTTTGGGCCGTTCCGGACGCGATGGCCTTGTCCATTTTGCCAAATTCCTTATTGTTTTTTTTTTCTGTTTTAGCTGTGTAAGTTTCTCCTCTGAGCGAAGCTTCTGCTCCAATTTGTGATTGTATCTGACATATTTTACCCATATTGTGTGAGCTATTTGCCCCATTGGTGCTCTCCCAAGCTCAGTTGTATCTAAACATCAGAAATTATCCTCTTTTGAGCTGAGTTTTTTGGGTGTGTGTGTGTGTCTCTCTCTCTCTCTGTGTGGAGTGGGTAAACGGATAGTCTCTCTCCTCTCGCTCCATCGGTGTGTTCCCTGTCTCGACCAGGTGGGTTGTGTAAGCCGAGTGGTGCCCCATAGTGTGTGTGTGCATATCTTACCACGAGTGTGTGTTGGGTTGTTATAGAGGCATTCTTTGTGTTTCCATCCCGCTCATAGCGGCAACGAAGATGGATGGAGTTATTATGTGATTATGATTTTGGAATTGAATATAAACCTGGGAAGGAAAATCTTGTGGTCGATGCCTTAAGTAGGAAGAGTATTGTACCAATTGTCACAACCTATACTACTTCTTTAATTGACCTTATTCGAGGAAGTATGACTCAAGACCCGTATTACAAAAATAACTAGTACTTGATAAACTTAAATGACCACACGAAGAAACAGGAGAGGCAAATCAAAGGCTTCCACGTTGAAGGAGATGACCTGTACTTCAATAACTATCTTTGTATTCCAAATCAAGGTGGAATCAAACTTCAGCACATGACATACCTATAGCAGGACATTTAGGATACATTAAAACTTACTCTACTATAAGAAAGAGTTTCTTTTGGCGAGGACTAAAGCGTAATGTGTTGAACTATGTTACAAGATGTTTAACATGTCAATGTATTAAAGTTGAACGAGTTTGATACCTCGGTAAGCTTCAACCTATTGAAACTCCACAAATGAAATGGGAATGTATAATTATGGATTTTATTACAGGACTTCCTACATCTCTGGGTGTTTTCATGAAAGGTGTTTTCATGTATCACGGTTTACCTCGCCGGATAATTTTTTATCGTGATGCGAAGTTCACCTCAAATTTTTGGAAAGCCTTACAGGAACCCAATTGGCCTTTAGTACTACTTATCACCCTCAAACTAATTAGGTAGACAGAAAGAACGAATCAAATCATTAAGGACATGTTAAGAGCTTATTGTATGCATGAGCAGAGTAAATGGACTAGATATTTGTATTTGGATGAATTTGCATATAATTCCTCATTCCAATGCTCAATTGGAATGTCTCCTTTTCAAGCATTGTATGGACAAGAGTGTCTTACTCCACTCAAATGGATAGACTCTCTCATACAAATTCAAGCATCCCAAGAAATGTTGGATGGATTGCAATTACAAACCGATTTTATACGGAAGGATATTAAGACTGCTCAAGATAGACAGAAGAGTTATGTTGACGCTAAACAATCTATCAGACTTTTTGAAGAAAGGGATATGATATTTCTGAGAGTAAAATCCAAACATAGTTCTTTATCAATGGGTAAGTGTAAGAAGCTAAGTGTCAGATATTGTGGAGATTTTGGAATCATAGAGCGGATTAATGATCAAGCTTACAGACTCTTGTTACCACCACACGTAAAAGTATATGATTTTTTTCACGACAGCTTACTCAAGAAGTATGTACCTGATCCGCAACACATTTTGGATGATTTTCTATTATCTACCTCTACCAATGGAACTTTTGAAGTATATCCCAAAGTGATACTTCAAAGTAGAACTAAGCCTCTACATAATCGGACCATTACTGAACACCTTGTTAAAGGGTTAACGTATCCTCACAAAGATGCCACTTGGGAACATGATGATGTAATGATACTAAATTATCCAGATTTTATGTCGAGGTGAGGACACCTCGATATTTTCAAGTGTGGGAGGATGTAAGATCCCCAATTTTTGGGTCTCTTTTAAAAATAAGAAAAATAGCTTTCAATGTCTATTTTGTTAAATTTTTATTTAAGATGCTTGATTGACAAAATTGTACGATTCTAAAGTAAAAAGCAAGGCCATTTCCATGTTTCAGTAGGTTAGACGGACGTTTGATTTAGTTTCGAAAAAATCCGCTATTTTTAGCTTTTTCATGCTTTTAGGTGTTTTTTTGCAAAAAGCAAGGTCGGATCCTTGATCTACATGTTCGGGGGAAGCTATGGTCAAGTTTGTAAAAATTTGCATTTTGAGTGCTTTTCACACTATTTTGAACTTGTCATGATTTTTAGTGCTTTTTAGTGAAAAGCAACTCCACTTTCTTATTCTAGTGCATGAAGGGAACCGTTGTTCAGTTTTAGAAAATTTTACTTTTTTTTCTTTTTACGCTATTTTCAGCTTTGCGTGCTTTTTGGCATTTTTGAAAAGCAATGTGATTTTTATGATAACGTAAGCATAAAAATATTAATTTTAGTCTCCATCGGATTTAAAAACGATCACCTAGAGCAAAAACAAGACCAAACGGGATTCTTACGGGAATTGATTTTATGAAAAGCGGTATCGTAAATATGCCAAGGTGGTATAGAAAAGTCATAATTATGCCGGGACATTACGGCGTGGCATAGTCTAGCTAATGTTCCATTAGTTGGTCGGATATTGTTAAATTGCCCAATTTTGCTGTAAAAATTGGATGGGTGGGAAAGTTGACCACCAAAAGCAAAGGCATGTTTTTAGCAAAGTTCCCAAAAGCTTGCAACTATTCCTGGCTCAAAACTAGCGCTAGATTTGTACTTGGGGGTTACTCCGGCCTGCCCTAGTGCCTATAAATTCAACTGCAAGCTTCAGTTTCTAGTGTCGTATGTTTCGTCTACTATCGCAAGGCTATACGTATCTATCATACGGAGTGGTGCAAGCTCTTCATCACCATCTCCATAATCTCTTCTATCTCCTCTCTCGTATCAATAGAAAGAGCTCTAAGAGTAGATTCTAACTGCCAAATCTCCACCAAGTTTAGAGCTGATTTGCAAAAAAATTACTTCACGCCCGTTTTGGACATGAGAGAGGAAGTCAAACTCCTTATAAGGCCCCTTTGTGAGTCCAAATTTTCCCTAATGAAAGTGGTTATGCATCCATCTTCTGTTCTAAAGTGGTTATAAAGGATTGATTGTGCCTCACCCAATTTGGGTGGAGTGCTCATCCGTGTGACATGATTGGATTATGGTTTATGGTTTTGGGATTGGATCATAAAGTGATCTGGATGGTTTATGGTAGACATGTAAGAGTAGAGACCCTGTACAATCTCACTGCTTGGAAAATGTTGTTTGTGCATATGGAAAGTGCTATTGTGATTAGACTCACATGTTATGTTTCTCATGACAGCGTTGCTACAAAACTAGGATCGCCTACATCGCTTAGTCTTAAACTAAAGGGTTGTTGACCTCGGGCTTTGTTGGATCATGGGGTGCTGCCTAGGTCTTCTTCTTTTTGTTAGGCTCATCTACACGGTTAGTGTGTCGGGGGTTGAATGACCTACACAGCTAACACTTCAAGGATTTTGCTTTGGATTTTTCTAAACACCCGATGATGGGCATCGAAGAGGCGTGGCGCTTAAACTGGTATGGTTAGTGTTGGTACCCTACCACCTACTGATACTTGGGATCCTTTCAGAGCTCGGATTCATGGAGGGAGATGAAGTGGCCTCAGCCTATGTTTGGTTCACGTAGGTTGGAGGTGGTCTTGCTCGCTCTCAGCGAAGTGAAAATATCTCTATCGGTAGTAGAGCCAATGTGAATGGGTGGACCGATCGATTCCTACACAGGGTCCGGTGCTCTGCTAGCTATTTTTTCATAAACTTTTTGATGTTATGGTATACCCAGATTTTATCATTGCATTAATACATGGTTGCCTGTTTCATTTAGATGGGGCATTTAAAGATTCTCTGTTGTCATTCTCTCACATCTCTGTGCACTATGTTTCACCCTCCACTATATTCTCTCTCTCTCTCTCTCTCTCTCTCTCTCTCTCTCTCTCTCTCTCTCTCTCTCTCTCTCTCTCTCTCTCTCTCTCTCTCTCTCTTCCGGCAAAGCGGTGTACACATATATTCACCCTCCACAATCTTATAATTTTCTTGAGTTCACGTTCATTTATAACACCCATTCAGAGGTAGCACTAGCCGCTAGGTGCCTCTGGATGCACGCCAACTCATAGCCTAAACTCCATGCTTGGTCGGGTGTTGAGAGCTCCTTCCCTATGCAAATGCTTCCGCAACTCTGATGTATATTGAAAATTGTATAAAGGTGTAATTTGTATATTTTGTGCATAGACCTCCGGGGAGGAGTATCTCTCAAGTCCCGTGCTATTCCAACCTCGTATTCGAGGCTTTGAGGCCACCTATTAGGATTTCCCATCTTCAAATACTTACTTGGGATTGTCCAATGAAGTTTTGAAGCTTCCACAAAATGGCTATGATGGAGAATTGAAACGTTTGTTTAGGGTTTTATCAGGGCAAAAGAAGCAGCGAGGCCACATCAAATCATCCACACACAAGAGTTTTGCGTTGATCTTGGATCTTTTTCAAATTAAATCATTCATGGTTGAATTTTTCTTCTTTTTGAGTATGTTTTTAGCTTCAAATCTTCTACAACTTGCTTGATTTTACAGCAAACTCTCATAGTCAGAGTCTCAACGCTTTCCTAGCTGCACTCCGCATTTCTTGACACCATCATGCCAT
This sequence comes from Adiantum capillus-veneris, assembly GCF_014529385.1. Lineage (NCBI taxonomy): Eukaryota > Viridiplantae > Streptophyta > Polypodiopsida > Polypodiales > Pteridaceae > Adiantum > Adiantum capillus-veneris. The sequence continues at coordinate 50,976,516 of NC_140959.1, read as the reverse complement.
TGGAAGAGAGAGAGAGAGAGAGAGAGAGAGAGAGAGAGAGCGAGAGAGAGAGAGAGCATGCATCCATGCAAAGGACTCGTACCCTTTTCCTTCCCCCCTCCATAATTTCCCCCTCTCCTGAGCTCTGATACCATTGTGAGACTGAGAGGACTGGAACATGCAACTCTCCACCCAACCACTCCCTATATAGGCCCTACCTAGCTATTAATAGGGCCCGTTGATTGCATGTCCGTCCTGGCCCTTGGCCTACCACCCAGTCTTACCCTAGGTATGACAGGAGTCACAATGGCTTATTGGAAAATTTAACTATAACACTATGCAAATGAAAAATGGTTAAGAGAATTATTTATTGTCGGTGCCTTCTCCTCAACTATGAGAGTTCCAACCTACACAAAATCAACTCACTATAAGTACCAATAAAAAGATAGCACAATAACTGACCATACATGCTAACTATCCCAATTTTAGTTAACCACATACAACAAGAGGATGTCCAAACTCATAAAATCCCTCCCACCAGGGATAACAACTGTCTAGAGTTTCTCAATAGAGAACCAAATGGATTGTGAGGGGTTATTTACTATAGATGGTGACGAAGGAAATTTGGAATGGCGGCCTCTACACCAAAACAAACTCCATTGCGCCACAAGGGAAATGAGATGAGGGCACCACCTAGTCTTGGAAGCGTGGACTAGGACCGCTACACAAAGAGAGAGAGAGAGAGAGAGAGAGAGAGAGAGAGAGAGAGAGAGAGCACTATGAATGAAGCATTAACCGTGGTGTGTGCACAAGGAATGGATGACTTCAAACACTCCCAACACAAATAGCATATAGATTACCAAACAATCACTCAAGGATTAGCCAAGATCACATCAAGCACTCTCACACGCATATACAACATTTCACTTAATTAACACAAGTAAGAGGAGGAGAGGTTACTAGCATGAAACAATTTGAACTCTAGGATATGCAAGAATAGAGTGAATGAATGAGCTTATGGGCTCATGGTGAGTGATACAAAGGCTCAATGGGTTGAGGGAGGCTTGAAATTACAAAGGGGAAGGCCTCTTTATATAGGAAAGAGAGTGATTAGGAGTGAGGTTAAGATACAAGTGTAATTTGTACAAATGAAGCTTGATTAGGGACATTCAACCAATGAAGAAGCTCCTTCCAAGCGATTTGTTGACCAATTAGCTCCATCATCACTTGTGTTGTCTTCACTCCTTCCTCCATAGCTTGAGTCCAAGAGCTTCCTTATTTTAAAATGTAAAGAATCTACATAAAATCAATACATATCTAGTAATAATAGAAAGGGGTTGAATGAGAACTTATGAATTACAACAAGATTAAGCATGACTTGAGAGGTGATTAGAAGAGGAACTTTGATGGGTTTTTGAGCTTGAGAGAGAGGAGGAAGGAGAGGAGGGTGAGAAGACTAATGGCTGATTTAAAAGAAGGTCTCAATGTGGAAAAGGAAGGGTGTGTGTGTGTAAAGGTAGGGGGGTGGTCTCCACCACAGTTGAAAAAACTGCCGTCCACCATTTTGGCCATATCTCCTAGACCGTAGGTGCAAAAATTATAAAAAAAATATGGCCAGAATCTTCAGCTCGTCAGTTACAACTTTGATGAAGACAACTTTTCTTGGATCGGAGTGGAAGTATTTTTTAAAAATTCAACAAAATCATGTGCCTGGTTTCTTCCTTTACCAAGTCTTCCACTTGGGTCCCATTTGTTTGAATCATCATATGGCTCCAAAGCCATGATGATATGAGCCACTCATGTCCCTTGAATCATGGGTGCATGGCTCCACAACCACATCATATCTTTTCTTTTCACATTTACATATTTTCCCTTCCCTTTACCACTAGGTTCTCCCTCTACCTTTCACCTCCGGTGAACTAGTCAAGAAAAAATCATTTTTTTAAAATTTTTCCAAGAGGTTGTTCTCACTCTTTCTTTTATTGTAAACCTCTAGAAGCAAGGAAAACCAACAAAATATGATAAACAAAAATTTGTGATAGGCTCGGATCATAGCCCCCCCAAACCTGGCTAGGGGTATTTATGCCTCTAGCCTACTTTCTTTGATCTTGAGCTGACCTTATCCTGATGTGATAAGGCTTTAGACGCCATCCATTTGTCCTGGTCTTGTGCACTTTACCATCAATGTCCTGAAGTCTGTAAGAGCCGTTTTTGAACTTTTTGGTGACCAAGAACGGGCCTTCCCATCGGAAAAGAAACTTTCCATCCTTACGAGTGTCGAAGCGATTGTCATATCGAAGCACCAGAGATCCCTTTTTGATGTCTTTGGATGCTAGCTTTTTGTTGAACTTTTCTCTGCGCTTCTCTGCTTCTTGAGAATAGTGGTTGATGGCTTCTTCACGATCCAATTGCAGCCTCTCTAGATCCATGATCCTTTGATGTACTTTCTCCTTTTGAGAGCCTACCTGGCTACCCAATATTCGAAGACTTGTTAACTTCACTTCAATGGGCAAAAGCGCCTCCTTTCCATAAACCAAATGAAAGGGTGTGTACCCTAATGTGGTTTTGAAGGAGGTTCTATAGGCCCATAGAGCTCCATTCAGGTGTTTGTCCCAATCTTGGCGCCTGGCATGTACCTGTTTGGTGAGAATTTTGCAAATGATTCCATTTACCTTTTCCACCAAACCATTGCACTGAGGGTAGTAAGGAGTAGAGTGTTGATGCTGAATATTTAGCTTCTTCATGAGTTCTCCTACCAAGTCTGCTCTAAACCCTGGTCCTCTATCAGATAGTATTTCAAGAGGGGTGCCAAACCGGCAACAAATGTGGTCAAAGATGAACTGACTCACATCCTTAGCAGTAATTCTATTGGTCGGCATAGCCTCAGCCCATCTAGTCATGTAGTCTACTCCCATGATGATGTACTCTTTACCTGACTGAGTGCGTGGTAGAGGCCCTATGGCATCAATTCCCCACTTCTCAAAGGGCCCATATACCTTTATTGGGTTCTGAGGTTCAGCTATGAGCCGTCGTGGTCCTGCTTTCTGACATTCATCACATGTTTGACACCAATATTTGACATCACGATGAAGACTTGGCCAAGTAAACCCAGCTTGTAGAACCTTTCTACTAGTGACATCGTGTGCAAAGTGTCCTCCACACATATCATCGTGACAAGCTTTTAAAATCTCTTCAATTTCACTCTTCAAAGGAACTCTCCTAAGCACACTATCCTTACCAAGACAATACAAGTCATCATTTACTATGCGATACCTGGTAGCCTTCCTAGCTAACCATCGCCTTTCCCCTGCATTCAAGTGTTTAGGAGCCTCTCCTTGCTCCAGAATGTGCATAATATCTTCCAAGTCCTCCTTGCCTTGCTGAAGTGGAAGTTTGATGGCCACTGCTCCCACTATTGACTCATTTAACTTTGATGATGCTAGGTGGTCTGCATCCTTGTTCTGGTCTCTTGGTACATGATGTACTTGTGCCTCCCTAAATCTCCTCATAAGAGCTCTTGCTTCTCTCATTTTAGTAGAGAGACGGGCATTTTTGCAAGCCCATGTACCTTGCATTTGCCTTACCAAAAGCATGGAGTCACCAAAAGCGTTTAATCTCTTAATTGAATTATCGAGGCACCAGCAAAGGCCATGAATTAGAGCATGATATTCTGCTTCATTGTTGGAGTGGACATCTTCTAGAGTGATCCCTTCACCATGGATCCTCTCTCCCAATGGGGATAAGACCACGATGCCTGCAGATGCCTTATCCTTGGTTCTCTTGTATGCTCCATCAAAGTAGAGGCTATAAGCATTGACCAAAGCCTCTAGAGCTGGAGGTGGCGGAAGTTCCTTTCTCTTCAAATGGCAAACTTTTTCATAGCACTTGTTTGTTAAAATGTCGGCTAAGCATGCTCGAGTTGTTCTTTCAACCTGTATTGTATAATCAAACTCTTGAAGTCGCACCACCCACTTTGCTATTTTGTCAGAGATTTCCATATGTTGTAGTGCATAGGGAAACATATCCTCCACAGTGATAATTACAAACCTCTTCGGCAGCAAGTATGGCCGAAATTTGGTTACCGCAAACATGAGAGCTAACACTAGCTGTTCCATTAGGGTGTAGGCCTTCTCTGTGTTTTCCATGAGGCGGCTAGCAAAATACACAGGCCTCATAAAGGAGGTTTTTGGATCTTTTTGTAGGAGGGCAGCACCAATGGCTTCTTCTCCCACACTAGGGTTTACAAAGAATGTTTCTTCCCAACAAGGTTGGAGGATTACAGGGAGTGACCCTAACATTTTTTTAATCTCTCTAAAATGCCCTTCACTTTCTTCACTCCAAACAAGCGTCTCTTGACGAGTCAGCTGTTGTAGAGGAAATATCACTTGGGAGAGTAAGTGTATGAATCTACTCAAATATCTTAGCTTTTGCAAGAAGGAGATTAATTGTTTGATGGAAGTTGGGGAAGGTAGATTTAGCAATGTTTCTATCTTTTCAGGATCTACCTCGATTCCATCAATGGACACTACATGCCCTAATAGTGTAACCTTGATTTCCCCAATGTGACATTTGTCCTTGTTTAGTTGTCCACCCAGCTTAGCTAAACGAGTAAATCCTTCATCAATCTTGCCGAGATGCATACTTTTGGAGCTGTAAATACAAAAGTCATCTATGAAAACCCTTATGGACTTACCAAAGTAAGGTTGGAAGACCATGTTCATGAATCGTTGAAAGGTGGCTGGAGCGTTGGTGAGACCAAAAGGCATGACTCGAAATGCAAAACATCCCCATGGTGTGATGAAAGTAGTCTTCTTCTGGTCCTCCTCTGCAATGCGTATTTGAAAGTAGCCAGAGTAGCCATCACACACTGTGTATCTCTCATGGCCTGCTACTTCATTTAGAATCTCATCTTGAAATGGGAGAGGGAAGTGGTCCCTCTTTGTTGCAGCATTTAGTGGCTTGTAATCCACGCACACTCGCCATTTACCATTCTTCTTTGGCCTCACCACTACTGGGGAGACCCATTCTGAATCTTCTACTGGGTATATGAATCCTGCTTCTAAGAGTCTCTTCACCTCAGACAACAGTGCATTTTGTTGCACAACTCCTAATCTTCTTAGTTTTTGTACTACTGGCTTGCTCCCTTCTTTTAGATGGATATGATGCTTCACTGCAGTGACACCTGTAATGTGAGTGTAATCAGAAATAAACAATGATGCATGCTTCTTGAGAACATTTACATAACCCTCCTTTTCTTCTTCCTTTATATCCTTGGATAACATCTCCTCTAGGCTGGCATCCCACACATTCTTCATTTGGATCCTTGGGTTGTCTTCTGATGAGGTAGTTTCCTTTATGGTGACGCCCATGACTTCGAGAGTGCTATCACTCTCTTCACTTGAACTCTCTTCCTCGTCCATGGATGAGGAGCATCCACTTGAGCTCCACTCATCAGCTGACGTCTCTAGTTCAAGGTTCTCTTGTCGCCCATTATTTAGGTTATAAACCACCTTCCGACTATGGCCACCCATGCGAGGCCTCAACTCCAAGTCTCCTGTTGCCCAATCTTGCCTAGCTCCTATACCCATGAGCCAAGGTCGTCCTAAAATAAGGGGGTATCCTTCTCCGTTTACTGGCATCACATAAGCATCAACCTCTGTAGTGATTCCAAAAACAGAAACTCTCAAAGCTTTCACTACACCCACACAAGTGACAGAGACATTATTGGCCATTTTTGCCCTAAAGTTTGATGATTCCATTACCTCTAAACCCAATTGATGCATTAGCTTTTCTGTCATGACACAAACCTCTGCTCCACTGTCAATGTAAGTTTTTGGAATCCGTTGTCCCTTGATTTGAGCCTCCACCAAAGGCACTATATCCTTGAGACCATATGCTTTGATTACACTTACTAGCTTACTTCGCTTTGCTCTCGTGCTCACCATTTTTGACCATTGTCGTCGAAGCTTTGGGGAGATATGAAGTAGTTGTGGCCAAGTAATCTTTGGTCCTTGAGAACTCACATCAGCTGTCAAGTCATAAGGTTGTGTCTGAGATCCCATAGGGAAATCAGAGATGTCAATTTGAGACCTAGTACGGGTCTTTCTCTTCTTGGCTTCATATTTAGTTGCCCGAGATGTACTTGCTTCATTGCTTGCATCCTTGCTTGTTTCTTTACCTACTTCATCTTGGACACGCACACGTTTGATAGGCATTGTAGCCACTTCATCTATCTTCATCTTACCTTTAGCTATTTCTTCCTGGTTGCTTCTGCCCTTGAGGACCTCCTCCATCCTTATGATGCTCACATTTGGTTGAGTAGCAGGGGCTTGAGCTTGAGCACGAGGTGGCTGCAAAATTTGAGGTTGCGGTTGCTCTTGTGCTTGAGCTCTAGCACGGGGTGGACTTACTTGTTGTCGAGGACCTCTGACAGGGTAGTCATATCTTCTGGGATGAGGGCAATTATACATGCCGTGGCCAATTTCCCCACAATTGTAACACAACATTTCCCTTGCTTGACGTCGCATTGGTGGCCGATTCCCACCATTTCCCTCAATAGGCCTCCTTACACCCTGCACAAGATTTACTCTCAACCCCTCTAGCTGGTTTGTGAGATTGTTTATTTGTTGGAGCATATCTTCTTGTTGACCTCTATTGAGGTCTGGTGCATTAGGCACATTTGGAGGTATGTGAGAAGCTTCCATAGTTGTGATATTGCCTCCCAAAGCTAGCTGGCCAGCTTGGGCTTGATAGAGAATCTTTCTATTCTTTTCCCTAGCAATTCTTAAGGCATCTTCAAAAGCATTTGGAAATTTTCCCTTTACCTTCTCCCTTAGCAAGGGGTACAAACCTGAGATAAATCGATCCTTTTGGAGGCAATTGGGAGCTCGCTCACCAGGGTTTAGTGAGTTCTACCATTGCCCCCAAAGTTTCAGAAAACCTTCCTCATAGGTTGCATAACCATGAGGGTCAACTTGATGAAGGGACAGAAGTCGTTGCCATAGTTCTTCTGCCGAATTGGCTCGTTGAAATCTTCGTAGGAAAGCCACCTTCAATCCCTCCCAATCAATTCTTTGGGTTGGATCTAGAGCCTGGAACCATACCCTAGCTTCTTCTTTGAGCACCAAAGGAAAAGCTCTCAATTTCACTGCTTCGTCATCCCTCCCGGAGACAAGGAAAGCCATCTCCAAGTTATCCAAAAAATCCCCAGCATTTTCCCCACTACGCCCAAAAAAATTTGGGAAAGCCATCATAAAAGTGGGTTGCCTTCCTCTCAATATAGCACAAAGATGAAAACGTCTAGGCCCAAATCATATCTTATTAAGGGTAGAATAAATGGATTGATAGATGCATTAATCTAAGCTAGACGACGAGGGCCTAGTAAGTCCCTTATGATGTTTTGGAACCTAAGCTTTGTGCTAGCTATTATATGCACAGTTTGTCTAGCAAGAGGTTGGAAAGGTCCATATAAATCCCTATGATTCATGGAGTATGCTTAAAGCAAGATGAAGATGTGAACATCAAAAGATACATTATACTCCAAAATAGGAAATATTATAGGGTCAGGGGACAGCAATATCTCTCTCAACCTCTCAGCTCCAAAATAGAAGACCAATCTTTGTTGGAAAAAAATCTTTCTATCAATGCGCACATTCACCCTAATATTATGAACTGATTGAAAGTTGTGGAAAATGGGATTATTCATTGGTGCATTAATTACAACCTTCCATGAAGCACTTCATTGAAGTTGAGCTCTCTTGGATCCCACCATTTGAGAGATGCGAAGAATTTGCTCACCGGTGATTAGCCTAGCTTTGGTGTGACCATCTTCAGCTTTGTAGAGTTCATAGGGTTCGATGGCTACCCTCTCAACCACCTTGAGCCTTCTTGCTAGTAGTAGTTGGAGTGCATCACCATATGTAGCCTCTTGCCAATACCGCACCCCATTGATGTGTAGCTCCCCCTCCAAAAACTTGTTAATACCCGAGTTTGAGAGTGCTTTCACCACCTGAAGTCGAGGCTTCAAAGGAAGTGTCTTCACACTAGCCACAAAGCACTCAACACAGTTTTTTGACCTAGGGACTTGATGACTACAAGATTTTCCTTGAAGCAAAGAAGGGTGTGTGTAGTTAACTCTCTTTACCCGCATACGTGCCGTTTGTAGATAAAGACGCTTCTTTTCTCGAGCTTCTTGGGGAGACCATAGTGGAAGTCTCGGAGAATTTGATGGATCTTCCTTCATAGGACTGATAGAGCGCTGCTTGAGAGATCCTCAGTGGGGGCACCAATTTATGACGAAGGAAATTTGGAATGGCGGCCTCTACACCAAAACAAACTCCATTGCGCCACAAGGGAAATGAGATGAGGGCACCACCTAGTCTTGGAAGCGTGGACTAGGACCGCTACACAAAGAGAGAGAGAGAGAGAGAGAGAGAGAGAGAGAGAGAGAGAGAGAGAGAGAGAGCACTATGAATGAAGCATTAACCGTGGTGTGTGCACAAGGAATGGATGACTTCAAACACTCCCAACACAAATAGCATATAGATTACCAAACAATCACTCAAGGATTAGCCAAGATCACATCAAGCACTCTCACACGCATATACAACATTTCACTTAATTAACACAAGTAAGAGGAGGAGAGGTTACTAGCATGAAACAATTTGAACTCTAGGATGTGCAAGAATAGAGTGAATGAATGAGCTTATGGGCTCATGGTGAGTGATACAAAGGCTCAATGGGTTGAGGGAGGCTTGAAATTACAAAGGGGAAGGCCTCTTTATATAGGAAAGAGAGTGATTAGGAGTGAGGTTAAGATACAAGTGTAATTTGTACAAATGAAGCTTGATTAGGGACATTCAACCAATGAAGAAGCTCCTTCCAAGTGATTTGTTGACCAATTAGCTCCATCATCACTTGTGTTGTCTTCACTCCTTCCTCCATAGCTTGAGTCCAAGAGCTTCCTTATTTTAAAATGTAAAGAATCTACATAAAATCAATACATATCTAGTAATAATAGAAAGGGGTTGAATGAGAACTTATGAATTACAACAAGATTAAGCATGACTTGAGAGGTGATTAGAAGAGGAACTTTGATGGGTTTTTGAGCTTGAGAGAGAGGAGGAAGGAGAGGAGGGTGAGAAGACTAATGGCTGATTTAAAAGAAGGTCTCAATGTGGAAAAGGAAGGGTGTGTGTGTGTAAAGGTAGGGGGGTGGTCTCCACCACAGTTGAAAAAACTGCCGTCCACCATTTTGGCCATATCTCCTAGACCGTAGGTGCAAAAATTATAAAAAAAATATGGCCAGAATCTTCAGCTCGTCAGTTACAACTTTGATGAAGACAACTTTTCTTGGATCGGAGTGGAAGTATTTTTTAAAAATTCAACAAAATCATGTGCCTGGTTTCTTCCTTTACCAAGTCTTCCACTTGGGTCCCATTTGTTTGAATCATCATATGGCTCCAAAGCCATGATGATATGAGCCACTCATGTCCCTTGAATCATGGGTGCATGGCTCCACAACCACATCATATCTTTTCTTTTCACATTTACATATTTTCCCTTCCCTTTACCACTAGGTTCTCCCTCTACCTTTCACCTCCGGTGAACTAGTCAAGAAAAAATCATTTTTTTAAAATTTTTCCAAGAGGTTGTTCTCACTCTTTCTTTTATTGTAAACCTCTAGAAGCAAGGAAAACCAACAAAATATGATAAACAAAAATTTGTGATAGGCTCGGATCATAGCCCCCCCAAACCTGGCTAGGGATATTTATGCCTCTAGCCTACTTTCTTTGATCTTGAGCTGACCTTATCCTGATGTGATAAGGCTTTAGACGCCATCCATTTGTCCTGGTCTTGTGCACTTTACCATCAATGTCCTGAAGTCTGTAAGAGCCGTTTTTGAACTTTTTGGTGACCAAGAACGGGCCTTCCCATCGGAAAAGAAACTTTCCATCCTTACGAGTGTCGAAGCGATTGTCATATCGAAGCACCAGAGATCCCTTTTTGATGTCTTTGGATGCTAGCTTTTTGTTGAACTTTTCTCTGCGCTTCTCTGCTTCTTGAGAATAGTGGTTGATGGCTTCTTCACGATCCAATTGCAGCCTCTCTAGATCCATGATCCTTTGATGTACTTTCTCCTTTTGAGAGCCTACCTGGCTACCCAATATTCGAAGACTTGTTAACTTCACTTCAATGGGCAAAAGCGCCTCCTTTCCATAAACCAAATTAAAGGGTGTGTACCCTAATGTGGTTTTGAAGGAGGTTCTATAGGCCCATAGAGCTCCATTCAGGTGTTTGTCCCAATCTTGGCGCCTGGCATGTACCTGTTTGGTGAGAATTTTGCAAATGATTCCATTTACCTTTTCCACCAAACCATTGCACTGAGGGTAGTAAGGAGTAGAGTGTTGATGCTGAATATTTAGCTTCTTCATGAGTTCTCCTACCAAGTCTGCTCTAAACCCTGGTCCTCTATCAGATAGTATTTCAAGAGGGGTGCCAAACCGGCAACAAATGTGGTCAAAGATGAACTGACTCACATCCTTAGCAGTAATTCTATTGGTCGGCATAGCCTCAGCCCATCTAGTCATGTAGTCTACTCCCATGATGATGTACTCTTTACCTGACTGAGTGCGTGGTAGAGGCCCTATGGCATCAATTCCCCACTTCTCAAAGGGCCCATATACCTTTATTGGGTTCTGAGGCACAGTACTAGCATGGGCTAGTCAACTAAAAGACTATTTTCAAATGAAGACTTTCCCGACTGTGACATGGTCAAGTGTGCATCAAATCACCTGACTTGTAGCACTACACTATGGTGCAATCCCACCAAACAACACATGAAAAGACCTCGCATGTAGCATGCATTCAAAATTTTATTTTCAGCCCATTTCTTACCCACACAATACAAAGATAAGCATGCCACCAATGGAATTGAATTTTCCAAGGTAGAAATGAAGATGTACAGGCTTACACTGATTGTTTTTGGAATTTTCTCATTCAGCTTCAAGCTATTGAACATGTCAACTACAGGAAACTAGAGTGCAGGTATAAATCTAGATTAGCACTACATATTGGTACTGAAGTATACATGTTTGGGCGAGATTCACTGTCAAAAGCTATTAATTTGGCACTCAATACTGTGAGAAAGAAAGGCCAACATCAACTTCAATCTAGTTAGTCTACTAACACTAACCATAACAAGAGAGTTCCTTCCTCTCCTAGCTTTGACATGAACAAAAACTAGAGTTGTACCTTCTTCAAGAGATGTAGATTTGACAACTCTGCTCCATCCTCTCAACCTCATGGAAACAAAAACAACCACATGAAGTAGAGGGACAACCAAAATATTTCCAACAATCAATGCCCTAATCAACCTTCCAACGGTAATAAAAAGGTGAAATGTTTTAAATGTTTCTAGTTTGGGCACTGTGTAGATAAGTGCACAAACAATCATGCTAAGAGAAACGATCATCCCAATGGCCAACCTAATGGAGTCACACACAACCACAACCAAAGACCATTCAACAAAAACCACTCAAATAGTGGACAAGTTTTAACCTCATCAAATATGATATTCCTGACAACAACGAAGTTGAAGTCAATTACAATGAGGGCTATGATTCCATGTATGATATCAATAACAATCCTTGTCTAGTTATTCCAATATCTCCAGTACACACTCTATTCAAAGTGAATGACACAGTTATCACAATTCTTTTAGATGATGTTAGTAGCCATGATTTCATCTCTGCACAATTGACACAACAACTTTCTCTCTCTCAACTCTCTTCACCTCATGAAGTAAAGACTATCTTTAATAATCAAGGTTTCAATTGTAAAACTCAAGTCACTATTAAAGTTTGCATTGGTGAATTTGTCCATACACATGTATTTCTAGTTGCACCATTGCATGTATTGATATGATTTTGAGAATTCCTTTTTGACATGAATTCATCTCACCAATCAATTACAAAACAGGTACTTTGACCCTCACCCATGAGAATAAAACCTACTCCAACTAAAAAAACCTAGAACACCAAAAAAAATTCACTACTTTCTCACACTCAAGCCAAATAAGCAATTCGAAAGTAAGGAAAAGAATATCTACAGCTTGTAACCAACTCTCTACTCCAACCGAAACTCCTTAAGAATCTTCACACGATGATTTTCTCTCACAATTTAGACATTGTTTCATGCATGCTCTGCCTCTTGGAATACCACCATCACGCCCAAATTGATATTATCTTGGGTAGCGATTCACCTTGTAGAGCACCCAATCATGTAAATCCAACCGCACAAAGGGAAATACAAACCCAAATCATAGATCTACTTGACCAAGGACTTATTATACTTAGTAGTTCACGATACAGAGCTCTATTACTTCTTGTTAAGAAGAAAAAAGGAACCTTTTGTATGTGTATTGACTACAGAGTCCTAAACAAGATCACCATTAAGAATAGATTCCCTATTCCCAAAGTGGATGATCTACTGGAAAAACTAAAAGGGGTAAATATTTGTAGCAAAATTGACCTTAAATCAGGGCACAACCAAGTCAAAATGTTTGAGGAAGATGTTTACAAAACTACATTATAACACAAAAAAGACACTATGAATTTCATGCCATTTAGTTTGACAAATATACCAGCTACCTTCACTCGTATGATGAATCAAATTTCCATATACCATCAAGACCTTCTCGTTGTATTTTTTGATGATATTCTTGTGTGTAGTAAATTTGAGCAAGAATAGGAGCATTTAACACGTATCTTTGACCTTCTGTCACAAAATCATTTATATCTGAATCCCAAAAAGAGTTCATTTTTTCAATTTGAAATCAAGTATTTGAGACACACTGTAGCAGGACGAAGAATACATATAGACCCCAAGAAAATTGAAGGTATTTAATTATGGCATAGACCCAAAAACTTTCATGAGCTACGTTCTTTCATTGGTCCATGCAGTTATTGATAAAAGTTGGTTCATAATTTTTCTTACAAATTTCATTATCTGACTCTCCTATTGAAGAAAAATACCTTGTATGTATGGACTCATTTACAAGATAGTTTATTTATCTCACTCAAGAATGCTTTGACTAATGTACCTATGTTGCAGTTGTCTAATTTTGATTGACCATTCTTTCTGGCAGTCACTGATGTTAGTGGGAAAGGTGTCAGTGCAATTTCTGGGCAAGATAACTATCCACTTGCATTTGAGAGTTACAAATTCAAACCCTTTGAATCTAAGTTCAGTACATATGACAAAGTATTAACTATAATAGTGCATGCTTTTAAAATTTGGAAACATCATTTAATGGACGTTGATTTGATAATTAAAACGGATCAGTAAAGTATCAAGTATTTATTATCTCAATCCCTAATCGATGATAGGCATATTAAGTGGTTGAATTTATTCAAAGTTTTGAGCCCAACATTTAGTACCAATCCTCGTAAAGAAAAAAATTTGTGGTCGATGCTTTGAATCAAAGACCCTCTCTTATTAATTTATCAATTATAATGAGTACTTCATTTGATTATATGCATGATATCATTTTATGCACAAGATGATGATTTCAGAATCCCATGATTGCATATTCTTGACAGCTTTGTGTGCACATTTATTGAATACACCATCATCAAGGTGATTAGACAATAAAGAGGACCTTTAAGGAAAAGTTGGTATTGGACTCAAAGGCCTAAAGATCTAGAGAACCTTTCTCTAGGTTTTCCAGAATATCCCAACTCCTTCGAATGCTATACAAGTGTTATAACTCTTTGTAGGGCCTTAAGATCGGTTCAAGCTTCTTGAAAAAAGGCATTTCCCATAGGTAGGTGAGAGTGTTTTCATGCTTTGATAGGTTCAGAAGAGAAATTTCCGTTTTCATACCCATCACCAAGGTGAGCGACCTCCCCCGACGGACAAGAAGGAAGACCACAACCTTTTCAATGCCGATTGAGGAGAAGCATTCAAGTAGTCGACCCGAGTGTGTTTTCTTTGCGAGATTTTGATTTTATCTTTTGCAATCAGAACCAATTTTGCGAGTTTTTTCACTTTAGTTTTAGAGCCTTTTCTACTAACACCACAAAAAACATTAGTTCAAAATAGAGACATTACTATATACACTACACACCAAAACAACATGTATCATTTTGCATAACTTGGCTTTAGATTGAAAGCCTTTTCTAACGACACAAAAAATGTTAATTTAAAACGGAGACATTATACATAATATACACACCAAAAACATGTACAAGTTTCCAAAAAAGAACTATTTTTGTGCTTGTACATTTGGCAAGATAGAAACCACAAAACATACATCTATAGTTAAAAGGGATTCAACAAAAGTTTCAAAAGGTGGAGGAAAGTAACTCCATTGCTCTCACATAAGAGATGTCTCTTTTGATGCATACCTTCAGATAAATTTTGCTAACGTTTTGGTCCACTACACCACAGGATTTATCTTGTGGGTCTTCCCTAATACAAATGCAAGGTCTATGGGAGATAGTACAGGCTGATGAATGACCATGTGCTATTTTGGTTGAAACCCAAGTATATGCACATACACATAATACATGTGTTTACATGCCAAAAATGTTCTATGTGTGGATTCTCTCTTCTGAAAATCAAGGGAGGTGCAACTATGTTCTGTACATCATAACAACTCTCTATAAAAAGTCAAAATCCTATGTGTTTTCCACTTTCCATTTTCTCTTCCAAGAATGTTGCAACCATACTTGCATCTAACTACACTCTCTTTCGTGCTTCCTTAGAAATACCATGTCTCCACTTACGCGCTCGTGTCGCTCCACTCCTATGACAAGAAAATGAGCAAAGGAAAGCCAATCAAGTTTATTTGAATCTTACAAGATTAATCAGCAGTTATAAGGGCTTGTTAAAAAGTCAATTTTTAAGCTGAAAGTGTGCCAGATGCAGCTCTAAGGGTCAGAAGATGTGCTAGTAATGCTAAACAGTGAGTATTCTTGAAGTGGTCATAGCTGGGATTTTATTAATCCGAGTTGAAGTACTCAAAAAACTCTACGTGCCTATCTTAACGGCCTTCCTTAGGCCCTTGGGCGTCCACACAATAAGGCTTTGGGCATCAGCAAAACGAGCATTATCTGCACTCCACGAGACAATTTATGAAAAGGACCGTCAATCGCATCCTTCATGAATGGATGTTGCCCAAAGCCTTATTGTGTGGACGCCCAAGGGCCTAAGGAAAGCCGCCCAAAGTAAACCAAATAAATATGGCCGCCCAATGGGGTTAAAAAAAAGGGGTTTTAAAACCTAATGTAAAAGGAAATTCATCCATGGCATTCAACAGGGCGCAGAAGGCATAGGAAGAGGAAAACAGCTTCGCGTTGATTTCCATGGCGCTCATATGAATCCGCTGTAGAGTCAAAAATGGCTCATAACGCCGGCACGAACAATTTTGGAACCACTCCCGTGCTATTCCGTGATGGCCAAAAATTCGGACCTACCACATCATTAGAGTGGCTACCCATTAGCGACGTCGCTAATGGGTATGCCAAACATAGAATATGGTGCATGCAACCTACAAAATCATCCGATTTTGCTTTCTCTTGTGGGGTAACTCAACATCTTAAGCTCTTAATCCTCCTCCTCATCATCTCGTGTCTCTCTCTCCGGATATTATCAAGCTCGGGAGTTCTGAAGATCCTCTACATAATCTCTTAAGCCTCCTCCTCCTAACCTCCTTCTCATAACTCCATATTCTTAAGCTCCTTATGATCTCCATATTCGGAATCTCCCCATAATATCTTAAGCTCAAAAGCTCGCATAATCAAGTTCCTAACCTTGCTAATCTCCCAATTTTGCCCTCAAGCCACCCTAAACCTCGCTATTCTCCTTTAACCTAATCCCTTTCGAATTCATAAGCTAACCTATCATTAAACCATCATTAGCTTTGTTAACCATAAGCTCTCCGAGAGAAGTTTTCTCCTAATATTATTGAGAAAAATTAATTGAAAGCTCTTTCGAGGCCAAGCTCATAAGGTCCCATTAACCGTCTCTTAATGACATATGCCATCCAAGCCTAATCTCGGAAGGCGAGAAGCCAAGATCTTTCTCTGGGAGAGGGGACCGAACTCCTAAGCCAAGGAAGCAAAAGCCAAATCAAACGGACATTGGAAGTAAAAACTCTTGTGCCTTAATGAGAAGAAGCAGAAAGCGGGACAAATCAGGTCTTTGATAATTTTCTTCATTAGCACCTGGTTTAAGCCAGGTCTCATCTTGTAAGGAGCACTAAGCCTCCATTAATGATTGATTAATGATGACTATCGTTGATTAACTAGAATTTAGAGAACCTGAAGAGATTTGATAAAAATCTAGCAACAACAGATTTGCCCAAAATGTTGGGCTTAGTTCAAGGATGCTTGCAAGAAGTAAAAGCTACGAAGATGAAAAAGCAGCTTGATGATGCAGTGGAGATGGCACTCGATGTTGTGCATGAGCAGTATGGAATTTTTCAAGGACATGATCCAGATGGACTCCTTGCATGTTATAAAGTGGAAATGAAGAGCCGAGGAATTCCAGAAGATCGAATGATTTCAACCTTTGAAGAAGTTGTAACCTCCGAGTTTAAAGATAAGGTACGAGAATTGGCCGAAACATATGCCACGTAGTGGGACTATTTTGCAGATGGTTTTGTTCATGAAAGCGCAAGAATTATCGAGTTAATAAAGAAGGATATTAATGAACGAGGAGTGAACGAGGCCATATTATTTTCTATGAAGAAGAAGGGGAGCAGATGCAGTTCCTTAATTATGATCAATTTTAGGACCATATTTCTACAAGTAAATCCAAGGAAAATACAGCTTTGTAAGAAGTAGATTCAACTTCAAAGGACCATATTTTGAGCAACCAAGCAAAGGTACATAATGAATTTACTGTTGAAACACCAATGTATGAATTTTTTTCAAAGATTTCTCGCATGGAAGTTATCTCGAATAATGGTTCTTGTGAAGAGCCAAACTGTACAACAAAATTTTTTCAAGCTACTGACCTTGGCTGGGTTGCTCTCAACAAGTTTATCAAGAAGATGAGCCACTACAGGATTCTAATGGTTCTATCGGCACTATAGCTAAGCAGGGCAGTAGAGTTATTGTAGATGATTGCAGAATCAAATCTATTATACATGCAATAGCTAGTGAAGTGGTCAAGATTGTGAACCTAACACAGGATGTACCTGATAATGCCAATGATCTTATGGTTGCTTCTGGAAATATGTTTGGCTAATCTATTATCACAGAAGAAGATTCCATAATTGATGGGTTTTTGGCCCAATCTGAAGGAGAAGGTTATAGAAGTATAACTCAGCTTTGTGATGCATGTACCCCATCAGAGCGGGTGCCTGATGTACCTTTTCAAAGTTATAATGGCTTGCTAAGTAGCATGGATACGGATGAGGAATCAGAGGGTGATATTGAAGATTGCCTACATCATGCTGATTGTGAGCAGGATATTGACATGGATTGTACATCTATGCTTATATATGGGCTGCAAGAGGAGCCAACTCGTATAGATTTGATGAATGATGGGACTTCCAAGGTTGATTTTTCCAAGGATGTTATGGATGAAGATTTTCAGGACAAAGCTATTATTCATTATCAAACTCAAGAGACAGGTAAAAATCACTCTGATGATAAAGGTCTAGAAAGTCCTAAGATTTTCCGTAATGGCTGTGAAGCTAGAGGGGGTGATGATGCTAAATCATCCCTGATAATGCATAAAGTGCTCATAATTTTTCATTTCTTTGGACAATGTGCCAAATGTGGCTGGATTTGGATATTATTCCTAATTTTTATGTTAGTGATGTCCTGGCTACGAGTAAAAGGGAGTCAAAGTTCTTTAATTCTTGTTGGTAACGACCTTAAGTTACCAAAAGTTTATGAGATGTGGCTCTTGCACTATGCTTCAGGTGAAGCTCTAGTATATTGCAGAGGCCATCAATACTATGTGATATGAATGGTATTTGATCCAACCTTCTTTTTGTTTTATCTACCTTTATCAACTACGTGAGCTTGATGAAAAGTAGCTTAAGGTATTTATAGAAGATGCAGCTTGGGCACAGACCGGAGGCTGTGCAGGCTCAGAGGGGGTGAATGTCGTGCCGCTCTGCTCCTATGACAAGAAAATGAGCAAAGGAAAGCCAATAAGGTATATTTGAATCTTATAGGATTAATCAGCAGTTATAAGGGCTTGCTAACAAGCCAATTCTTAAGCTGAAAGTGTGCCATATGCGGCTCTAAGGGTCAGAAGATGTGTTGGTAATGCTAAACAGGGAGTATTCTTGAAGTGATCATATCTAGGATTTTATTAATCCAAGTTTAAGTACTCAAACAACTCTACGTGCCTATATCTACGGCTCGTCAATCAGAGCTACGGGTAAGAAGTTATGACAGTTTTAAGTTGAGCCAGTAGCGGATATGTATCAGATTGGGCAATTGCAGCTGAAGGGACAAGAATGAAATGAATGCGTGGGGCTGAAGCATTCACTTTGTGGAGTGCGTCAGTCTTTTCAGATCAGTGATCGGAGTCCCGCTTGCCAAGTTATGAGCCGTTAAAGATTCTTCGAGGGCCAGTTCTGTGTCAGTCTAGCTGACTCGGCTGGAGAGCCATCTGAGAATTTTTGAGATTTAATTGGGTTTTGATATGCGGGAGCAACAAGTGCTTTGAAGAGTCTCCTGTTTGGAATGTTGTCTTTTGGAATGCAATGATTACAGGGAATGCCGACACGGTTGTGGCAAGGTCTGCAACACTAAACTGGGTAACAAAAATCTCGATGATGATGTCAGTCGAGGGCGGCTGAAGAAAGTGTTTGAGATAGCAATGCTTGCCCGATATGTGTATGAAATGTGGTGCCGTTATGACAACACAAACAGAACTTGAAGAGATTATTTTTGGAATTGAACTCTTGTGGTGTACAGATAATGCTCGTTTTGCCGGTGCCTTGGTAAACTTGCATGCCAAATGTGGTCATGAATGGATGGTGCCCAAAGACTTATTGTGTGGATGCCCAAGGGCCTAAGGAAGGCCGCCCAAAGTAAAAAAAATCAATATGGCCGCCGAATGGGGTAAAAAAAAAGGGGGTTTTAAAACCTAATGTCAAAGGAAAGTCGTCCAGGACATTCAACACGACGCGGAAGGCGTAGGAAGAGGACAAAATCTTTGCGCTAGGCGCCATGGCGCTCAGATGAATCCGCTGCAAAGTTTAAAATGGCTCATAACGCCAGCACGAGCAATTTTGGAACCACTCTCGCACGATTCCGTGATGGTCACTAAAGGGTATGCCAAATATAGAATATGGTGCATGCAACCTACAAAATCTTGTGATTTTGCTTTCTCTTGAGGGGGACCTCATCATCTTAAGCTCTTAACCCTCCTCCTCATCATCTGGTGTCTCTCTCTCCGGATATCTTCAAGCTCGGGAGTTCTGAAGCTCATCCACATAATCTCTTAAGCCTCTTCCTCATAATCTTCTCCGCCTAATCTCCTCCTCATAAGATCCATATTCTTAATCTCCTTATGATCTCCATATTTGGAATCTCCCCATAATCTCTTAAGCTCAAAAGCTCGCATAATTAAGCTCTAAAGCTCGCATAATCAAGTTCCTAACCTTGCTAATCCCCCAAGTTTGCCCTCAAGCCATTCTAAACCTCGCTATTCTCCTTAAACCTAATCCCTTTCAAATTCATAAGCTAAGCTATCATTCAACCATCATTAGCTTTGTTAACCATAAGCTCTCCGAGTGAATTTTTCTCCTAATATTATTGAGCAAACTTAATTGAAAGCTCTTTCGAGCCTAAGCTCCCATTAACCGAATCTTAATGACATACGCCATCCAAGCCTAATCTCAGAAGGCGAGAAGCCAAGCTCTTTCTCTGG
Source organism: Adiantum capillus-veneris (assembly GCF_014529385.1). Classification (NCBI taxonomy): domain Eukaryota; kingdom Viridiplantae; phylum Streptophyta; class Polypodiopsida; order Polypodiales; family Pteridaceae; genus Adiantum; species Adiantum capillus-veneris. The sequence goes on along the minus strand of NC_140959.1, from coordinate 50,956,632 downwards.
CAGAGGAGACCGAAGTCCTAAGCCAAGGAAGCAAAAGCCAAATCGGACGTCCATTGAAAGGAAAAACTACTGTGCCTTAACGGGAAGAAGCAGAAAGCGCAACAAATCAGGTCTTTGATAATTTTCTTCCTTAGCACCTTGTTTAAGCTAGGTTTCATCTTGTAAGGAGCATTAAGCCTCCATAAGTGATTGATTAATGATAATTATGGTTGATTAACTAGAATTAAGAGAACCGTTTGTTTTGAGCACTGTTGTCGTTAATTGTGCCTGCAGCACCTCTCACAGCCACGGGCCCGGTGCCTTCCCGGCTCACCTTTGCACAATTATCCGCCCACCATTCTTGGAGAACCTGACGTGAATCTTAAAGGATTAATCAACAGTTATAAGGACTTGCTCACAAGCCAATTCTTAAGTTGAAAGTGTGCCATATGCGGCTCTAAGGGTCAAAAAATGTGTTGGTAATGCTTAAAGTGAGTATTCTTGAAGTGGTCATAGATGGTATTTTATTAATCCAAGTTGCAGTACTCAAAAAACTCTACGTGCCTGTCTTTATGGCTCGTGAATCGGAGCTACGGGTAAGAAGTTATGACAGTTTTAAGTTGAGTCAGTAATAGCATATTTGTACCGGATTGGGCAACTGCATCTGAAGGGACAAGAATGAAATGAATGCGCCGGGCTGAAGCGCTCACTTTGTGGAGCACATCGGTCTTTTTAGATTAGTGAACGGAGATCCGCTTGCCAAGTTATTGGCCATTAAAGATTCTTCAGGGGCCGGTTCTGTGTCAATCTAGCCGGCTCGGCAGGAGAGCCATCTGAGAATTTTTTAGCTTTAATTGGGTTTTGATATGCAGGAGCAGCAAGTGCTTTGAAGAGTCTCACGTTCGGAATGTCGTCTTTTGGAATGCAATGATTGCAAGGAATGCCGACACGGTTGTGGCAAGGTTTGCAACACTAAACTGGGTAACAAAACTCTCGATGATGATGTCAGTCGAGGGCGGCTGAAGAAAGTGCTTGGGATAGCAATTCTTGCCCGATATGTGTACAAAATGTGGTGCCGTTACGGAAGCACAAAAATATCTTGAAGAGATTATTTTTTAAATGAAGTCTCGTGGAGTACAGATACTGCTCATTTTGCTGTGCCTTGGTAAACTTGCATGCCAAATGTGGTACCTTTATGAATGGATGGTGCCCAAAGCCTTATTGTGTGGATGCCCAAGGGCCTAAGCAAGGCCGCCCAAAGTAAAACAAATCAATATGGCCGCCCAATGGGGTAGAACAAAAGGGGTTTTTAAAACCTAATGTAAAAGGAAAGTCGTCCATGGCCTTCAACACGGCGCAGAAGGCGTAGGAATAGGAAAAAGGCTTCCTGATGGGTGCCATGGCGCTTGGATGAATCCGCTGCAGAGTCGAAAATGGAAACGCCGGCGTGAGCAATTTAGGAACCAATCCCGCACGATTTCGTGATGGTGAGATCCGGACCTGCCACGTCATTAGAGTGGCTACCCATTAGCAACGTCGCTAATGGGTATGACAAATATAGAATATGGTGCATGCAACCTACAAAATCATGTGATTTTGCTTTCTCTTAAAGGGGTCCTCATCATCTTAAGCTCTTAAGCCTCCTCCTCATCATCTGGTGTCTCTCTCTCCGCATATCTTCAAGCTCGGGAGTTCTAAAGCTCCTCCACATAATCTCTTAAGCCTCCTTCTCATAATCTCCTCCTTATAAGCTCCATATTCTTAAGCTCCTTATGATCTCCATGTTTGGAATCTCCCCATAATCTCTTAATCTCAGAAGCTCGCATAATTAAGCTCTAAAGCTTGCATAATCAAGTTCCTAACCTTGCTAATCCCCCAATTTTGCCCTCAAGCCATCTAAACCTTGCTATTCTCCTTAAACCTAATCCCTTTCGAATTCATAAGCTAAGCTATCATTAAACCATCATTAGCTTTGTTAACCATAAGCTCTCCGAGCGAATGTTTCTCATAATATTATTGAGCAAACTTAATTAAAAGCTCTTTTGAGGCCAAGCTCATAAGCTCCCATTAACCGACTCTTAATGACATATGCCATCCAAGCCTAATCTCGGAAGGTGAGAATCCAAGCTCTTTCTCCGGGGGAGGAGACCGAAGTCCTAAGCCAAGGAAGCAGAAGCCAAATCGGACGGCCATTGGAAGGAAAAACTCATGTGCCTTAACACAAAGAAGCAGAAAGCGGGACAAATGAGGTCTTTGATAATTTTCTTCATTAGCACCTCGTTTAAGCCAGGTTTCATCTTGTAAGGAGCATTAAGCCTCCATTGATGATTGATTAATGATGATTATGGTTGATTAACTAGAATTAATAGAACCGTTTTTTTTGAGCACTGTTGTCGTTAATTGTGCCTGCTGCACCTCTTTTCCCGCACCTCTCACAGCTAGGGGCCCGGTGCCTTCCCGGCTCTCCTTTTGCACAATTAACCCCCGACATTCTTGGTGAACCTGACGTGAATCTTACAGCATTAATCAACAGTTATAAGGGCTTACTAACAAGCCAATTTTTAAGCTGAAAGTGTGCCATATGCGGCTCTAAGGGTCATAAAATGTGTTGGTAGTGCTTAACAGTGAGTATTCTTGAAGTGGTCATAGATGGGATTTTATTAATCCAAGTTGAAGTACTCAAAAAACTGTACATGCCTATCTTTATGGCTCATCAATCGAAGCTACAGGTAAGAAGTTATGACAGTTTTAAGTTTAGTAAGTAGCAGATCTGTACCGGATTGGGCAATTGCAGCTGAAGGGACAAGAATGAAATGAATGCGCCGGGCTGAAGTGGTCACTTTGTGGAGCACGTCATTCTTTTCAGATAAGTGATCAAAGTCCTGCTTGCCAAGTTATGGGCCGTTAAAGATTCTTCGAGGGCCGGTTCCGTGTCAGTCTAGCCGGCTCGGCCGAAGAGCCATCTGAGAATTTTTGAGCTTTAATTGGGTTTTTATATGCGGGAGCAGAAATTGCTTTGAAGAGTCTCGTGTTTGTAATGTCTCTTTTGGAATGCAATGATTGCAGGGAGTGTCGACAGGGTTGTGGCAAGGTCTGCAACACTAAACTGGGTAACAAAAATCTCGATGATGATGTCAGTCCAGGGCGGCTCAAGAAAGTGCTTTAGATAGCAATGCTTGTCCGATATGTGTACAAAATTTTGTGCCATTATGGAAGCACAAAAAGATCTTGAAGAGATTATTTTCCGAATTGAAGTCTCATGGAGTGCAGATAATGCTCGTTTTGTCAGTGCCTTGGTAAATTTGCATGCCAAATGTGGTACCTTTATGAATGGATGGTGCCCAAAGCCTTATTGTGTGGATGCCGAAGGGCCTAAGGAAGGCCGCCCAAAGTAAAACAAATGAATATGGCCACCCAATGGGGTAAAAAAAAATGGGATTTTTAAAACATAATGTAAAAGGAAAGTCGTCCATGGCCTTCAACACAGTGCAGAAGGTGCAGGAAGAGGAAAAAAGCTTCGTGGTGGGTGCCATGGCACTCGGATGAATCCACTGCAGAGTTCAAAATGGCTTCTGACGCCAGCGCAAACAATTTTGGAACCGCTCCCGCGCGATTTCGTGATGGTCAACTCCGGACCTGCCACGTAATTAGAGTGGCTACCCATTAGCGACGTCGCTAATGGGTATGCCAAATATAGAATATGGTGCATGCAACCTACAAAATCCTGTGATTTTTCTTTCTCTTGAGAGGGACCTCAACATCTTAAGCTCTTAAGCCTCCTCCAAATCATCTGGTGTCTCTCTCTGCGGATATCTTCAAGCTCGGGAGTTATGAAGCTCCTCCACATAAACTCTTAAGCCTCCTCCTCATAATCTCCTCCTCCTAATCTCCTTCTCATAAGCTCCTTATTCTTAAGCTCCTTATGGTCTCCATATTTGGAATCTCCCCATAATCTCTTAAGCTCAAAAGCTCTCATAATTAATCTCTGAAGCTCTCATAATGAAGTTGGAAGGAAAAACTCTTGTACCTTAACGGGAAGAAGCAGAAAGCGGGACAAATCAAGTCTTTGATAATTATCTTCATTAGCTCCTAGTTTAAGCCAGGTTTCATCTTGTAAGGAGCATTAAGACTCCATTAATGATGATTATGGTTGATTAATTGGAATTAAGAGAACCGTTTGTTTTGATCACTATTGTCATTAATTGTGCATGTTGCACCTCTTTTCCCGCACCTCTCACAGCCAGGGGCCCGGTGCCTTCCTGGCTCACCTTTCGCACAATTATCTCCCGACATTCTTGGTGAACGCGACACAAAACAAGCCGGGGCGGGAGGTCAGGATGGAGATTCCAACAGAATTGAAGCAATTTATTAAAGATTACAACCTGAATAGATTTGATAAAAATCTAGCAACAACAGATATATGTTGGGCTTAGTTCAGGGATGCTTGCAAGAAGTAAAAGCTATGAATATGAAAAAGCAACTTGATGATGTAGGTGAGATGGCACTTAATGATGTGCATGAGCAGTATGGAATTTTTCAAGGACATGATCCAGATGGACTCCTTTCATGTTATAAAGCGGAGATGAAGAGCCAAGGAATTCCAGAAGATCAAATGATTTCAACCTTTGAAGAAGTTGTAACCTCCGAGTTTAAAGATAAGGTACGAGAACTGGCCTAAACATATCCCACACAGTGGGACTATTTTGCAGATGGTTGTGTTTAAGAAATCTCAAGAATTATCAAGTTAACAATGAAGGAGATTAATGAACGAGGCCAGATTATTTTCTATAAAGAAGAAGGGGAGCAGATGGAGTTCCTTAATTATGATCAATTTTGCGACCATATTTCTACAAGAAGTAAAGCCAAGGCAAATACAGCTTTGGAAGAAGCAGATTCAACTTCAAAGGACCATATTTTGAGCAACCAAGCAAATGTACATAATGAATTTACTGGTGAAACACAAATTTTTAATTTTTTTTTAAAGATTTCTCGCATGGAAGTTACCGCGAATAATGGTTCTTGTGAAGAGCCAAACTGTACAACAAAATTCTTTCAAGCTACTTACCTTGGCGTGGGTTGCTCTCAACAAGTTTATCAAGAAGATGAGACACTACAGGCTTCTAATGCTTCTATCCACACTATAGCTAAGCAGGGTAGGAGAGTTGTTGTAGATGATTGCAGAATCAAATCTATTATACATGTAACAGCTGATGCAGTGGTCGAGATTGTGAGCCTAACACAGGATGTACCTGATAATGCCAATGAGCTTATGGTTGCTTCCGGAAATATGTTTGGTGATTCTATTATCACAGAAGCAGATTCCATAAATGATGGATTTTTGGCCCAAGCGGAAGGAGAAGGTTATAGCAATATAGCTCGGCTTTGTGATGCATGTACCCCATCAGAGGGGGTGCCTGATGTACCTTATCAAAGTTATAATGGCTTGCTAAGTAGCATGGATGCGGATGAGGAAGCAGAGGGTGATATCAAACATTGCCTACATCATGCTGATTGTGAGCAGGATATTGACATGGATTGTACATCTATGCTTATATATGGGCTGCAAGAGGAGCCAACTCGCACCCCAAACTTGCAACATATTTCATCATACACAAATTTTGCCACATCCTTTGCAGTGATTTGTTTTACTGCTATAGCCTCTGCCCATCTAGAGAGATAGTCCACTGCAGTCAAAATATAGCTTTTTCCCATGCTTGTGATAGGTAACGGGCCTATTGCATCAATTCCCCACTTTTCGAACACATCAAAGGCCATAATGGTTTTTCATAGCTCTGGCTTCAACACTCTCTTCCCAAATGCTTGACACCTATTGCAAGATCTACACCAATGATGAACATCCTTGTACAAACTAGGCCATACATACCCCTCTTGCAAGATCTTATGCAAGGTGACCTTTAGAGCAAAATGGCCGCCACATGCGCCTTCATGATTCTCTTCCAACACTCTATAAAGCTCCTCCAGCCAAGGTACACGTCTCAACACGAGATCAGCCCCTTTCATGTATAAGACATCACCAATCAATTTATACCTGTATGCTCTATGCACAAAGCCAAACTTCTTTGACTTCTGAATCTCCTTTGGAATGATTCCTATTAGCAAAAACTCCTCTTCTTGAGCCAAACTTTCCCGGCCATGATAAAGAGGTAAAGTGCTCCTCAACACCAATAGCTCCTCAATCATGCTTTGAGCTGCTTCATGTGCCTCTCCATTTAGAGCACGTTCAATGTGTCTGATGCTCCATGCTTCGGACTTTCTTAATAGGCCTTTAATTCTGAAGCACATTTCCTTCAATGAGGTGTTCTTGCTCTTCCACACACCCAACACTTGCTTCACAACTAACAAGGCATCACCTTTTATGCTCAACCTTCTAACCCCATGCTTCAAACAAATGTGTAATCAAGCTTCCAAAGTAGCATATTCAGCCTCATTGTTACTATGAGCATCCAATTTGAACCCTGTCTTGAATACTAGCTTCCCCTCTGGATCATAAAGTGTTATACCCCCTGAAGCGACATCATGGCTCTTTCTGTATGAGCCATCAAAGAAAAACACATGTGCATTATTGATCTGTGGCACTTCTTCAACTACCTTTCTCGCCACCTCTTCCTTAACAAGAAGGGGATTCTACTTGTACGTCAACAAATCAGCTAGGGTATCCCCTGTACTGTCTTCCACTAGAAAAGAGAACTCAAACTCTTGCAGCTCTATTACCCATTTCTGGACCACATTTGACATGTTAGTGCCATTAATTAACTGTGGCAAAAAGGTGTAACCCGTCAAGAAAACAAAAGGTCGTGGTAGCAAGTAATGACGAAATCGTCGACAAGCAAATATTACACTCGCCATCACTAACTCTACTTCCGAGAATTTTCTCTCTGCTAGCAACTTCACTCGGCTTGCACAATACACTGGCCTCATATAATGGCTTCCCTTCCCCTTTTGCAAGAGCATGGCTCCAATGGCATCATCCCCTACTGATGAATTAACATAAAACACTTTTTCCTATTCAGGAGCCTGCATGGCTGACAGCCCCCACAACACCTCTTTCACTTCTTGAAACACTTCTTCACACTTTTCATCCCATTGCAATGGATCATGCTTTGCCACTCGCTGTAATGGATAAAGGAGCTACGAAGACAATGGAATAAACCGTGCCATGTACTTCACTTTGTGTATAAAGGTTGCCAATTGCTTTGTACTCGTAGGTGATGGAAGAAGAATAATAGACTTAACCTTGTCTGGAACAGCTTCAATGCCATTTTCTGACACCATGTGGCTCAATAACTTCACCCTTGGCTGTGCTAGATGACATTTCTTTGGATTTAGTTGTCCTCCACATTCATCATATCGAGCCAATACCATCTGTAACTTCTCATGGTGTTCAGCCCTACTACTGTAGACACAGAAGTCGTCCATAAAAGCTTTAACACAACTGCCAATCAATGGTGCCAATACCCAATTTGCTCTCTCTTGATAGAAAGATGGTCCATTTGACAACCCAAATGGCAATACTGTGTAGCAATAGCAGCCCCATGGCGTAATAAAAGTTGTCTTTGTGCAGTCTTCAAGAGAAATCTTCAATTGAAAATAGACTGAAAAACCATCACACACACTGTACCTCTCATAACTTGCCACTGAACCCAAGATCTGATCGATGAATGGAAGAGGATATGGGTTCTTCTTAGTGGCTGCGTTTAAGGGTTTAAAATCTACACAAATCCTCCACTTCCCATCCTTCTTTGGACTTACTACTACTGGACTCACCCATTCTGTGGTCTCCACAGGGACTATGAACCCTGCCTTCAATAACTTGTTCACCTCTTCCCTTAAGGCTTCCATTTGCTCTTGACCCATCCTTCTTAGCCTTTGCCACACTAGCTTAGCACCTTCTTTCAGCTCTATATGCATCTCTTCTCCCTTGAACCCTCTGATCTCTTCATATGAGGTAGTGAAAAAATCAGGAAAACTAGCCAGCATGTGCAAATATATCTCCTTCTCCATAGCTGAGAGGTCTCCACTGATCATTTGTGTCATCAATTCTTGCTTCTTTGACAATTCAACCTTGGTTTGCATCAGCCCTTCAATCACTTCATAAGGCCCTTCACTTTCATCTTCAACCTCATTTGCAAATGGAGCTAAACCAGACTCCTAGGTTTCTTTGTCCATCAAAAGAAATGCAACATCAACATCCTCATCACTGCTGGTAGTGCTATCACTGTCCTCATCAGTCACTGTGGAATAGTCTTCATCACACTAGAATCATCCTCATCTTCATAAAGCTCCTCTAATCGTTTCCTTGTGTCCATATTATAAAGCTTCTTGGCACCTGTCTTTCCATAGAGGCTAATTGTACCACGTCGCCAATCTTGAACAACTCCCACTGCATGTAACCATAGTCTGCCCACTATGATAGGATATGCTCCCAACCCCGTTGGCACCACATGAAAATCAATGACCACCTTTGCATCATATGCCTCCACTTCTAAGCTCTTTACAACACCCAAACATGTTACTTTCCTGATGGTTTGCCAATCTCATCTGGAAGCCTGACACCCCAGTCACTGTAAGACCCATCTTCTGCACGCATCAGTGTGTTATGACACATATTTGGGCTCCACCATCCACCATTGCACAAATGTCTAGTAGCTCATCCATCGCCAACACCTTCACTGAACCTCTCTCTGGTTCTTTTTCCATTGGGTTAACCATTCTCTTCCACTGTCGCTTCAGCTTAGGCACCATCTCTATAAGCTTCCCAAAAGTAACATCTGCTTTCCTGCTTGTCAGATCATCCTTCAAGTCATAGATTAATTGCCCATCCCCTAGTGGAAAATCTGAAACATGAAACTTACAAGACGAGCCCTCCTTTTCCTCTTGGCCTTGACATCCTCGCCTTCATGGCTCTTTCCCTTCTTCTTACTAGGACCTGGGGCACTTCTTCCTTCCTTGTCCTCTATGGTCCTCTTCCTAATAGGCATCTCTAATGTATCCTCTAGCTTTGATGCCTTCTCCAAGGTGACTACACTTATCACTTTTGTCTTTCCCTTTTCCTCGTGGGTTAATCCACTAGTTCCTTCTTCTCCCTTAATTTCGATGCCGTAATCATTTGACCTAGTTAGTGATAGCCGTTTTTCGGCTCTCCATAATTACCATAGTAAGTTACTCCACCCTACCAAATTCACCCAAACGCTATGGCTATCCCTACCATTTCACTGTATATAGGTGCGTGTGAGTTAGGGGACTTTTCCCATATCTCTTTACTGAAATAAAAAACCCTCAATTAGCTAGGCATTGGGCTAGTTGAGCCAAAAAATATAAAAAATATAAAAAATATAAGTATATTATGGCCCATGCGTATGTAAATATTTCTTTGTATATAGGGCCTAAATAAAAGATTTTTTCATAATTTATTTGGTATTTATTTAAATATTTCTACCTAGGTGTGTGTTATTTATACTCTATACATTGCCTCACCATTACCACAATTTTTCTTACCATTTTTCATACTCTTTATTCCATATAGAAATATTTTCATGTAAGCTTCTCTTATATTTGGTGTAACTCCACCCCAACAAAAATCCAAAAAAACTAGTTTTATTTATGTGTATATTTTTTCACTATTGTGATTTTTCCCTTCCTACATCTATTTTGTTTTTTTCTAAAAAATTAGAACACCAAAAATATTTATCTTTTTATGGTAGCCTCATAATGAGAGAGATTTCTTTTGACCCCTTTATATTTTTTCCACTTATATTATTTATATTTGACATGTACATATTTTTTAGACCCCTCAATATTTGATTTTCTTAGTTGTACTATTCACTTATATCATGATCTCAACAATATCTTCAATTATAGACCTACCAAATAAGGTCAAGGGTAGGTGGCATGCATACATGCACTATGGAGGGCCCACTCTTGAAGGTATTCAAAAGAATCATCCAAAGAAGGGCCCCACAAGGACTTTGTGCAGTGGAAAAAAACAGTCGGTTTTGATGAATTTTTAAAGTTCACTTGCTCTCCGAATTTGAAAAGGTGATACAAACAAACATTGTAGCTCGTGAGCTAAACTTTTGCCTCAAATTTTTTCATATTTTTTTGAGCTACGAGCTGTGAGCTATGATTTTATTAGTGGACCCCAGTTTTCCCATGCTATGCAGCCACACTCTCTCTTCCACTTTATCATTTTCCTCTTTCACACACACTTCTCCACTCATCATCCCCACCTCTCTCACCACTCCTCTCTGCACCCTACTCACCTTCTCCTCAACCTTGAAGAATAAGAGAAACCATGGTGAACTCATACCTCCCACACACAATTCCATTCCAAAATTGACCACCTAGTCTCATTTTTCCTCCTCCAAATTCCCCATATCTATCAAAAAAACCACAAAATTCAGCCTCTTCTCTTAAAAGACAGCATCATGGTGGTTGATTACTCAGCTTCAATTACCTTGTCTCTCAAGGAAGGTCAAGAGTGGAGAAAAAATGTACCGTCAAAGCTAGTGGACCGTCAACAAGCGTCAAAATTGGCCCTACTCAAGACACTTGGAGCATCAACCTTGTAAGAAATCCACCTTTTCTTACCTCTTAAGAGTTTTTCTTTCTTATTTGTATCCTACATGGATACTCCCATTGTAAATATCCAATTCCATTTGTAAATTAATACTAACTCTACTAACACTAACCCACTATGAAAAGTCCTATCACCTCCATTTCTCTCCTCTCTCTTTCCCCACCAACTTCTTGATAATTCCAAGCAAAAGAAATTAGATAAATTGCTGAAAATCTGACCCAACCATGGTTAGAGGAGTAACCCTAGCCTTCAAAATTGCATATAGCTTTGATGAATGATGGGACTTCCAAGGTTGATTTTTCCAAGGATGTTATGGATGAAGATTTTCAGGACAAAGCTATTATTCATTATCAACCTCAAGAGCCAGGTAAAAATCTCTTTGATGATACAGGTCCAGAAAGTCCTAAGATTTTCCGTAATGGCTGTGAAGCTAGAGGGGTGGTGATGCTAAATCATCCCTGATAATGCATACTGTGCTCAGAATTTTTCATCTCTTTGGGCAATGCCCGGGCAATGTGCCAAATGTGGCTGGATTTGGATATTATTCCTAATTCTCATGTCAGTGATGTCCTGGCTACCAGTAAAAGGGAGTCAGAGTTCTTTAATTCTTGTTGTTAACGACCTTAAGTTACCAAAAGTTTATGAGGTGTGGTTGCTGCACTATGCTTCAGGTGAAGCTCTAGTATATTGTGGAGGCCATCAATACTATGTGATCTTAATGGTATTTGATCCAGGTGATTCGAAAGATCTTCAAAAGCAGGTTCACTATGGATGGGTATTTTTGAGTACATATTGTGGTTTCTTTATGCTAGATCCAGGATTATCATATTTGGATCATAAGTGCTTGAATTTGATTTATTCAGAATGTGTGTGCCTATGTGGATATTATGATGCTCCACTATTGGGGCAATTTGTTATTATTCCATTTGATCCTGGGAGCTATTGAAGAGCAACTGGCAGATTCAAAGACTTCATTTATTTTGTTGTAGCAAGTTACTTGGCAGTAGATTTGTTTTTGGATGTATGCTAAGACAAACGTGTTTTTGGTTATATGATCAATAACCTTACATGGCTAGCTTCTAGTTGATATCTTGGACAATTGTTATCGTATCTTCACATTTTTTTTGAGATGGTTCTGCTACTAGAACTTCAAGTAAAGGACTTGACAACCATTCCGTGTGCAGACAGAGTAAGGCATACTTGATCTTGACAGGGTTCCTTAAAGAGAGTTGATGGTCAAGCCGTGTGCATAAGTAACTGGAGCACTTGAGTCTAGCGGGGTTCACTATCCAGGTTTTCATAATTGCATGCTTTGGAGATACGACCACTACGGTGCAAAGATTTGTGATGGGACAGCTACCACATAATTGAGCTAGACTATTGATGTTATAATTTACACCTTCTTTTTGTTTTACGTACCTTTATCAATTACGTGAGCTTGATAACAAGTCGCTTAAGGTATTTATAGAAGATGCAGCTTGAAGACCGGTTGGCACAGACCGGAGGCTGTGCAGGTTCAGAGGGGGTGAATGTCGTGCCGCTCCGCTCCCATGACAAGAAAATGAGCAAAGGAAAGCCAATCAGATTTATTTAAATCCTACAGGATTAATGAGCAGTTATAAGGGCTTGCTAACAAGCCAATGCTTAGCTGAAAGTGTGCCAGATGCGACTCTGAGGGTCAGAAGATGTGTTGGTAATGCTAAACAATGAGTATTCTTGAACTGGTCATAGCTGGGATTTTACTAATCCAAATTGAAGTACTCAAAAAACTCTATGTGCCTGTCTTTACGGCTCGTCAATCGGAGCTACGGGTAAGAAGTTATGACAGTTTTAAGTGGAGTTAGTAGTAGATCTGTACCGGTGTGAGCGAGATGGAAACACACAGAACGCCTCTATAACAACCCGACACACACTCTTGGGAAGATACACACACACACTATGGGGCACCACTCGGCTTACACAACCCACCTGGCCGAGACAGGGAACACACCGATGGAGCGAGAGGAGAGAGACTACCCGTTTACCCACACACACACACACACACACACACACACACACACACACACACCCAAAAAACTCAGCTCAAAAGAGGAGAATTTCTGATGTTTAGATACAACTGAGCTTGGGCCAACACAAATGGGCCAAATAGCTCACACAATATGGGTAAAATATGCCAGATATAATCACAAATTGGAGTAGAAGCTTCGTTCAGAGGAGAAACTTACACAGCCAAAACATCAGAAAAAAAGTAAAGAATTTGGCAAAATGGACAGCGCCATCACGTCCAGAACGGCCCAAAACCCCAGTCTACAATGTCAAAGTGCTCAAATCCGACCTCGGATGAGTAGTTTAGGGCCAAAACAGGCTCCGAAAACCCCAAAAACACAATTGCGGCTGTTCCGCCTCTCTTCTCCACGTTTTGTCTGGTCTTCTCTCTTTTTTTCAATTCCCACACTTAGCTTTTTTACTTGGGCACCCTTGGCCTTTTAGATGGCCTCAAACGGACTCCGAATAGGCAAAAAGCTGACCTCGCAGTGCATAGTTGTCACCCTTTTGCATCATCCGCACACCTGGCACTCGAATTTTTTCAATAATGCATCCCGCCACCACGTGAAGTGGCCCCAAAATATGGTCCTCATGATGAACTTCCTGCATAATTATCACAAGAAAACATCCACGTTGTGCCTGTACTCATCCACGTGCAAGTATTGACCCCATTCGGCCTCCTGACGCCACTAGATTCCATATGAGGCACTTGCTTACATCATGTCGTCGGCCCGCGTATAGCTTTCTCGAGAAGTTTTACGCGCTACCAACTCCTCATTATTATATAAAAAACACATCGGTACTGATAATAGTGAAAAACGATGCAGTAGGTACACCCTGTCCTACCTGTACACATGTGGGCCGCACGTAACCACTTGGCTCTGGAAAATGGGCAATCCTTTATTCGATGTACCATGCATGTGTATGTACATATGCACAATCTCTTGCTCCAAAAAACTCCTGAAATAATTTACCCATCCCCTAGCCTGCTAGATCATTCATGATCAGCAGCAACAAAAAGCGATATGAGACTCGCAGCGTCACAAGTCTCCTCATCCTTCACCAACACTGCTTGATCCACAGACAGCTCATCTTGCTCCACCATCATTAACCTGGCATGATATAATTTAAGACGCAATCGATTGACCCTTGACTTATGCAGAATCCCATCCAGGTTAGCCAGCTGATATGTACCATTTGGAAAACACTCCACCACCTTAAAAGGACCTTCCCACTTAATCTGAAACTTCTTTTGGAAGGTGTTGTCCAGCTTACTATTATAGCGCAAAACCAAGTCATGCTTCTTGATACCCTTACTTTTGACCTTTTCATTTATCTTTGCCAAAGCCTTATCCTGCATCTTCCCATAATGTTCCAATGCACTCATCCTATCCAGTTGAACCTCTTGTAATTGTAACAGCCTCTCTTTGAATGCATCACTAGGCGGCCCAAACAACTTTTCTAGCATCTTGACAGCAGGCAACTCTACTTCCATAGGCAATAGTGCTTCCTTTCCATACACCAAATGAAATGGAGTAAACTATGTACCTGTCTTCACCGAAGTACTGTAAGCCCATAATGCACTAGGCAATTCCAAGTCCCAATTCTTTCCTTGGTGCTCTATCACTTTCGAAAGGATTTGTACCAACTCACCATTGAATCTTTCATTTAATCCATTACACTGTGGGTAATAAGGAGTGGTATGCTGGTGCTTAATCTTCATCTTCACGCATAAGAAGTCTAGCAGTTTAGCTCTAAACCCTGGACCCTTATCTGAAAGTAGCTCCACTTAAGCCTCCTCCTCATCATCTGGTGTCTCTCTCTCCGAATTTCTTCAAGCTCGTGAGTTCTGAAGCTCCTCCACATAATCTCTTAAGCCTCCTCCTCCTAATCTCCTCCTCATAACTCCATATTCTTAAGCTCCTTATGATCTCCATATTCGAAATCTCCCCATAATCTCTTAAGATCAAAATCTCGCATAATTAAGCTCGCATAATCAAGTTCCTAACCTCGCTAATCCCCCAATTTTGCCCCCCTTAAACCTAATCCCTTTCGAATTCATAAGCTAGACTATCATTAAACCATCATTAGCTTTGTTAACCATAAGCTCTCCGAGCAAGTTTTTTGCCGAATATTATTGAGCAAACTTAATTAAAAGCTCTTTCGAGGCCAAGCTCATAAGCTCCCATTAACCGACTGTTAATGACATATGCCATCCAAGCCTAATCTCGGAAGGCAAGAAGCCAAGCTCTTTCTTTGGGAGAGGAGACCGAACTCCTAAGCCAAGGAAGCAGAAGCCAAATCGGATGGCCAGTGGAAGGAAAAACTCATGTGCCTTAACAGGAAGAAGCAAAAAGCGGGACAAATCAGGTCTTTGATAATTTTCTTCAGTAGCACCTGGTTTAAGCCAGGTTTCATCTTGTAAGGAGCATTAAGCCTTCATTAATGATTGATTAATGATGATTACGATTGATTAACTCGAATTAAGAGAACCGTTTGTTTTTTAGCACTGTTATCGTTAATTGTGCCTGCTTCACCTCTTTTCCCGCACCTCTCATAGCCAGGGGCCTGGTGCCTTCCCGTCTCACCTTTCGCACAATTATCCCCCGACAACGCTTTCTGCTACTAAAACCTCCATGTGCAAGAGTAGTAGGCATATAGTTCATGTTTCTTAGTGGTGTTGCAACATCTCTAAATGAAAATCCACTTCGCACTAAGCTGTCACTCTCTTCCCCTGATAACTTGGTTCCAATATCCACTCGCCATTATATGCAGGAACAACATGCAAGAGTTTCACTTGTCTTTGTAATTTTTTTGTGTGGTTTACATCATAATTGCAAAACCATATCCATTGTGCAATCTCCTTGTCTTTAAATGTTCTCTCTCACCAAAAAAACATGGTGCAACCAATCCCACTTGACGGCTCTGTAATTTGTTACCACAATTTTTCTTGCCTTCAATTCCAAAATATTCAATTGGTTGGCATCCTTCATAAATCCCACCCTTTGCGTGCAACTCTTACTTCTTGAGCACACCATGCTAAATTCTCTCCTTGCTTCATTGGAATGCTCTCTCCTTGTATATCTCTTCATTATTCTCTCTATCAAAATGTATACTTCGTGGTCTCCCTCTGGTTTTGCGTCGCCTTGCTTCCAATAAATATCCTGGTTTATGTGAAATTGTATCAGTGGCACTTGCTTTCTTCTTTCGTTTCACGGTCTATTTGTCACCTTCCATCACGCTCCTCATACAAAGGACTACCAACAACCAAACTTTTCAATGTACTTCAATATGCGTGGGATTTGGAGATTCTCTGCATTTGGTATTGGCCATCATTGCTTTTATGAAAGGGCCAGTTCCCATGAATCTGCATGTGGTGTATCCCAATCTTTTTGCACATTGAATATATGCATTCAAAACATTGCTGGCACATGCATCATAAAGTGAGATTTTTTTATTCCACCTTCACCTGCTAGCCAACTTGCATGGATGCTCTCTGACAAATTTATGCTAGTAATTTGAGCTTTCTCCCAAGGAATCTTCTTGGTATATAAATACAATATGAGAAAAAAACATATATATGTTAATCTCTATTTTCATCTTTATTATATGAGCCAAAGAAACTGTTGATATACCACTGGGCTTCCCCAATGGGAAATTTGTTTCTCCCACCAATTAAACCATTTCTCTAGAGCCTTTATATTATCCCCTATCACATTCTTCACCCATCATTCTCGTACCCTAGAGGCTATATGGGAGGCCTCATTCGTTGTCTCTGCCAAGTGCCGCAACAATTTCATCATCGAAACTAAGATCATGTATTGTACAGCTGTCATCCACAACTTTGACTACAAGAAAAAGTCTAGAAAGTGCATACATACAAAATATTCCTCTTTGATCCAAGGTACATAAAGTGCATCAACAAGTGTGAAAGAACTACCATTTCCAGCAGTAAACACAATCTTTCCAACTCCTTGAACCGGATAAGAGGCATTTTTCGCACAAGTAACTGAATTCCCATGATGAACAGACTCAAGAGAGGTCAACAAATCACAATGTCAAGTAATATACTTTGTAGCACCACTTTCAAAATACCATACTGTCATGTGAATCTGCAGTAGCTGACATACATGCATCATGGACAATAGGATCATAAGTGCACTCTGCATTAAATGCCCATTCTGCATCAACATCAGCATCACAATCTCTTTTGACAGAAGACTCTACAATTGTGCACTTGTATTGGACCCTATAGTGGATTCAGCCTCTTTCTTCTTAGCCTCTTTTGCCTTTAATTTTGGACGTTGCTTGATCAAGCGATCATTAGCTTTACAATAATTCTACCGCATATTCTTTTTGCCCTTATCACTAGAATTGCCAGACGACGTGAACTGTCAAAAATGACTTCTCCTGCAGATATTAGTTGCTCCTTAACATCCTTCATCTTCCTCATGCATAATCTTTGATTCCAGCTCTTTACGCAGCAATGCAATTTTAGCCTCATTGCAGCTTGAATAAAGACCAACCAGAATATCCCAAGCCTATTTTGCAAATTTTGTTGAAAGGATGTGAGGAGTAATGGTGCGCTTCACAAACAACACAATCAACGCATGAGCCTGCGTATCCTTTACATCCCAATGAGCTTATTCTACTATAGGCAAAACAACTCTAACAACAACAATCCTTGCAGCAAGACCTGCAAAATCCTCAATATCGCCTACATTCTCAGAACCAAGACGTACATCAATGCCTTGCACAATATTCTAGACGCCCTTTGACACAAGAACATGTTGCATCATGTAAGCCCACATAGGGTAATTTTCCCCATCCAATCTGTCCTTAGCAGCAAACATCTTGAATATATTTGTGTTGTTGTCATCCATGGTAAATGTTGTACTTGATGTGAAAACTGCCCAAAAAGAGGAGAACAAAGCGAGTGACAACACATGCTATATAGCACAAACTGTAGAAGACTGTAAAGGACCTTTATGCAAAAAACGGCACTGACATAACTTTTGTACAAAATGACAAAATAGCCTGTGCAGCACTGCCTGTAGTGGAAAAGGAGGCCAAAATGATCCCGAATCAAAAATCTGGGCATCTCCATCAACCTGTGAACGCTTGCCAAAGCTCACTGAAGTCGGAGAAAGTGAGCAAGCATGTGCTGGTGACTAAGCCTGGGAGGACGTGACCTGCTCTAACATCAATTGTTGGAATTAGGATTGCAGAGAAACGCACACAGCTTGGAGAAGACAAAGGAAGCTCAAGGCACAGAGCAGAGAGTATATCACTTAGTGTGTAATGGAAAGATAGATAGCCCTATGGGATGGACGTATATACAATGCACGGGGGAGAAAACCTAGGAAAAAATGCCCCGATGGTCCTAGTGTGTTCACACACATCACTACCACATGTATATGGTAACATGTGCAAATATATTATTATTATATTGTAGTTCAAATCTATTGTGTTATACAATATACATAATGTATATTATAAATATAGTATAATTATTATATATTTAAAAATACATATAGATTAAATACTATATAGTATATAATATAAGTGTTTTATATCTAAACTAAATACTATATAATATGTATATATAGAATTGTATAGCTAGAATATATTTATTATTATGTATATATAGTATAAAATATATTTTTATATAATATATATTATATTATACCATATACACTATATATTATGTATACTCTATATATCATACATCATATTATATATCTTAGGCATACTATATAAACATAATACTATACATATTATATATACATTATATGTGTTGTATTATATATACTATAGTATATATAATAATTGCTATATAAGCATAATACTATACATATTGTATACATAGTATATATAGTATATTATATAGCATATACATTATATTATAATATATATATCATGTTATATATATTATGATATATATATATATTATATACGATATTATATATATTAGGTATACTATATAAACATAATACTATACATACTTTATACATAGTATATATACTATATTATGTAATATATATTATACTATATCATATACCTTATAAATATTGTATAATATATACTATACTATATTATATTATATATATTATGCCATACATATTATATATTGCTATAATAAATTTATACTATATATATCGATATTAAATATATGCATACCACATACCATAGCTATACACTACTTATTGCATAATATAGTACAGTATCATACATAATATATATAATATATTACATATAGTATAGTATATGATATAGAATATATGCATACCACATAGTGAGGCCGTCCGGGGCGGGCAACAAGAAGAGCGGTCTCTAAACACCCTTCGAGGCTCCCGTGCTGCTCAATTGGGGCTGGGACAAGCACAATTAGAGACACAACAGCCCACAGCCAGAAACCAAACAAGAAAAGTGGCACCACCTAGTTGTAGATGCAAACTAAGACGCACGTGAAATCTCCTTGTACTCAAATGCACAAAGAGAGGGGAATGCAAGATAGCCACACACACCAAACACAAACATTCACCATGCCAAAGAGAGGTAAAACGCACAAATCAACTTGAACAACTCAGTCTTAGCCTTAAAGACTAGATGCACACAAAGCTTGATGAGAAATAGAGAGACAACACAAAACTTGACCTTGTTGCCAATACACAAATTGTCTTAGGGTCACGGGAGCCCTCTCACCGAGCACCCTCTTACAATTGACCTTTTAGGCAAACAATTCAACAAGCCCTCAAACCACCAAGCATGAAATGGCACAACAAACTTCAAGGACAATATACCTTCAACCACCTGATGAGCCAACTTATCAAGTCAATTTGGAGAGAAGAGTCGTAGTTGCAGCATACAATTGCACCCAAAACTATAAATCTTATTTATGCACAAGAGTAGGCTACAAGTGTGGTGAAGAGTATGGCATACACTCCACTCCTCTAGATGGCATAACTAACTTCAAGCTTCTCCATGCACCTATGTGTAATGATGGAATAGAGCACTCACAATGCACACACTCTACACAACTAGGCTTGAAGAGTGGTGTGTTATGTATTGAGAATGGTGTGGTGTAGTGTGATCATGGGATGATTTACAAGGGAGAGAAGGGCTCTATTTATAGGTTTTAGAAGCCCCGATTTGGATTAGGCCTAATCAAGTTTATTTGAAGGAATAAAATATTATGCAAATATATATTTTTTTTTTAATGAGGGTGGGTCTCTCTTGTCCTTTGAATCACATGGATGTGGGCTCAAGGGAAGAAACTTTTTGAGGATGAAAGGAGAGAGGATTGAGTGAATAATTTGGGAGTGCCTACTCTAGTAGAGGGTGCATTTTACAATAAGGTTAGTGGTTAGTAGTTAGTAATTATCACTAAAAAATATTTACAAAATCATTCACCAAATTGTGAGATATATGATGAGAAAAGTTAGAGAAGGGATAAGCTTGTAAAGCAAGGTTGAAGCTTGGAGAAGTTGACATTCACCTCTTTACAGCACCAGTAGAAGAAGCGGTCAGCATGGTGAAGTAACGCGTGTCGATGAAGCTACGTTATCTTCAAACCTTGGAAAATTCATGATAAAGCCTTCATTTGCAGAGGTTAACCTTGGATTTTTGCTGATTTTTTGAAGTTCTTTACAAAGCTGAAGAGAGTATGGTAATATGGACATATATGTAGAGAGAAAGGGGGACACCTAGGGTGTAGAAATGGAGGATGAAGGCTATGGAGGTGTGAGAGATGTGGCAATGGTGAAGAGGGTGAATTAGGACATGGGAGTTGCAGGTTTGGGAGTGGGAAGGAGAGGGAGGAGTGTGTGTGAAAGAGGAAAATGATAAAGTGGAAGAGGGAGTGTGGCTGCATAGCATGGGCAAACTGGGGTCCACCAATAAAATCATAGCTCACAGCTCGTAGCTCAAAAAAATATGAACAAATTTGAGGTGCAAAATCAGCTCACGAGCTACAACTTTTGTTTGTATGACCTTTCCAAATTCAGGGAGCATGTGATCTTTAAAAATTCAGCAAAACCGACTGTTTTTTTCACTTCACAAGGTCCTTGTGAGGTCCTTCTTTGGATGATTCTTTTGAATACCTCCAAGAGTGAGCTCCCCATGGTGCATGCATTCGTGCCAGATACCCTTGACCTTATTTGGTAGGTCTATAATTGAAGATATTGTTGAGATCATGATATAAGTGAATAGTACAACTAAGAAAATCAAATATTTAGGGGTCTTAAAAAATATGTACATGTCAAATATAAATAATATAGGTGGAAAAAATATAAAGGGGTCAAAATAAATCGCTCTAATTATAAGTCTACCATAAAAAGATGAATATTTTTTGTGGTCTAATTTATGAGAGTAATAGAGAATAGATGTAGGAAGGAAAAAATGACAATAGTGAAAAAATATACGCATAAATAAAAGTAGTTTTTTTGGATTTTTATTGGGATGGAGTTACACCAAAAATAAGAGAAACTTGCATGAAATTATTTTTATATGGAATAAAGAGTATGCAAAATGGTAAGAAAAAATATGGTAATGGTGAGTCAATGTACATAGCATAAATAACACACACCTAAGTATAAATATTAAAATAAATACCAAAATAATTATGAAAAATCCTTATATTTAGGCCCTATATACAATGAAATATTTACACACAAATGGGCCATGATATACTTTTTTTTTTTTTTTTCAGCTCAACTAGCCCAGTGACTAGCTAATTGAGGGTTTTTAAGAAGATATGGGAAAAGTCCCTAACTCACACACGCCTATGTACAGTGAAATGGTAGGGATAACCAAAATTTTTGAGTGATTTGATAGGGTGAGGTAGCTTACTATGGCAATTATGGAAAGCCGAAAAACGGCTATCATTAGCCCTCCCCCAGGATGATGGTATATTCATGTACCATCATAGAGCATCTTTTCCAAAGAGAGTGCTTCAGAGTCCTTGACGAGATCTTCATTGTTTGGCCCCTCATAATTTTGGCTAGAGTTACACTCATGCTTCATGTAACAATACTTACATGAGACAGTGGCCTTTTGACAGATCTTTGGTAGATCCTTTGGTAGAAGGCGACTCAAATAGGGCTTCAAGCGATACCCGTTTACTTTCCTGGAGTGCTCTTTACCATTCAAGTCCATAAGCTGATAGTAACTTGAATTGAAAGCCTTCTTGACTATGTATGGCCCTTGCGATCTTGTTTCAAATTTGGCATCAAAACGATTATCGTGTCGATTGTCATACCTTAGCACAAGATCTCCTTCATTGATGCCTTTGTCCTTCAGTTTCTTGTCAAGCTTCTCCTTTGTCTGTGTGGCTTTCCTCTTATAGCACTCGTATGCTGCTTCTCTTTTCCACTCAAGCTCAGCTAAGGTAAGAAGTCGATCCATCCATGCTTCTTGATCATCTTGTGCTGATTTGCCATGAAGTCGCATTGTTGGAATGTTTAGCTCAATTGGCTGTAAAGCCTCTTGACCATAGACCAAGTGAAATGGTGTGAACTCCGTGGCTTCCCTATATGTGGTTCGATACGCCCACAAGGCACCATCCAAGAAGTCATCCCACAACTTTGTCTTGTTTTTCACCATCTTTCTAATGATGCCTGCAATGACACCATTAGCTTTTTCTACCAGAACATTGGATTGGGGAGAGTAGGGTATACTATGATGATGTAGAATGTGAATTTCTTCACAGACTTCTGTAAGCAAGCCCTTTCTAAACCCTGTACCATTAGCAGAAACAATCTCCAAAGGTGTGCCAAATCTACAACAAATGTAAGTGTAGACAAATTTTCTCGCTGTCCTCTCATTTACCTTTGCCACACTTTGTGCTTCTACCCATCTCTTCATGTAGTCTATGGCCACCAAGATATATAATTTTCCATTTTTAGTCCTGGGCAATGGACCCATAGCATCAATGCCCCATTTTTCAAACGGACCATTTGCAAGGACTAGCTGACATGGACCATGTAATAGACGCTTGTTTCCATTAATCTGACAATTGTGGCAGCTTTTACACCAATGTTGAACATCAATGTGCAAGCTTGGCCAAACATATCCGACAAGAAAAATCTTTTTTGCAGTGAGTTCCTGTGCAAAATGACCACCACACGCTTCCTCATGCAAACCTTTTAGAATGGCTGGGATTTCCTCAATAGTTGGTACTCTTCTGCACACTTGATCCTTCCCTCTTTGGTAGAGGGATCCTTCTAGGAAGAGATACGTGCTTGCCTTCTTCATGAGTCTCCTCTTCTGAGCCTTTGTGAAGTCTTGTGGAAACTCACCCTCCAAAATGTAGCTAATAATGGGTGTCAATGACTCCAATCCCTGGTATCTCGGTTGCTTGACAGTTGCTGCCACCATGATGACCTGCACTTCTTTCTCAACACATGTAACTACTTGCTATACAAGTAAATCGGCATCTTCATTCTGTTTCCTAGGAATATGATATAGTTGCACTTCTTCAAATTGATTAAACAATCTACGAATGGCATGAACTTTTGTCCTTAGGCTTTCATTCTTGCATGCCCAAATGCCTAAACTTTGCTTCACGATGAGAAGTGCATCCCCTTTTACCATGAGATGTTGTATACCTTGGCCAATGCATATCTTTAAACCATGAAGTAGTGTGTCATATTCTGCTTCATTGTTGCTAGTTGAACCTGGTAGATTGACCTTCTCTTTCATGACCACCTCTCCACTTGGGTTGAGCAATACTAGCCCTCCCCCTGCTTTTCCTGTGACTCGTCGAAAATCTCCATCAAAGAACAAGGTAAAAGCATTAGGAATACTTTTAGGTGGTGGCAATGGTAGGGTCTTTACTTCAAGCACCTTAATCTCCTTCTCATGTACCCTATAAGTAAGGATCCCTGCCAATTGTGCACGCACACTATCTTCTACCTTGAAAGAGTATTGGAACTCTTGTAATTCCATAATCCACTTTGAAATCCTAGTGCTAAGATTCATTTGAGATGACACCCAAGGAAACAAATTTTCTACAGTGAGAATTACAAAAGGTTTTGGTAGCAAGTAGGATCTAAACTTTCTCACCGCAAACATGAGAGAAAGCATCATAAGTTCTGCCTCCGTGTAGCCTCTCTCCAAAGCATTCATGACCCTACTAGAAAAGTAGATGGGTCGCATCCGGGTACTATGGGGATCTTGTTGTAGCAAAACCGCTCCAATTGTTTCTTTCCCAACACTAGAGCTAACAAAGAATGTGTACTCCCAACAAGGAGGCATGAGTGTTGGTCGCTCTGACAGAATGACTTTAATGTTACAAAAGTACTCTTCAAGCTCATAAGACCATGCAAATTCTACTTGTTGTGTCAACTTTTGCAAAGGATGAAGCAACTCCGAAGCTAAGTGAATAAAGCGTGACATATAATTCACCTTTTGAATGAATGAGATGACCTCTTTGAGATTCTTGGGTGATGGGAGCTCAATAAGAGCCTTTGCCTTTGAAGATCCACCTCAATGCCTTTATAGGAAACCTTGTGACCAAGCAAGATCACTTCATCCTCACCTATGTGACATTTGTCGGGGTTGAGTTGACCTCCCATGTCATAGAGCTTTTTTAAACCTTCTTCTACCCTTTGTAGATGCAATGATTTTGAGCTATAAATGCAGAAATCATCAATGAACACCCTAATTGAATTTCCAAAGAATGCTTGAAACACCATGTTCATGAAACGTTGGAATGTTGCAGGAGCATTTGTCAGACCAAATGGCATGACTCTAAAAGAATAACAACCCCAAGGAGTGATGAAGGTTTTTTTTAACTGATCTTCCAATGCGAGACCTATTTGAAAGTAACCCGAGTAGCCATCACACACAATGTACTTCTCATGACCAGCTACCTCATTTAGTATCTCATCTTGAAATGGGAGGGGAAAGTGATCTCTTTTTGTTGCCTCATTGAGTGGACGGTAATCCACACACACCCTCCACTTGCCATTTTTCTTAGGAGTGACAACAACGGGAGAGACCCACTCTGAATTCTCCACTGGATAAATGAAACCTGCTGCTAGAAGCTTTCTTACCTCCTTGAGTAAAGCTTTCTCCTTGATGACTCCTAGCCTTCGTAGATTTTGAGCCTTAGGTGTGGCCTCTGGCTTCAACTCAATTTTGTGTTGAACAGCATCTACTCCATGCACATCGGTGTAGTCTTTAGAGAAAATCCTAGGAAATTTCCTTAACACACCTTTGAGCTCCTCTCTTTCATCCTTTGTAAGTGTTGTAGATAACATACCTTCTAGCATTCCTTCATCTTCCACTTTTTGGTTCTCTTGGGAACCTACCTCTTCCAAACCTGGGCAAGAGGTCTCTTGGTTGTTTGGATTAAACCTTACACCCATGACTTCGATGGACGACTCCTCTTTAGTAATGCTGCCGCTACTTTGTCCTTCAGTCTTCCTCCGTCTCACTTTGAGATGATTCTTCATGGAGCTCCTCTTGGCGTTGCTCCTTCATGTCAAAAACAACCTTCTTATGATTGTCATTCCTGCAAATTATCTTTCCACTCTCCCAATCCTGCAAAGCTCGCATTTTCATTAGCCATGGTCTCCCTAGGATAAATTGGTAACCATTTCCTTTGTTAGACATAACATAAAAATCCATTGCCTTCTTAATGCCAAAGGCCTCTACAAAAACATTTTTACAAATGCCTACACACCTAGCTTTGCTATTTTTTGCCATCTTGACTTTAATTTCAGGTGTCTCATGGATGTGCATGCCTAGTTTTTGCATGAGTCCCTCTGTCATGATGCAAATTTGTGCACCCCCATCCACTAGAACTTTCCTAACCAATCTTCCTTTGATGTAACAATCTAGCACAGGTGTAATATCCTCATTCATTTTAGCATGTGAAATTTTTACAACAGGCACACTCTCTTCTACCTTTCTCCTAGTGCTAACTGCCTTTGTTAAATCCCTCCTAACTTGTGGGCATAATGCAAGAAACTGAGGCGATGAGATATCAGGACCCTTACCTCTCATGTCTTCCAATAGGTTGTATGGAGCCATACCATGTCCAAGAGGGAAGTCTTGGAGATTGATACAACG
Organism: Adiantum capillus-veneris; assembly: GCF_014529385.1. Lineage (NCBI taxonomy): Eukaryota > Viridiplantae > Streptophyta > Polypodiopsida > Polypodiales > Pteridaceae > Adiantum > Adiantum capillus-veneris. Next base: position 50,930,933 of record NC_140959.1, on the reverse strand, counting down.
TCGAGTCCTCTTAGCTTCCTTGGTTTCCTTTGCCTTCTTTTCTCGTCCATGGTCACTTTGTGATGTGACACCTTCTTTCTCTTTACCTTTTCCTCGGCCACGCTTAATGCCATTTGCTTCCATGTCAACCTCATTTGAGTTTGTCACCTCTACCACATGCACATTTGGGTCTGGAAAAGGTGGAAATCCTTCCACTCCTTGTGGCAGTGGTCTTGATCCATTTGGCCTTTGTAGAAGCCGTGGTTACTAACTAGTTCCCTCTCCTGCATTCATCACTGGGTAATTCAAGTTAGGTCTCCCTGGCTCCCCACGAGGCCAAGGACAATTATACATCCCATGTCCAGACTCACCGCAATTCCAACATTGCAAGACTCTCCTAGGTCGTGAATCTCACTCTTCAGACTTCTTTGCTTGTCCCTTTGGACCTACAGCATGTGCAAGGTGAATTGACAAGCTGCTTAAAGATTCATTTAAGTTCTCAATCACTTCCGCCGTTACCTCAGGAAGCTCCCTAGATGTTGATTATTGTGACTTACCTTTGGGTCTAAGACCTTCTATTGGAACCTCCCCCCTTAAGCACTTGAGTTTCCTATATTTCTCAGCAGCCCTAGTTTCAGCTGCTTCAAAGGTAGCAGGTGCACCCGCCTCAACTTTTACCTTAAGGTCAGAAAAGAGTCCGGCTATGAACCTCTCCTTCTTTAGAAATTTTGCACCGTCACCAGGGTTAGCAACATTTCGTATCCATAGAGCCCAAAGACGTAGAAACTATTGCTTGTACAAGTAGTAGTCATCTAAGTCTTTTTGCTTATGAGAAACAATGTCTTGCCATAGTTTTTGAGTGTTTTGGGGATCAAAGAAGTATCTCTTGAAATGATTCACAACTTCCGTAAAATTCCCTTTAACTTCCTCAGCAACGAGTCAAACCAAGTACTAGCATCTTTCCTAAGGACCACTTCAAACATCTCTACGCGTTCTTGATCAGTTACAATCCTCTTGATACAACAAGACATCTTGAAATTTGCTAAAAAAAAATCTGCATCCTCTCCAGGCTCTCCAAAGAAAAGAGGATATCCGGACATTTGGCGTTGGGTCTCCATTGAATCGGTTTCAAAGTGACAACACGTTTTTGTTTTTCTTTCTTAAAAAAATTTACACAATAATGTTTTCTAAATTGCAATCTATTCTGCAACAAAATAAAAATATACACATCAAATGACCTATGATAATCAATAAGAGGCAGGATGACAGGGTTTGGTGATGCGAGAATTTCTCCTACTCTTTGGGCACCAAACATGAACACCATACGTTGTTGAAAATGGATTTTTCTACTAATTGCAATGTTTATTCTAATGTGTGGAGTGAAATGAAAGGCGAAAACCTCTATTCTTGGGCCATTATCCATTGTCTATACATGACCTTATGCTTAAAACAAAACAAAAATATAAACGTCCAAACTAAGGTCGTACCTAATGAGAGGCAAAATAAAAGGATTTGCTGATGCATTTATCTCTGCCAACCTAAGAGGACCTAAAATTCTACGAATTACACGTTGAAATTGCAACTTAGTACTAACAATTATGTGTACATTTTTCCTTACAATGGGAATGAAGGGATCATACAAATTCTCGTGATTCATGCAAGCTACTTGATTATGCTAAAGGTTGAGCCTACACAAAACATACACAGGCCGTCCTCAGTGGGGGCACCAATTTGAGACGGTCCGGGGCGGGCAACAAGAAGAGCGGCCTCTAAACACCCTTCGAGGCTCCCGCGCTGCTCAATTGGTGTTGGGGCAAGCACAATCAGAGACACAACATCCCACAGCTAGAAACCAAACAAGAAAAGTGGCACCACCTAGTTGTAGATGCGAACTAGGACGCACGTGAAATCTCCTTGTACTCAAATGCACAAAGAGAGGGGAATGCAAGATAGCCACACACACCAAACACAAACATTCACCACGCCAAAGAGAGGTAAAGCGCACAAATCAACTTGAACAACTCAGTCTTAGCCTTAAAGACTAGATGCACACAAAGCTTGATGAGAAATAGAGAGACAACACAAAACTTGACTTTGTTGCCAATACACAAATTGTCTTAGGGTCACGGGAGCCCTCTCACCGAGCACCCTCTTACAATTGACCTTTTAGGCAAACAATTCAACAAGCCCTCAAACCACCAAGCATGAAATGGCACAACAAACTTCAAGGACAATATACTTTCAACCACCTGATGAGCCAACTTATCAAGTCAAGTTGGAGAGAAGAGTCGTAGTTGCAGCATACAATTGCACCCAAAACTATAAATCTTATTTATGCACAAGAGTAGGCTACAAGTGTGGTGAAGAGTATGGCATACACTCCACTCCTCTAGATGGCATAACTAACTTCAAGCTTCTCCATGCACCTATTTGTCATGATGGAATAGAGCACTCACAATGCACACACTCTACACAACTAGGCTTGAAGAGTGGTGTGTTATGTGTTGAGAATGGTGTGGTGTAGTGTGATCATGGGATGATTTACAAGGGAGAGAAGGGCTCTATTTATAGGTTTTAGAAGCCCCGATTTGCATTAGGACTAATCAAGTTTATTTGAAGGAATAAAAGATTATGCATATATATATATATATATATTAATGAGGGTGGGTCTCTCTTGTCCTTTGAATCACATGGATGTGGGCTCAAGGGAAGAAACTTTTTGAGGATGAAAGGAGAGAGGATTGAGTGAATAATTTGGGAGTGCCTACTCTAGTAGAGGGTGCATTTTACAATAAGGTTAGTGGTTAGTAGTTAGTAATTATCACTAAAAAATATTTACAAAATCATTCACCAAATTGTGAGATATATGATGAGAAAAGTTAGAGAAGGGATAAGCTTGTAAAGCAAGGTTGAAGCTTGGAGAAGTTGACATTCACCTCTTTACAGCACCGGTAGAAGAAGCGGTCAGCATGGCGAAGTAACGCGTGTCGATGAAGCTACGTTATCTTCAAACCTTGGAAAATTCATGATAAAGCCTTCATTTGCAGAGGTTAACCTTGGATTTTTGCTGATTTTTTGAAGTTCTTTACAAAGCTGTAGAGAGTATGGTAATAAGGACATATATGTAGAGAGAAAGGGGGACACCTAGGGTGTAGAAATGGAGGATGAAGGCTATGGAGGTGTGAGAGATGTGGCAATTGTGAAGAGGGTGAATTAGGACATGGGAGTTGCAGGTTTGGGAGTGGGAAGGAGAGGGAGTAGTGTGTGTGAAAGAGGAAAATGATAAAGTGGAAGAGGGAGTGTGGCTGCATAGCATGGGCAAACTGGGGTCCACCAATAAAATCATAGCTCACAGCTCGTAGCTCGTAGCTCAAAAAATATGAAAAAATTTGAGGTGCAAAATCAGCTCATGAGCTACAACTTTTGTTTGTATGACCTTTCCAAATTCAGGGAGCATGTGATCTTTAAAAATTCAGCAAGACCGACTGTTTTTTTCACTTCACAAGGTCCTTGTGAGGTCCTTCTTTGGATGATTCTTTTGAATACCTCCAAGAGTGAGCTCCCCATGGTGCATGCATTCGTGCCACATACCCTTGACCTTATTTGGTAGGTCTATAATTGAAGATATTGTTGAGATCATGATATAAGTGAATAGTACAACTAAGAAAATCAAATATTTAGGGGTCTTAAAAAATATGTACATGTCAAATATAAATAATATAGGTGAAAAAAATATAAAGGGGTCAAAATAAATCTCTCTCATTATAAGTCTACCATAAAAAGATGAATATTTTTTGTGGTCTTATTTATGAGAGTAATAGAGAATAGATGTAGGAAGGAAAAAATGACAATAGTGAAAAAATATACACATAAATAAAAGTAGTTTTTTTGGATTTTTATTGGGATGGAGTTACACCAAAAATAAGAGAAGCTTGCATGAAAGTATTTTTATATTGAATAAAGAGTATGAAAAATGGTAAGAAAAAATATGGTAATGGTGAGTCAATGTACATAGCATAAATAACACACACCTAAGTATAAATATTAAAATAAATACCAAAATAATTATGAAAAATCCTTATATTTAGGCCCTATATACAATGAAATATTTACACACAAATGGGCCATAATATACTTTTTTTTTTTTGGCTCAACTAATCCAGTGACTAGCTTATTGAGGGTTTTTAAGAAGATATGAAAAAAGTCCCTAACTCACACACGCCTATGTACAGTGAAATGATAGGGATAACCAAAATTTTTGAGTGATTTGATAGGGTGAGGTAGCTTACTATGGCAATTATGGAAAGCCGAAAAACGGTTATCAATAGCATAACATAGCTATATACTACTTATTACATAGCATAAATAATATAGTACTATTATATATGCTATAACTATAGTACTATAAAACATAACTATATGGTGAATATTACCTAGCATAACTATATATCATATGCATACTACACATTATGTATAATGTAGTACATTATAGCTTGTGGTATTCCTAAATGCATGAACTAGTATATGGAGCTACCATGATAGTACTAAATTGTAAAGTATACTATATGTAACTATAGATAGGCACAAGATTAGAACTAATTATCGATTTTTCATGTGTAAATAGATGGTACCTAAGAGGGATAGCAAGAGACACAAACCTCCAATCTCACCTTTGTCCAACCGTCAAGTGAGCACGAAGTTAAGGTCGGGTTGTAACTCAAATAGAATGATTAGATCAAGAGGCATCATCATGAAGCCAATTGTTGGACAATCCTCCAAAAAAGAAGAGTCGTATTCCCAGAAATTGTGTGTCCGTTCACGATAAAGTTGAAGTTGATGAAGATTCCAACAACATCAAGGATGACATCGAGCTCATAGGTGAATTTTAGATTATGCAACCATGTTTTGAATTTTTCATGTTTAGCATTGAATAGTGTTTTCATTTTTGTATAGTATTTGAAAATTTGTATCTATTATATTTTATAAGACTTTCCAAAAAAGTGAGCTTTAATTGTTAGCCATGATTATGTGTTTTACAATCTTTATCATGAGATATATTGTTTTTTTGGCCAAAATTGTTTGATGGAATTCCTTATTGAAAAAAAGTAATTCCCATGTGGGAGCCTATAATAAGGTGGACATGTATTTTTTTGATTGATTAACATTGTTATATATTGATGAAGAAAGTGTGTATGATTTATTTCTAGTTTAATATCCTTAAATCTCAAGTGAGAGCCCATCAAAGGGTGGTTAGATTTTTTGAAAAACTGGTCTCTGAATAGAAGAGACTCTGTTTAAAAATTTATAACTCACAAACATGTAGTTTAGCTAACTCTAGCTGCATGTGGTTTTTGATTGTCCATGCTTGTCATTTTTTTCTGACTGTAGAGACCAATGTGCAAGTTGAAGATCTTCATAATGAAGGATGTTCTAAGTCAGTTTTATGTTAAGAAGAGAACCTTTCCACCTCATGTTCCTCTATGTCAACTAATGGTGCATGAAGCCGTTACGTTTGCTAGAGATGATATAGAATGGCTCATTTCCTCATTCGATTCAGCTAAATATTTGGAAACAATGGGTCACTTTCTTGTGTCGGTTGGGGATGCTAGAGAAGACACCATACCATTCACCACAACCGACATGAAGGAATGGGGACCAATTTGGCGGGAAAGAAATGTTGACTTTGAGAGAGCACTTGGGAAAGAATGGAAGGATCTTAAAGGGAAAAAGTTTCTCATTTGGGATGGCAACCATAGGTTGAAAACGTGCTGGAAGAGAATCAAAGATAGTAAGATCTTTCTTTTTTTTTAAACAATGCTTTGTTTTTTGAAATTATGATTATTTTTGGTTTATGATAGAGTACTCTGACAATGCTCAATACCATGTTAGTGTTCGTTTCTCAATTCCTTGAGCTCGCCAAAGCCAAAGAAGCAGAGTTGTTACTTGCACTTGACATGTCCAATGTGTAAGTTTACTAGTCACTTAACCTACTAGCATGTCTTGCAACAATGCTTGTGTTCATCTCTTTGATTTGTTTTTGTTTACAGTATATCTAGGGCACACGTCATGCTAAACATCACTCCTGAAGTCTAAATGTTTCAAAAACTTGGCATGGAAAATATATTATAGATCAAGTATTGAGTTTAAAGAATGAGCAATTTATTTACGATGATGTTTATATCATTAAATTCCAAAAAAAATCGAACAGCATCTCCTTTGTAATTTGAATCAATTTTCAAAAGTCGAGTCCAATGCCATCTCATTTGAGACCCTCATGTGAGGATTAAGGCTCTTAAAAACCTTGGAGTATGTCCAAAGTAAACCACTAACATTAATTCCAAAAATTATGCATCTATTCCACAAAGAGAAAAGTGTTGTAAAACAATAGTTGAATTTACTAAAGTGAATATACTCAACTACAGCTATAGATCTATAGTCATACACCTACAATGTTGAAGTCAATCAATCAAGCCATCATAAAAAGCAAGTCAAAAAATTTAGTCAAAAAAGGTTAGCTACATGCTAGTGGAGATCTAACATCCATCATGTCATAATAACTAATATCTAATTCTCCTAAATGATTTTCTCATGTTAAACTGATCATTTAATATGGGGAAGTACCAGGGGAGAAAAAGCTAGATTATTAGTAAAGCTAGCAGACTGGTCACAGTAGGGGGCCCACAGTAGGGATCCAAAGGGGTACCATCTGCACAAGAGCAATGTGCAATGTGCAATGAATGGGCTCCAAAGACCTTAGGGTTCAGCCCATTAAGACTTCCAAAAGGTTAAGTTCCAAAATTTCAAAGTGTAAAGTCCAATGGTCAATTGTAAATGAAATTGGATGCTTTGTGCGTGTGCAAAAGGCCAATAAGCTAGAGGACAAAAGCAAAAACGTTTTGGGAAGATGACAAAGCATAATAAGGACTAGACACACACACACACACACACACACACACACACACACACACTATACACCTAAGCTTACCCTTTCTACAAAGTAAAGAGGACACATGTCAGGCATGCAAAGAAACCCCCAATTCTTGTCTGAATCCTATTGGATGGGCACAGAGGTGGACCAATGAGAAGTTAGCTAGTGTAAACTAAAATTTTATTTCTATAAATGCTCAAAAAAATAACCAATAAGAAATAGTCTCCCTAAAAGACTATTGGACAGTCAAAAGGTCCAATGATAATTAAGCAGTTCCTAAAATTGCTTAATTCCTATTGGCCAAAGGACTAAAAGGTCCAATAGCAAAGCAGATAATTAAATTAATTATTTGGCATTTACAAAATGGAAAAAAGGATGGACACTTGTCACAAGGCTCTTGATTGGGCCTCTCAAAGGCTATTCGCCAAATTATTTACGGGCCAATAGGAAGCCAGCAAGAGTAAAACTCATACTCAAATACTATTGGCTAGGCTTTTCAAGGGCCAATAGGAATGCAGCATGAGTAATTGGCAAGGGGGGTCAACCAAGAGGAGAGAGGGGGCTGTTTTTGAAGGGAATTATTCCACACACACTCACACACACTCATGTGTAGAGCAAGAAATCATCTCCTTCTCCAAGCTTTAATGGAAAGCTCATCTTCTTCTCCAAGTTTGAGAATGGAGGCCTACACCAACAACTCTTGGATATGGAATGCAAATCCAACCAAGAGCTAAGCTTCAATGCCATGCTTCTCTCCTCTATTATCTAATTACTAAGCTAAGAAAAGCTACAAGAGTAGTTAAGTGAGGAAATACTTCTTTCTCGTAAGAATACTCCTTCTTCCTCTAGATCTACTCTCATACCCCGCTAGCTCTCACCATCTTCGAAGGTGTGTGAGGTCTTGGGTCTGAGACCAACGAGTAACTGATGTTATGTGTTATCACATGTAAGTTTGGTGCATGAAGCTTCCATCTTCATAGCACTGACGAGTTTCTACCAAGGAACACAAAGAATTGTATTGTACAAAGTCTCTTTTAATGGGCGAATTTATGATACAAATGCCTAATGGAGGGGGGACGGGTCCATGTAAATCCGGTCCTCAATAGTTGTCAATTGTTCTATTTCTCTCTCTCTTTCAAGTATTGTTATTCCAAACTAATTAGGTGTTATGCTAATGTTGTTATCTCCAACCAAGAACTCTTGTATGCTCATTAGGAATTTTCTCTTAATGAAATGCTCACTATGTTAAGTTATTTTCCGCTATTTACAAGCTTTATAGACCAGTAATTGTTACACATCAACATGTTTCTCATTATGTCTAATAAATCCAAAGTACCAACATATCACAATATGATTATCCAATAGCTGAGGTTTCATCTCCAAAGTGGCTTTGTAATCTCAACCCCAAAAAAAACATATAAAAGCCCAACTTGAAATCCATGTGAAGTATATTACCCGGAGAAACTTGAAAAAGAGACAATGTACTGCTATTGGTCGCAATACATAGAGACTATGTATATATGTACCCAGATTTTATACCCACTCAAATGTAAAGAACAGTTTGTAGCTATGTATCCCCCCATTCCATAAAAAGGTGTATGTATTACGAATGCAAACATGTCAATTCTCTTACCCATAGGTATGCAACAATATATCAGAACCAGCAAAGTTTCCAGCATCAAATCAAGACATTGATTATGCAAAAGGATATCATAGCTAGCACAGTCTCCAGCATAAGATTAGGACATCAATTACCCTTTTGTTTTTGTGATTAGTGGATCTTTGCTGGAAACAGAAACTATCAAATGTGATTCTCAGCAGGTTTCAAGAACCCATATTAGTCAATGAGTAGTTGTATTTCGGAGATATTGTCAACAAATCCTGTAATAATTGCCATCTCCTTGGATATCCCCACTTGAGGTATAAGGCCCATAATAACCTCTATATATGTCTAAAACCTTTTTATACAATTGAGTTATTCAAGCCATGTATTCCAAGCAAAGCTGCAGTCAAAAAAATCCTTCCAAGAAAAAGTTCAAGTAGAGGAAACTAATATTTCTATCCAATATCCATTAGTAACTATCAAAAAAACAGTTTTTGTTAACTTTCAACTGAGCATGAGTTATGTCGAGAACTTGCTTGTGTACTTGATCATTTTTTCAAAAAAAAAACGTAAACCATCATCAAAGTGCTTTACAGGACCCAAAAGGTGCATAAAAATTTCCTTATAGAACCCAGAAAGTACATCATAGAGTGCATCACAAAGTACAAATAAATAAACTTTATCATCATCGTGTATCATTTCCAGCTTAGAGGGAATACACATCAGTATTTGAAATTTGCATCATCAGTCAAAACAAAGTTATAAACAAAGTTATTCATATGAGTAAAAGAAATTGCTTTAAAACCTTAACTATCTTGAGTAGGTGCAGATGCACCTACTTGAGTGTTTTTCTTCCATTCTGACATAGTCATGCATTTGTAATCGATCGAAGTTGGGCACAAATCACCATCACAAGGGTAGCATTACTAGCAAGGTCCAATGTCCATACTTAAATTTATTTATGTGTGTAACTACTTCCAGATTAGTCCACAGATGTTGCAGATCCTCACAACCAAGGTAGTATCCCTTGAAGAGAAGAAAACCCTGACATATCAAGTTATGTGGATGAATCACTTTGGGAGAGAGTGAAGGAATCTAAGCACTTATCTGCTAGGGAAGGATTAAAGTCCAGCTTTTGCAAAGCAAATCAGGGATTAGGGCCACATCCAAATATTGTTGATCCCAAAGGGTAGAGCAACCCTTCATTTGAAGATTATAGAATAAACCCATAGGTGCCTTCATATGAAATGTTGTGTGTGTGTGTGTGTGTGTGTGTGTGTTAGGCGAGCAAGAAGTGGATCATCAATTTCGACAAGCAAGAAGTGCTTTCAGATGAGACGTTGTGTGTGTGATTGTGTGTGTGTGTGTGTGTGTTAGGTGAGCAAGAAGTGGATCATAGATTTTGACATGGCCACAGCAGGTGCACGCAAGCATGCATGTGTGTGTGTGTGTGAGAGAGAGAGAGATGGAGAAAGAGACAAAATACCTCCACGTATAAGCAAAGCATGTGTATTGCAAGCACTTATGAAGGGCGCCAATACCAAGTTGTAAGGGCAATCCAAGGGCTCCCAAAGAAGGATTGCAGATATGCAGGCATAGAGAATACATAAAAGGCACACGCTGTCAATTCGCATAATGAGAAACATTTTGAATAAAGTTAGGTAGCTTTTAGGTCAATTTTACAAACTAAGTATATGTTATTTAATACCCACATGGGGTCAGTCCATTACCTTTTAAGGTAACCAACAACTAGCATGATCACGACCATCGGTTCAAGATAAAGAAAGATCAATAACATTAAAGGCTCCCAACTTCCCTTGAGTTAGTGGGTGGCCCAGTAGTAGGTGAATAATGAAGATGGTCAATATTGTATATTAGAGTTGACCAGTGGGGACCCGAGATATCATATCCATAGAGACCTTTACTCTAACCTTCAAAAGATTTGGTAAGATGAGGATTAGGTAGTTATGCTTACTTAATGGGTGTGTTTAGGTAGGGTATATGTATCGTGTATGTTAGGTTACAAGCGTAGATCAAAAACCTGGAACCAAATGGTGAGAAAGGTAGCATTGGGAATGAATTCAGTACCCAACCACTTACGCATATTATGGCAATGAAAGTTTCTTAAAGTAGCACACATAGTAGCTTGTGAAAAAAGGCCATCACTAGCTGATGTGGGTGAGTACATGGGACCCAACTAAAGAAAGACCATAAAAATAGAGTGATTGCAAAGGCTCGAACCAAGACAACTCCATAGGCCATTATGACACTTCATGTGTGTAGCGGATACTGCAAGTCAGAGCATTCAAGTATGTGAATTTGTACGCTTAAGAGCGATATTCTTTATGAGAGAGATAGGGAAAAAAGATGATAGGCAATGTGCGCGCATGACTTGCATTATAGAAATCTTGTGTGGGTATAGACTTTATAGATCTCTCATATACTAAGGGTAAAAATAAATTGTCACGTTTAAATGTGTGTGTGTGTGTGTGTGTGTGTGTGTGTGTGTGTGAAAGAGAGAGAGAGAGAGAGAGAGAGAGAGAGAGAGAGACCCATTCTCTCGATGTGTGTGAATATAAGCGAGAAAGTAGACGTGCCATTCTCCGAGGTATTAGCACATTGCATGAAGGCTTTCCACAATTGCAATGCATTGATGAAGTACATTGAGCTCGACAATTCAATGATAGGAAAACAACATTTTGTTATGGATGCCTTGCACGCATTGTGTGTGTGTGTGTGTGTGTGTGTGTGTGTGTGTGTGTGTGAGAGAGAGAGAGAGAGGGAGGGAGAGAACACTAAGCTCTCCTTGGCAAGAGAGAGAGAGAGAGAGAGAGAGAGAGAGAGAGAGAGAAAGAGAGGGTGAGAGGGCTCTCACACCGGCACTAGAGAGAGAGGGGAGAGAGAATAAGCATTGGTTTTACAATCAATAATCGACAAAGTGACAATCGACAAAATCCACAATCGAGAATCAAAAATAAAAAATCAACATCAACATCTACGAAATTGAGAATTGACAAAATTGAGAGTTGATGCAATTTGAAAAGTTCAATCAAAAAAAATCCAAGGCAGAAGGTGTGCAAGCCCAAGGTAGGAGCAGATCTCAACAAATGGCAAAGGTGGATGATGGGAGGGAGCTCCTTGCTATTTTTGAAGGTTTTTATGCTAGATTTCTTTGAGCTTTGTCAATGTTCTCGCCTTTGGGTTGACTTGAAATTCGTCTTTGGGTTGACTTGAAATTCAAAGGTGAATCTCAAAATTTGAAAGTGGGAGGTTTTCTTGAGTGTTTAAAGGCAAATTAGAAATTTTGAGGCAAATCTCAAAAGCTTGTAAGCGGGGTTACACTAAATCAAGTTAAGTCATAGTGCTTTCTCCCAAAAACTTAGAAAACTTGCATATGAGAAATTTAAGGGGAAGCTTGATTATATATGAAGGCTTTCACACTCGATTTCTCTATACTTTGTAGGTTTTCTCACCTTCAAAGCTATAATTTATAGATAAATTTCAAAATCCTGCAGATGGGATTACACTAAATTGAGGATATTTTAAGCATTTGGCTATACCGAACCTTTTTTTCGAACATTTTAGAAGAAAATTTACTATGTTTGAAGGTTTTTGCACTAAACTTCTCTACACTTTGTTAATCCTGTGTAAACCTTAATTTATGTTCTCTAACCATTGTAGTTTCTTTCTTTTTTTTAATGCTCTTAAGAGCTTGATTTGAATTAACTCAAAAAGAATACATGCAGGCCTTGGCATATCCTTTGCACAGGGGTCTCCAACCAATACAACATGTGACCCAAAACATACTCAAAACATTTTTTCAAGTACACTATATTTCTATCAAGTTCTTCTTCTGGCAAGCCGTTTCCTTCTGCTTGATAAAAGCCATTCGCAATTAGAGATAAATCTCAAAATTTTAGATGGGATTATACTACACCTAATTTTTTTCCTCCAATTGTTGTGGGTGTCCTAACATTCAAATTAATCTTACGGGTATGTGGCCCTTCCTATAGAGAGAGAGAGAGAGAGAGAGAAAGAGAGAGAGAGAGAGAGAGAGAGAGAGAGAGAGAGAGAGAGAGAGTTGGGCACCCAATCCACTCTCTTTCTTTCTTTGACTTGGTCCCCCCCCCCCCCCCCCCCCCCCCCCCCCTTTCCAAGCCCTTTTCTTATGTCATGTGGCAAGCGCCTCCAAGGTGCATTAGATATAGTTGAGACAAGGTGAAAAATTACTAAGTGACTATAGTCTCGATGAGAAAAGTTGGATGAAAACCTAAATTTGTAGGTGGGATTATACTAAACCTAGGTTATTCTTGAGCACTAGATACACAATATTTTTTTGTTATTGTTCAATAGTCCATTATCTATACTCTTTATAATGGAGTTTGAAAAATTAGAGAAAGGAGAGGGCCTCCACTCGATGTTTTTTAGTTGATTTGCATGGCTTGTTGGATCAACGTCGAAATTGAGTTGTTGGGTTGTTCTTCTTACCATAGACACATTAACGATCCTTTGAAATTGAGTAAAGTAGTTCAGATTCTATTCGATTCCATCCTTTTTCAATGACGTGCAATAATAAAAAATGTATGTCTAACAACTTGTTGTTAGCATGTGTGTGTGTGTGTGTGTGTGTGTGTGTGTGTGAGAGAGAGAGAGAGAGAGAGAGAGGGAGGGAGAGCGCTCTGCCACTAGCAAGGAGATAGAGAAAGAAAAAGAGTGAGGTGGGTCATCGGGACCAAGACCAAGACCTTGATCGAGATAGCTACTAATGATCATGTAGAGACGAACAGGGGACAAGGACTGTCCATTGGTGAGGAGTGCTTGGTACTAGAAGATGGGTGCTCAAGGAAATAGGTGTGCATGGGTTTGCTTGAGCCACTAAGACTTTGGTCTGGTAGCAAGAGAGTAAAGAGCTAGTGGCTTAGGTGGGAGCAGTTGTAGCCACAACTCGTACAAACTTTTGTGTGTGTGTGTGTGTGTGTGTGTGTGTGTGTGTGTGTGTGTGTGTGTGTGTGTGTGTGTGTGTGAGAGAGAGAGAGAGAGAGAGAGAGAGAGAGAGAGATGTAGGAGCCCATTCCATTGTCCAAACTTAGGGAACTCATTCTTCTCCATTCTCTCTCACCCGTCCATCGGTAGCAATGGCACTTCCATGTACATTAGAACACTGTGGGGCCTGACATATGGAGAGATATTTATCTGCAAGTTATGATGGTGATGTAGTAATTGAAGCAGAAAGTTAAAATGGGTCCTTTTCTTGCAATGGTGAATACAAAAAGACCTTAATTGGGGATGCAAGGATGTAGAGCATCTTAGCATTGGATACATTTGGGCTTCTTCTATGGGTAGCAATGTTGTTTTTAACTTCTAGGAGCCATTACCGCCGACTACTTTAGCTTTACATATTTGGAGACGTTGTAGATGTTTTACATTTATGCCAAGGCATGTGTGTGTGTGTGTGTGTGTGTGTGTGTGAGAGAGAGAGAGAGAGAAAGAGAAGCATTGTTTATCTTCTTAGAGTGATTTTAAGGACTACAATTTCATTCTCCTCACATGTACGCACACAAATACACACACACACTTACCTATATATGACTTCATGTGTGTGTGTGTGTGTGTGTGTGTGTGTGAGAGAGAGAGAGAGAGAGAGATCCAATAACCATGCTTTTCTTGGCCGCAACAATGCGAGGGTCACATACTAGTACTTATTAAAGATATCATTAGTGCTATGCGAACGTTCAAAAGCTTGAAAAAAAGGTTTCAATTGTACAAGCTCGAAAAGTTACAATCCTCAGTCGACCCCACTCAAATGCAATCAATCAGAGAGCCTCAACTCCTCATTGATGGTGGAGTGGCAAATTACTCCTTGTAGAGACATGCTTCATTTGTGAATGGGATGAAGGTGGAAATTTTAGGGATCAAGAGTTGATGCAACGGAGATTCTTATTAGAGACTATAACAACCTTGACATCCCTATCTCAAATGTTTGGAGGAATATTTATGTGTGACATGTTTGGTGTGCTAGAAATAAATCCATTTAGGTACTTTTTGCACAATCATTAAGATAGGATTAAGCTGTCGTCATAGACTTTTGTCTCGTAGCTATAAACAAAGCCGAAGCTTTCCGACTCTTCCAAAATTGGCACAATTGCGATAAATTGTGCATGGCATGGCAATCCGTTCACCTCCAAATGCCGATACGCTACAGAACTAAAGCTATGTGTGATCACGACGATGAGGCATAAATAGTTGCAGCTTGCCTACAAACACAACGCACAAGCATGGTTGGCTTAATAACGTATAACTGATAATAGCAGATTCACATGTGCGGGGGTTCTACCTTGCATAATTTTGGATTATTGTAAACGAGCAATGGGCGTGCAATTCAAACAATGCAAAGGGCACGGACCAATTTCGACAAAACGGATGCATCCTAACTTTACATCACATGACCGCTGCCTTAAAAAGGAACAACTAGCCAACTTCCCTTCTCTTACTTCATGATAGGCCTAAAGGTAGTATCCCACCATTCAGGGAAGCCTGCGATACCAAATTTGCTCTGTAGGCAAAGGCCCAAAACAAAAAGAATTGATAAAAATGCACCAAAAAATTTAAAAAATTTTGAAATTTTGTAAATTGCGTTGCAAGTTTTCATTGATATGGGTGCTAGTACATTCAGGAGAAGCTTTGAAGGTCGTAGAAACAACCCCCGAGACCTTTTAAAGGAGTATCCAACGGGGTTTGAGCTCAAGACCTGCTATCCTAGAAGATTTTCACAAGTAGCAATCTAGCAAGAGCAACTCGGTATTATCGGTTGCAAGTGCAAGCAAACCCTCTTCCTCAATTTGAGCCAGGGAAAAGGCAGGGAGGTCACAGCCCTCTTCAAGCCAATCAATCTTGTTGTTTGGAAGATCCGCAGAGGCAGCGAAGTCCTCTGTGTAGTCATCAAGGAAGCTCCATTGCGCATCATTTTGCTCTGTGTCTGCAGAGAGGGACGCCGCCCGCCCCTCACCTACACCAAACATATCACCATCTTCTTGCAAGCTACCTAGATCTACATACCCACTGCACAGATCCTGCGAATTGGCCGTAGGAGAACGAGGACAACCAAGGGTGGGAACAAGCTCTCTTTTATCCACCATCACCTTCTCAAGGCTCCGCATCATCTCTGTGACTAACTCTTCCGGGGTAAGGGCCGCCTCCACGACAGGCGCAGCATTGAGCGAGCTTTCAAGGTCCTCGAGGATGGAGAGCTGCAGGTGGGAGCTATGAGCGAAAGGCTGCTTGGGAGCGGGAGGGGAGCAGAGCTCCGCAAGGGAGGAGGGGTCTTCACTGCGACAGCGCTTGAGGGAAAAGGTGGTGGGAGGAGGGATGTCGGAGCGGCCCATGTGTGTGACCACGACTCTGTGTGTGTGTGTGTGTGTGTGTGTGTGTGTGTGTGAGAGAGAGAGAGAGAGAGAGAGAATGCCTGTAGGTGAGCTGTGGTAGGGGTAAGATTGTTTGGTATAAATAGGGAGTAGTAGATATGTGTGGGCGTGTGTGAGCGCGCGCAGAAATGCATGATGAGCTAGAAAAGGTTGCGAGGTGGCAAGACAAGGACAGGCCAGCCACGGGAAAAAAGGGCCAAAGTCTATTTGTCTATCCTGGAGAGGACATGTCGCACGATCCTCTGCCCTATTCAAAATCCCACCAACCCCCACCCTTCCTCCTTGCCTCACCCTTCCTTTCCCGTCCTTGACCCCCAATATTTTTTTATTCTCCTCCCCAGAAAGGTCCTCTCTGCCAACATTTTTAAAATTGCACTCACACTTGAGATATGTGTCACCTGCCTTACACAATAAGGTGCACAATAAGGTGTGCACTGTGTGTGCCTTTCTTGTCCCACATGTGCAAGCCATGCTTTCCACTGCCTACTTTACTATGTAGTTCCCATGGATAACATGCGCCAAGTATAAAAGATTGAAACTTGGTCGGCATATTTGCAATGAAATTTACAATCACACGCCTACTCAAAAGACCACCATGGAAACTAGGAGGCACCCGCTCCCACATAGAATAACAACACATGCCAACCAATGCACTTGAGTAAAAGAGCTTTTTCATTTACCAATTGATTTAAAAACCACAATATTACAGTGTGCATACGCCACAAAACATGTAAGCTTTCATAACTTTCTCTACATCAAACTATTGATGGCAGCCATATATTGTACCCTACAAAAAACACGCCAACCAATGCCCTTGAGGAAAACATCAGATACTTCAAGAACTCCATTTTGCATTGGTCCCCCTGGCTTTCCAAAGTTGTAGATCCGCCACAAATTCCCTATTGGATAGAGACAACCAGGAAGTTGAATAATAAGGGTCTAAATCGACTGGGGCACTTTTGGGACAGTGACAACAAGAGTTGGAAAAGCATTGATCTCTTGGCTACCTAGGTCCAACTGAATAGCCTGGAGGTCTTGCTGGTCCACAAAGTGAGAAAAGAGCTTGACAATTTAGTGATGCCTATCTATGATTCGGAGTTCGACTGGAACGCCTGGAAATGGCCCGGAAGTAGTCTCTTAGGGAAACCCCATACGAAAGACATTTACCATACAATGATGCAAAAGAAGAATTGGTCTAGTCCCCCTCAACAAGATATGGAAAAAACAATGGTCGGAGGAAAGGTGGGAGCAAGTAATGGAGAACATTTGGAAGCCAAAGGTTCCGCAACACGTGAAGGTATTTTTATGGAAGGTAATTCGGGGTGCTCTACTGACGGGGGTGAAGATTCAGGAAAGAGGGATTGGGTCAGATCAATGCTTGGGATGCAGGTTGGCTAGTGAAGATCTGGCCCACCTCTTCATGGATTGCCCAACTATCAAAGGCCTCGCAGGGAAAATATGTAAATGGGTCCAAAGAACATGGAAAATTGGTTTTTACAAGATTGATATATTCCTTGGAGGGAAGAATTTAGGTGGTCCTGCCATCCTCATCAGCACTCAAATCGTTAGGTACTTCTTCTTGCATAATGTATGGCAAACAAGGAACTGCCGTGTGTTTGAAGGAGGTCTTGAGGTGGCAAGCTTCGCAGAAATTATACAAGGAAGCAAAGTGCTAATTTGGACACTCGAGCGCAAGCAACACTCGGAGAATTGGTCTAGGACTACTTGTGCCTTGATGTCAGAAGAGGGTATGCCTAGGATGGGGGAGAATCTTGGCTATCGGTAATTAAAAGATCTCAGAAGAACATGAGAATGGACCTTTTGTATCAAGGATAACGGGGCGAGTTGGTTGCGATCGCTACCGATGTAATTATGGTCCCTGGATGATATCATGGCTCAACACGAGCATGACAAGATATTGTAATTTTTTGGGTTGATTAATATAATACACTCACAATTGTGAGTTTTGAAAAAAAAAAACCCACAACTTTACTTTATGCATATGACATGTAAAGTTTCACAACTTTCTCTACATCAAATAGCTTGCATGTTGCCATATATTATACCCCGCGAAAAACATATTATATCTTCTAAATCACAACCCCAAAAGGGATGCTTTCAAGCATCAAAAGTTCTCCGTAATTTTTGAAACAAAATCTCTAAAGACATCGAATTGTGAATTCTTTGCAACAATATGTGCAAAATTGCCGCAAACAACAGGCTGCCGGTAATACGGCTACACGTAGGAAAGGCTAATCAAGGGCAAAAACCTGCATCAAAAAGCATGAGGAAGCCAAGACCCCCAACTTGCAAATCTTTGATATTTGGTTGAGCTTTTTTTAATGTTTGTACACGAGTTAAAGTTCTATACAAATTATACTTCAAGCAACTCACTAAAGGGCACTAAGGAAACTTGCGAACTGGTGTTAGTCAAGTGATTTGCAATGCATGTGCATGTGCTTGCTATAGCAAGCTGAAAAGCTCACAAAAAGGAAACCCACACACCCTTTTGATACACGACATCATGTCCATATGTAGAAATTTACAAAAAAGGGGTGTCCAAAATGCACGCAATATAGTTTGCCACACTCGAGCCTGCTAGATCATTCATGATCAATAATAGAAAATAGAAACTATAACCCAAGTGATAGAGACTTCACTTCATCTTCATAATCGTCTATAAGTTAGAAAATTCTTTAAAGGAAGACTCAACCTCAAGCATAGTCATCGACCTTACATTATATTTCTTTAACATGTAGCCATTCACACGTGCTTTATGCAAGGTACCATCCAAGTCAATAAGGTGATATGTGCCATTTGGAAACATGTTCAAGACCAAGAAAGAACCTTGCCATTTGATTTGAATTTTTTTTTGAAAAGTGCAATCAATCTTGCTATTCTAATGAAAAACCATGTCACTCTTCTTGATGTCTTTGTCTTTTATCTTCTCATTTTTCTTGCTTGATTGTTCTTCAATACCCGCTCATAATGCTCAAAAGCAAGTAACATGTCCAATTGTGCACATCAAGTTTTAACATCAGCCTCAAAGCTTGTATCTTCATTTCAATAGGATCTCCACTTCAATAGGAAGCAAAGCCTCTTTTCCCAAAACTATGTGGAAGGGAGAGAAACTAGTACTTGACTTGATGGTAGTCCTGTAGGCCCATAGAGCACAAGGTAGCTCTAATACCAAGTCTTCACATTACTTTTTTTCATCTTCATGAACATCCTTATGAGTTCTCCATTAAACCTCTCATTCACTTCATTACATTGGGGATAATAGGGAGTAGTAAACTTGAAACAGTGCACATGAAGCTCTCGCATAAATAATCCACTAGCTTTCCCTTGAAACTTGGACAATTGTGAGACAGTAGCTCCAATAGCATGCCAAATGTGTAGAAAATGCCTTCATATAAAAATTGAGAAACATCTTTACTTGTGATTTTCTTTAAAAACTTTGGCTTCAGTCGCCCTAGATAGATAGTCAACAATGGTAAGTATGTAGCATTTTTCTCTAGTTGTAGCTTGCTATAGGTAAATGGTCCATCCCATCAATACCCCACTTCGCAAACGCATTATACTTCACAGCGGTGCCTTTGAATTCTAATTTGAAAACTCAATTTTCCATGCTTTGCCATTCTTTACAAGATATGCACTAGTGATGAACATCACAATGATGCTTGGCCACACATATCTCTTCTGGAAGATTTTATGCAAAGTGATCTTTGAAGAAAAGTGACCACCACAAGAACCCTCCCGATTCTCCTCTAGAATTCTATAAATTTTATTTTTCCATGGCACCCTTCTCATCACAAAATCAGTCCCTTACATAGAAAAAGTATCACCAAGTAGCACATACCTTTTGGCACAACGAAGACTACATACTTTTCTAATTTCTACAACTTTGATGGAAGCATACCTGTTTCTAGAAACTTTTCTTCCCTCTCTAAAGCTTTTCTTCTCAAATAAAGAGAAGAATCATCCCTTATGACATACAATTGGCCAATTGAAGCTTGTGTTGCACCATGTGCTTCTTCATATTGATACATGCCAACATGCCTTAAAGTCCAAGCCTCCAAGTGAAAAATCACATTCTTTAGCCTTGTATTCTTACTTTTCCACACCCCAAGTACTTGCTTAACCACCAAATGAGCATCACCTCTTACCCTCACATGATGGATGCCAAGGCAAAGGTTGAGTCCTTTCTCCAAAGTAGCATTTTCAACCTCAGTGTTGCTTTGTGTTGTAAGCTTCAAACTCCTTTTGGTTACCAAAATTCCTTGAGGATCATAAATTACAACACCCCCTAAATATTTGCCTTGTGATTTCTTGTAAGAGCCATCAAAAAACAATAAATAGGCATTTTCTATGTCAAGAGCTTCGATGTGCTGCTTCTTCACTACATCCTCCTTGATAAGAAGAGGGATTTCTTTATAAGTTAGCACGTCTGCTAATGTAGCCTGTATACTTTCTTGAACAAGAAAAGAGAGTTGGAATCAATATAGCTCCATAGTTCACTTCATGAGTCGCTTTAATAAAGTAGGGCTATTCACCAATCGAGGTAGATCGAACAGTGTAGCTAATGAGAAATGTGAAAGTTTTTGGAAGAAAATAGTGCTTGAACCTTCTACATGCATGAATTACACTCTCCATAATGAGATCCACCTCTATAAAGCTTCTTTCCACCTCTAATTTTACCCTGCTAGTACAATAGAGAGGCTCCGTGGAATTGGAGATGATCTCTTTAGATAGCTGATTCAAGTGTTAGAATTTACAGCTATTGGTAAATTGTCAGTTCAGTCAGAGAAACTAGGATAGAAGGTGAGAACTAGACTGAAATAGTTAACTGAACTGAAATAGTATACAGGAATGAGAAATAGGCTGGATGACTGGAAAAGTGTTTACATTTCAAATTCAGACTCATAGTTCATGAATAATCAGTACAAGCTATATCCAACTGTGATAAAAAAGTGGAGTTACAGGCGAGGAGATTGTAGCTCACGAACTGCTTAGGAAGCTCAATTAAGAGAACGAAGAAGTAAGAATTCAAAAGACAAGTAGCCCGATTACAAAGTAATGGGTCCTATTTATAGCTTCTAGTAGTTACTGTAGTAACTACCAGGTTAATTATTGTTGTGTGACCAATCCACTGTCCAACTTCTAGGAAATGGTTTCCTCTTGCTGGAGCCGTCTATTGGAATTAGGGTTGCAGAGAAACACACACAGCTTGGAGAAGACGAAGGAAGCTCAAGGCACACAATAGAGAGTGTGTTACTTAGTGTGCAATGGAAAGATAGATAGCCCTAGAGTGATGGGCGTATATACAATGCACGGGGGAAAAAAACCTCCTAAAGAGGGAAAAAATGCCCCGGCGGTCCTAGTGTGTTCACACACATCACTACCACATGTATATCCCCCCTGGAGTGATGCGGTGTGAACGAGAGCTGGCACATGAGTAAAACGAAGTGCCATGCCCTGAGGACGAGATCAGTCCACAAAGGGGAGTAAGCCCAAAGATTTGTGGAAAGCTTCAAGCTTCTCACGAGACAATGCCTTTGTGAAAAGATCTGCAAGGTTGTCCTGAATGCACGTACTAGCTTAGCGATGATGCCCCAACACCCTTCGTATGCATAAAATTCAATTTTGATTTGTAAAATGTGAGTTATGAGCATATTCAGAAGGAGGCTAGATACACATTAGGAAGGGAATGGGGTCTAATGGGGCCTCTTTATTTGCCATGGGATTAAAAAGGAGATTATGGAAGGGGAAAATGGGTGGATGCCATGTGGATTGAAACGGTGGGTATGGTAGGGCCTAAAAGTAAGTTGTCAAACTTGTACTCTTTTATAAAATATAAGATAAAATCTCTTATAAATTCAAAAAACTGAATTTTACTAAATAGTTGGGTAAAAACCAATCCTTTCTCTCTCTAGTGGCTGCCAATTTCTCCCCTTGTCTCCTAAAAGGGGGTCCCTCCAAAAATGTGATGATCATTCTCTCCCTCCCTCTCTCTCTCTCTCTCTCTCTCTCTACTGTACCATCTCTCACTTCTCTTCACTTCACCTTGCAAGTTGCTTCTCTTTCCTTCCTTTCATTTTTCCCTCCCAAAAGCTCTACAACAGAAGTTTGAACCTCCTTTCCCTCCTCAAGCTTATTGCATTCTCCTTTGAAACTCTCCATTTCTCCATGAGCCTCACTAAACACCTCTACCTAAAGCTAAAAATCTACAGCGTAACCTTTTGCTAGATCATCCGTCTTTCTTTTCTCAACAGGTTTCCTACTCCTTCTCCATTAAGCTCTCTAGAAAGGATCTACTTCCCTCTCAAGATTTTCAATATTATCTTCCCCATTAAGCCAACAAGCAGGTGGAGCAGTATAGCAGTAAGTGGCATCAATCGTCTTTATGTACCCTCAAGAATCTTGCTCTTTATACAACTGAGAACATGGATGTGCAGTGTCTAATCATAGGTGTTTGTCTACAGGTTGTGTCACTATTTCCCATGGCATCATCAGGTACTTGATGACCTAGGAGTGTCATTGAATCCATTTCATGGATCAATATACAAGATTACGATGGATGTATTGAGTTCAAACGAATGATATGGGTGACAATGCAGCCCAACTCAAGAGGTGCAGACAAGGTCTCAAGGAGACACATGGCTTCTCAAGCACACCATTGGAAGGGAAGAATTCAAGGAGTTCAAGAAAACAGAAGATGGAAAGAGGCTTGAGAAGGTGCATCATGTGTATGTTGCTTCACAACTAAGGCTAGAGACAGTAGTGGCTCCATCGAGGCTTCCAGCAAATTATAATTTTTACTCCTCTATCAAGTAATGAGATTGTCTATTTACTATCTTTTCTGTGTACGTTTCTTTTGATGATGACTGTAAAATTTCCATTGATTCTTCATGTTTGCAAATATTTTTCCATCCAATTTTATAGAGTGAGAGCCAATAGAGTCCTTCACAAGAACTTTTGAGGCCATCCAATGCTGACCTTGGTAAGTTTCTCTATGCTGGTTGTCCATTATGTGAGCTTGCCTCATGTGACATTTTTTTTGTAATCATACTTATGTCATGCCTAGGCAAAATGGGTATGGTAATCTTTCTCCGGTTCACTTGCCAACCTTGGAGAGTCTCGAATGGCCTAAGCCGGACACTGCCTTGATTGCAAGAACCAAAAGGCGATTCAAGGCGGATCTGCATGCAGCAATGAAGTACACTTATTGTTCCCACAAAGGCATGGTAACATGGTTCATGTCTCTTTATGTGTTTGTGTTTATGTTTTGACTTCATAGTGTTCACAGAACACCAAAAATGTGGACTTGCAAAGGGGGAATTGCTATCAACAAAATCCTTACAGTTGGATGGGAGACTAAGGTGGTCAGCCACCTGGGAGATAAAATCAAGTGCTCCGTAGTTTTTGAGAATGTGGTGTTCCGATACCATATTGTGAAGCAAATCTTATCAATGGCCTTTCCCTATAGAAGATGGAGGCTAACGATGGGAGAATGAGAGGCACTAGACTCCGATGTTACTGCTAAAGAATCACTTGACCTGCAAATATGCCTCCATGATGATGCAGTGAAAGAAATTGCAGTGAATAATGACTGGCACGTCAGTCACCTTTTCAAGTACCTTAATCTCAAATATATCTTTTCCAAGCAATATCTCTTTGTAATTAATGAAAAGGTTATTTGCCCCAAAAAAGAGAAGATCCTTTTGTGTGAGAACATTTTGTTTCCGCAATGTATTTTTATAAAAGTTTGTAAAACTGACAAAAATTTCTCTCCCAGTGATACATACAATGTTTTGAATCTCGTTTCTACGCATACTTGTTTATTCTCAACTTGTTCAAGCTTTCAATTGAAATGTGCAAATTCTTTGATGTGGAGCACAAATGTTTTCAATGTTGGTGTGTTTTTCAATGCTTTGTCACGTGATTTTGTTTAAAATTATAGTTTTAAGTAATTTTGACATTAATTTTAAGTGCTGTTAAAAAAGTGACCTTGGGTATATAAGTGACTTTTCAGGTTTTAAACTTCATTTTGCACATTCACAAAACTCTAGCTCTAAGCTCTCTTTGCATCTTGTTCACAAAAAAACCCATGGCAACGTCTTCTAATGCACTTCTCAAAAAACTAGAAAAGGTAGGACTTGAAGATCGAGCACATGAACTACTCAATGTGTTCAAGGGGACAATTCACATGTAGGCCACTTTTAACCTTCATGTAGAGGCACTCAAAATCTTTCTTGACTACATGGCACATCACATGGAAGAATATGACATAGTCTTTGAAGAATTCACCACGACGTGGCTGCCAGTGGACTTCCTCAAACATCTCTATGCGACCAACAAAAAATTTTTCTTTTGCTTGTTGAGGTTTATTAAAGGCCTCACAAAATGGTACTACAAGACAGAGGATGAGGATGATATCATAGACTTGGGCATGGGGTGCATAGGCACCCAATTCATTCCTTAGGTGTGGCCTTACGTGTGCTTGAGGGCATGGATAAGGGAAAGGCAAAGGAAAATGCCAGCCAAAGACCACTTATGACCATTGTGGAGGAATCAAATGAATTTATTAAAGAGGTTGATAAGCACACTGAAGCATCTATGGCACTCGTCCTCTTCCAAGAGCTCAGCTCCACTAAGGAGGAAGATTGGATGATAGAGGGAGATGAGGTGCTAGAGGAAGTTTGGACCTCCAAATTCTCACTTTGCATGCACTGGTGGTGGATGATTGTCACTTTTTTCTCCTTGACGATATTTCAAAAACACTAGGACTCAGAGAAGATGAGTCGTTCATAGTGCTTGCTATCTATGCGGGCATGAAGGATCCCAGTGGAAAGGAAGAGAAAGTCAAATTTCAAATTGACTTTGTAGACCAAGGTCTCCCAGCAACCTTCTCTTTCCTCCCCAATGAAAACAAATAGAATTTGGTGCAAACGGTGGCAAGTACACTTGTGGATATCAAATCATGTGCCTCATTTTACAAAATTGTCCCGGAAAGCACTTTCCATTCACACAAACCACTGAACGCTATGGGTGGAGATGATTGCTCTAGCATCGATCTTACAAAGAAAAATATAAAAGAGATGGATGAAAAAACTGAGGTAAATATTTCTTAACCTGATGGATTGTCTATTGTTCCTTACAACAAGTGTTAAAAGTCGTTTAAAATGCTTTGCACACAGTGGTACAACTAAAGTTGGTCGAAGCTAGCAAGTGGTCTATGCCAGGCAAAGGGTGCAATCGAGTGCAGTGCAGAAGGCTAGGACAGGTGCCAAGGCCCTTGGAAGCCAAAGGGTAGCGGGAATGCAAGCTTGAAGCGGTTTTTTAGGCCAAAAGTGCTATGGAATGGTCCAGATGGGGTGGCAGATGAAGATGTCCAAAATGTCATTTTAAAGCTCTAGAATGTAGAGTTCAGCGTGCTCTAGAAGCCGGTCGAGATGGCTTGTCAAACGGAGCTCGGTGTACAAGATATTGCGGTTTAAAGAAAGGGTGTGTAGCAGATCCCCGACGGACAGGGTAGCTGGGGACAGATGGCCTGGGCTGATGTCAGTGTATACATGTGTAGTGCTCAAGTTGTGGAGCATGCCTGTCTTCTCGGATTGCAAATCGGAGCTTTGGATAGTAAGATATAGTCAGTTGAAGATTTTTCGTGGGCAGGGTCTGAGCCCACTTGGCTTAATTGGAAAACGTGCCATCTGACCTCTTTTGAGCCTCGACTGGATTCTAGAGAGTAGCATGCATCATATGGAGTAAGCAAAAATTGATGGAGCGTGATTCTGAGCCTTGACCATCGAGGTACAGTGTGGACAAAAATGGAGCAATTCGGCGGTCGAGTACTTCCAGATGCATTTCCCATTTTTTGGCGGCCTCGGGCGACGAACTCAGATAAGTCAAAGGGCGGTGAAGTTTGCCATGGCATTGGCCCGATACATTGAAAATCTGGTCCGGATCAGTAGCTTGTGATTCCAACCTCTCGTCATTTCATGGGAGTGAGGTCAAGTGGGCACCCCAAGGGGGGTCTCTCTCTCACAAAGAAACATTTTTGCTTGTTCCAAGGCCTTCAAAGGCTAGAAGCTTACGGTGCGACCACGTGGCCGGCGAATTAACCCACATGGGGGCGTGCGGGTAAACCTCTCGAGGTATAAGTCCGCAAGAAGGCGCCCACAAGGGGTATCGAAAGGAGTAGGAGCTGCTTGAGCTCATTGGCTATGGTGACCGTTGGAGGTGCGGCTGCGCAGGCGGCAGGTGGCGCGCGGCGGCGCTGCAGGGGATACCTGCGGCGGTTTTGAGCGGTGAGGCGGCGCGGGGAGCAGCCCGCTCACGTGAGCGTAGTGTCGGCATATGACGTGGCAGGGGGCAATTCCCACGGCGCCAACGTTTTAAAGGAGAGGGAGGGGCAATAGCGACATCGCTATTGCCTCCCCCCCTCGTGTAAGGGGAAGGTCCCACATCAGAGTAGGCGAGCCAGAGGGAGAGAGAGATAAAGCTCGAGGGCAGCCAGATGGACAAAGCAAGGAGCAACGTAGGCTGGATAAGTTAAGTTGGGTACAAATCAAAAGTGGACAAAGTGCAAGGACAAAGAGAACAAAGAGGAGCTGGATAAGGAGTGAAGGTCAAAGTCAAAAATTGGGCAGTATAAGGCTTAACCAAAAGAGAGTAAAAAGTGAAAAATAAAAAATAAAAAATAAAAATGAAAGCTAGGGGGCAATAGCGCCATCGCTAATGCCCCCCCCCCCCCCCCCCCCCCCCCCCAAGTGCAAAGAGTGAAGAAGAGAGAGATAGAGCAAAGCCGTACCCTCCTTCCTAAGAGATACCAATTCAAGGTGCCAGGTGGACCTATTAAGTTGTAAATTCCCAAATTAAAGGCCCCCCCTATAAAAGTAAAAAATGAATCAAATTTAGGGCTTTTTTCTTGGCCTTTTGAGGTGCCGTTTGAAGCTTGCAAAGTGGAGTTCTCTAGCAAGCTAGCCCCTTTGTAACTTTTGCTTGAAAATGGCCATGGTGATGGCATTGCAAGCCGGTGTATGTGTTTTCTGAAGTGCAATCAAGCCACAGTTGCCTCCCATGTCGTTGTTTCCCCTTTCCCCCTTCTCTTTCTCCTACTTTCATGTCCCTCCTCGGTGCCGGCTGTGTAGAAGTGCGTGCCCCTCCGGATCGATGGTGTTTTGAGGGAGAGAGTGAGATTGAGTGGTGGTGTGTGCGTGTAAGGGTGGAGACAGGCAGTGATAGTAGGTGTATCTTGTGTGGTGTTTTGTGGAGTGTGTGAGCAGTGGCAATTGAGCAGGCGGTGGTCTGCTAGTGTTAAGTGTTTCTTTGAAGGTGTTTTCCGAGAGAATAGGGGTGCTGTGAATACCCTAAGCTATAGAGAGGACCTTTTGTTTGTGTTGGGCGTGTTCCCCCATTCCCCCTCTTCATCTTCTGGTGCCCCCACGGAGGAGCACACTGATTGCTCCTAGTTGAGAAAAAAGAAGCGGTTTTTCGCGTTGGAAGTCATGGCAGGTAGAAGCTATGAACCGATTTTCACAGGAGAAGAGAGCCCTGACGAGTGGATGTCAGATTTTGAGTTGTACATGCTATCGTTACGTATGCCGAACGAGGATAGAAAAATGCAGAATTTTCCTTTTGTGATGCGTGGTAGAGCTAAAGCATGGTACGACGCATTGGAAGGTGAGCCGAAGCAAGCATGGCCGACTCTACGGGCGAGGTTTCTTCACGACTTCTGCAAGGAGACTTCCCCAATCGAAATGGATGCAAAGCTGAAGGCGCTTAAGCAAGATGTAAGTAAAGAGTTCAATTTGTTTTTGGGTCATTTTGAAGAGTGTTGGGCAGAGTTAGCGGCAACCATGCAATTGGCCAATGGAGATTACTTCAAGCTAGAAAAATTCATGGCGTGTCTGCATCCCAAGGTGAGAGAGAAAGTTGATTTCGAGAGCCCAGAGAATTATAATGGTGCGGTAGCCATTGCACAGTCGAAGAGCAGAAAGATAAAGAAGAAGATAGAGCAGGGCGTGTCAAGCTATGAAGCGATGGCTCATGTTCAACCACAGAGTCCGAGAGAGGCTGGACATGAAGAAAATCAGGGAATTCGAGGTGTAGATGTTGTGCCGCAAAATTGGGTGTGCACAGTGCAAGATTTATCCGAGCAGATGCAGGAGTTGCGGCTCAGTGTCATGGATAGAGGATAGCCAAGAGCAGAAAGGGGCAGGGCACGACCACTGCCTAGTAGGTGTTACAATTGTGGAGAAGTAGGGCATTATGCGCCTGATTGTCCTCAACCGCAAAGAGAAAGATGGTCCAAGAGAGCAAGCGGTGGAGAATCCTGTCCAGCCAGCTCTGCAAAACAGAGGTGAGGTTCCAAGAGTAAACATCATAGGGGTGGATAAGCAGGATGTCGAAGTTTTTGCCAATAAGAGGGCAAGAGTTGAGAGGGAGACAGAGGCAGAACGGGAAACTAGGGCTCGCAAGGGCAAAGAGAAGGTGTATGAAGGCAGAGAGCAGCCTGAGCCTAGCAAGAGAAGGAGGCGTCGCAAGATCAAGCAAGCGGATTTCCAGCTAGGGCGTGGCTATCCCGAGTACAATCTGGTGAGTGATGTTCAGAATCAAAAGGCAAATATTACATTTGGTCAATTGTTAGCCTTAAATCCAAAGCTAAGGAGGCAATGATCCACCAGTGTTAGCACCAGCTGCCAAGAGCTAAGGGAAATGTTCAAGTAGTGCAAAACATGGCTTTGAGGGTAGGTATCCCCACTGATGTTCTTCCGCTTGTGGATGCGATTATAGAGAAGAGCATGCAGGTACAAGCCTACATAGATGGTGGAGCACAGGTTTGTGTCATGACGGAAGCAGCCATGAAAGAGACGAGAATCAAGGCAGTAGTCAGGTCAAATGTGCGCATGAGGATGGCTAACCATACTAAAGCTAGGTGTCTGCGTGTGGTGCAGGATGTGAGGGTCAAGGTGATGGGCATAGAGTGCCTAATTGATTTTTTTGTGATGAAGGCAGGGGATAATGCTTACCCTATCATTTTGGGTAGGCCATGGCTTTTGGAAATAGGTGCAAAGCAAGATTGGGAGAGCAAAGTGTTCACTTTGCTTGACAAAGAGAGAGGCAGACAAATTGTGCTTGATTTGAAGACCAAGGAGAGCAGTTCTCGTCCTATGGCAGTTAAAGATGAAGGTGACACGACGAGCTATGAGTACGAGACCGAGACGTGCTATGATGAAGGCTATGCACAGAGGAAGAGGAGAGCAAGGATGACATGTTGAAGATAGATGCAGACTTGTTCGGAGTCACCATAGATGACTCTCCACCTAAGAAGAAGGTATGAAGCCTCAAGCTCATGGTTTAAGCATAGAGGAGATTTCAAAGTCTTGATGAAGAAGGAGGTCAGTTGAACCCCAAGAAGTGCAAGCTAGCACAGCCTCGAGCGCAACTGTTAGGTCATATGGTGTCGCAAAACGGTATAGAGGCTGATCCCGATAAGGTGAAGGCATTGGTGT
This sequence comes from Adiantum capillus-veneris, assembly GCF_014529385.1. Classification (NCBI taxonomy): domain Eukaryota; kingdom Viridiplantae; phylum Streptophyta; class Polypodiopsida; order Polypodiales; family Pteridaceae; genus Adiantum; species Adiantum capillus-veneris. The sequence goes on along the minus strand of NC_140959.1, from coordinate 50,901,488 downwards.
TAATGGAGCCGCCATCAGATGCTCAAGGTTTGGCTTCATTTGTTCATAAGTTGAAGTATTTGTCACATTTCTTTTGGATGCTGTCGCAATATGTGCATCCTCTTCAAAAGTGGGCTCAACAAGTGCATGGCTATGAGTGGGATGAGGAAGCTCAAGAGGATTTTGATAGGGTTAAAGAGATTTTGTGTCAATTGCCAGTGGTGTGTCCTCCCAATCGAGAGGACGACTTCTATGTGTCAATGACAGTGGGCACAGTTGCTATTGGAGCAGTTCTATTGCAAAAGGTAGGAAGAAGCTACAAGCCGATATACTTTGAGAGCAGGGTAATTAGCCCAGGAGAGGCTACTTACACCGAGGCGGAGTAATGGGTGATGGCTCTAGTCTTCGCTTGCAGGAAGTTCAAACTCCATTTGATTGTGAGTAAGTTTTTTGTGTTGACGGCTAATAATCTATTGCCAGAGGTAGTGCTACATTTGAAGCCAGGAAGGAGGATTATGAAGTGGGTGTTGGAGCTAAAGGAGTTCGAGTTCGAGTTCAAGGTGGATCACACGAGTCGGTCTCACCTGGTAGACATTCTTGTTAGCAAGGCTATCGACTTGCCGGCCTATCCAAGAGTGGTACGAGATGAAGCGAAGGAGAAACCCGACTTGGGAGATGCTTTCACTATGTGGTTCGATGGAGCATATCGAAGGGTAGCGCAGAAAGCAGGAGGAGGTGTGGTGATACACGACCCACACAACAAAACTATATTTTTGAAGGCGTATGATTTAGAGGATGTCCACACCAATAATGAGGTGGAGTATCTCACTCTGTATTTGGGTTTGAAGCATTGCATAGAGTTCAGCATTTCAAGGTTGGTGGTGAAGGGAGATGCATTGCTAGTCATCAAACAACTGTTAGGCCAATGGCAGGTAAAGCGCGATTCTTTGAAGCATTGGTTCTTTTCCACCAAGAAGATGTTAAAATCTTTTGAAGAGGTTCAATTCAAGCACGTGAGGAGAGAGCAGAATCAAGAAGCGGATCAACTAGCTAGCAGCAAAGTGCAAGTACATGTTGCAGGTCTATATGTGGCCCCAGCCACTTATGCAGGTAGGGAGACTCTAAAAGAGATTGAAGGCTTTTTGAGTACATGGCAATGTTCAGAGGGTTTGTCCAAGCTACAAAAGAGAAGAGTGGTGCAAAAGGCCCGCAAATTCACACTGGTAGGTGAAGATCTCATGAACTACGGGCGTGACGGAGTGCTTAGAAGGGTGTTGTACAAAGAAGAGATAGGGATGGTGCTGGAGCAATGCCATGAAGAGAGCGGACACCAGGGCAAAGATCAGGTTCTGTTTCGAGTGCTTAGAGCAGGATTTTTGGTGGCCTTCCAATGTGAAGGACGTGCATTACTGGTGCAAGACGTGCCACGAGTGTCAGACTATAGGTGAAAGACGATTGGTAGTGGAGTCACATGGCGCCATCATCGCACAGAGTGCTTTTGAGAAGTGGGGTCTGGATGCTATAGGCCCTCTCCCAAAGTCTACTAGTGGTAAGAAGTACGTGGTGGTAGCCATTGACTACCTTACAAGATGGGTCGAGGCCAAAGCAGTGAAGGAAGTAAATGCTAGTGTTGGCTCAGTTTGTGTTTGATAATATATGTTGCCGTTTTGGTGTTCCATGGGTGTTAGTTTCTGATAGGGGTCAGGGGTTTAGAAGCAAGCTCATGAGCGCACTAGTGGAAAAGTTAAAGATTCAGCACAGGTTTTCCTCACCCTATCACCCCCAATGCAATGGTCTAGTTGAGAGTGCTTGGTCAAATTGTCAAAATGTTAACAAAGTATGTGTACAAGCAAGAAGCTGAGTGGGAAGCAAATCTAGAAAAGTGTCTGTGGGCGTATAGAACATCTTATAAGGTAGCTACAAACTTCACTCCATTCGAACTTGTCTATGGTAAGGAGGTGGTGTTGCCAGTGCATGCACAGCTAGGTGCTTTAAAGGGTATGTGGCGTGTCAATGCCACTCAACAAGGAGTTCTACAGGATCGGATAGCCATCTTGGAGGCTTTGCACATGGACAGAGAGGCAGCAGCAGACTACTATGTGAAGCAAAGGGAGAAGCGGGTTGCCAAGCTCAATCAGAACTTGCCAGATAAGAAGATAGAGGAAGGAGACCTGGTCATGAAGTACGAAAGCTACTTGCATTTCACATTCCAGAAGAAGTGGATGGGTCCGTATAAAGTGAAGAAGGCCTTTTCGAATGGGACGTATCAACTGGTAAGAGCGAATGGCAAGCTTCTCAGGAACAGGGTGAATGGTGTGCGGCTCAAATTGTACTTCGAGAGGGATTTAGTGCCTGAAGTGCAACAGATTATAGTCAAGGGGGGTGGGCAACCCACCTAAAGCATGCGGTGTGCGAGAGAAAGAAGACGAAGCTTTGTACATAGCCTGTACATACAGTGGGTGTTTTGTGAGTGCTTTTAATCATCATTTGGTGTACCAGTTTTAAAGTTTGAACATATGCTTTTGGTCGAACATAAATGTTCGACGAGGAGGCTGGGCAATGATGGTAAGGCTAAAGTTGGTCAAAGCTAGCAAGTGGTCTATGCCAGGCAAAGGGTGCAATCGAGTGCAGTGCAGAAGGCTAGGACAGGTGCCAAGGCCCTTGGCAGCCAAAGGGTAGCGGGAATGCAGGCTTGAAGCGGTTTTTTAGGCCAAAATTACTATGGAATGGTACAAATGGGGTGGCAGATAAAGATGTCCAAAATGTCATTTTAAAGCTCTAGAATGTAGAGTTCAGCGTGCTCTAGAAGCCGGTCCAGACGGCTTGTCAAACGGAGCCCCGGTGTTCAAGATATTGCGGTTAAAGAAAGGGTGTGTAGCAGATCCCCGACGGACAGGGCAGCTGGGGACAGATGGCCTGGGATGATGTCAGTGTATACATGTGTAGTGCTCGAGTTGTGGAGAATGCCTGTCTTCTCGGATTGCGAATCGGAGCTCTGGATAGTAAGATATGGTCAGTTGAAGATTTTCCGGGGGCTGGGTCTGAGCCCACTTGGCTTCATTGGAAAATGTGCCATCTGACCTCTTTTGAGCCTCGACCGGATTCTAGAGAGTAGCATGCATCATATGGAGTAACCAAAAATTGATGGCGCGTGATTCTGAGCCCTGAGCATCGAGGTACAATGTGGACAAAAATGAAGCAATTCGGCGGTCAAGTACTTGCAGACGCATTTCCCATTTTTTGGTGGCCTCAGGCGACGAACTCAGATAAGTCAAAGGGCGGTGAAGTTTGCCATGGCATTGGCCCGATACATTGAAAATCCGGTCCGGCTCAGTAGCTTGTGATTCCAACCTCTGGTCATTTCATGGGAGTGAGGTCAAGTGGGCACCCCAAGGGGGGTCTCTCTCTCACAAAGAAACTTTTTTGCTTGTTCCAAGGCCTTCAAAGGCTAGAAGCTTACGGTGCGACCACGTGGCCGGCGAATTAACCCACATGGAGGCGTGCGGGTAAAACTTCCGGGCTATAAGTCCGCAAGAAGGCGCCCACAAGGGGTATCGAAAGGAGTAGGAGCTCCTTGAGCTCATTGGCTATGGCGACCGTTGGAGGTGGGGCTGCGTAGGCGGCAAGTGGCGCGCGGAGGCGCTGCAAGGCGTACCCGCGGCGGTTTTGAACGGTGAGGCGGTGCGGGGAGTGGCCCGCTCCCGTGAGCGTAGTGTCGGCATATGACGTGGCAGGGGGCAATTCCCACAGCGCCAAAGTTTTAAAGGAGAGAGGGAGGGGCAATAGCGACATCGCTATTGCCTCCCCCCCCTCTTGTAAGGGGAAGGTCCCACATCAGAGTAGGCAAGCTAGAGGGAGAGAGAGATAAAGCTCGAGGGCAGCCAGATGGAAAAATCAAGGATCAACGTAGGCCGGATAAGTTAAGTTGGGTACAAATCAAAAGTGGACAAAGTGCAAGGCCAAAGAGGACAAAGAGGAGCCGGATAAGGAGTGAAGGTCAAAGTCAAAAATTGGGCAGTATAAAGCTAAACCAAAAGAGAGTAAAAAGTGAAAAATAAAAAATAAAAATGAAAGCTAGGGGGCAATAGCGACCTCGCTAATGCCCCCCCCCCCCCCCAAGTGCAAAGAGTGAAGAAGAGAGAGATAGAGCAAAGCGGTACCCTCCTTCCCAAGAGATACCAATTCAAGGTGCCAGGTGGACCTATTAAGTTATAAATTCTCAAATCAAAGGGCCCCCCTATAAAAGTAAAAAATGAATCAAATTTAGGGATTTTTTCTTGGCCTTTTGAGGTGCCGTTTGAAGCCTGCAAAGTGGAGTTCTCTAGCAAGCTAGCCCCTTTGTAACTTTTACTTGAAAATGGCCATGGTGATGGCATTGCAAGCCGGTGTATGTGTTTTCTGAAGTGCAATCAAGCCACAATTGCCGCTCGTATCATTTTTTCCCCATTCCCCCTTCTCTTTCTCCTACTTTCATGTCCCTCCTCGGTGGTGACTGTGTAGAAGTGTGTGCCCCCCGGATCGATGGTGTTTTGAGTGAGAGAGTGAGATTGAGTGGTGGTGTGCGCGTGTAAGGGTGGAGACAGGCAGTGATAGTAGTGATAGCTATTTTTCGGCTTTCCATAATTGCCATAGTAAGCTACCTCACCCTACCAAATTCACCCAAACACTATGGCTATCCCTACCATTTCACTGTACATAGGCGTGTGTGAGTTAGGGGGCTTTTTCCATATTTTCTTAAAAAACCCTCAGCTAGCTAGTCACTGGGCTAGTTGAGCCCAAAAAATAAAAAAAATAAAAAAATAAAAGTATATTATGGCCTCTTTGTGTGTAAATATTTCATTGTATATATGGCCTAAATATAGGGATTTTTTATAATTATTTTGGTATTTTATTTAAATATTTCTACTTAGGTGTGTGTTTTATTAAACCTATGTACACCTTCTTTCATCCTCTTACACCATAATTATATTTCTTTTCAATATGTACATACTCTAACCTCATATTTTTCCTTTATACAAATCACTCCCACATTTTCACCCTCACCCTCGTGAAAACAAAAAATTGATTTCTACTCATTAGTTACGTTTATTATATTATTTACTTGCATTCCTTTTCCTCTTTCACCCAAAATAATTCAAGGAGGAACCATATCATATGATTCCAATATCTTTCCATATCCATAACTCCTCCATATTTTTATTATTATTTTTACTCATTATTCTAACACCATGTGCTCATTGAGCTAAAGTCCATGAATAGTCCATACACTAGTCCCACCATGTATATATTTCTTTATTCACCAATAATCCTCCTCCATGCATGGGTCAAGGGCAACTTGGATGCTTTGTATTATAATATGACAAAGGAGGGGTTCACTCTTGGATGCATTGTACAAATTCAACAAAGGAGGGGGCCACTAAAAGACTTTTGCAGCCATAAAAACAGGCTTTTTGGTGAGAATTTTGGCACCTATCTCCACTCCGAATTTGGAGCGGTGGTCAAAAGAGAAAATGTAGCCCACGCTCCGAATAATCACCTCAATTTTTTTCATGATTTTTGGAGATATCAGCGGTGAGCTATGATTTTTTGAGTGGACCCCAGTCTGCCCACTTTTCTCACAAGTTGCCCATAGTCTTCTCTCACCTCTTTCCACACTTCTACACACACACACACACACACATTACTCTCAATCCCTCACTCAAACCTGCATCTTCAATGATTTCTCTCACCTTCTTCACCACTAACCTCCCCTCTTACTCCCATAGCTCTCATATGAGCTCTCCATGTACATACACCATCTCTATGCCTCTCTCTATTACTTCCAAAGTACAATTCCATCTTACCCCTTATATATATACATAAATTCAGCATGTGTACCATGATTATCCTCTGCAAATCAATAGATCTCATCAACGGAATTACCTTTTTCATCACGATAATCAACCTTGGCGGCGGTGGCGTAAAGAAGGGAAGACGAAGAAGAAGATCGATAGTCATTTTGAGAACCTACACAAGTAAATCCAAAACTTCTTCAAGCTTCACCATCACAAGGATTTTCTCACTTCATTCAACCATCTTACTTCAACCATCCACCTCATTCTACCCATTGTAAATGTAACATTAACTTTCTAGTGATTACTAACACTAACCACTAACATACTAACACAAAATAGCATTGACCTAACCATAAAAGACACCTCACCTCAAGACATGTACAAAGTAACTCTCTCTCTCCCTCTCTCTCTCCTTTTCCTTAAAACTCTACTTTTACCTTATTCACCATCAATAATGCTCTCTTTTGAGCCCACACCCATGACTCAAGAAGACAAAGAAGGCCCGCAATGTTTTGATATTCAAAAAAATCATAATCCTGATTTGTTAGCTTGTAAATTAGGATTTCCAATAATCTTAATGAGGGGTTTCCAACCTATAAATAGGCCCCTCTCCTTCTTGTAAAACAACCTCCAACATCTCACATAGCACCCCAACACTCTATGCGTGAGGAGAGACTTAGGTGTAGCAACCACTTGTGAGCTTCACTCTTGGTGTGAGAGAAGCCTTCAAGCTACACATTGCAAGTGAGAGAGCGTGAGTTCCACAAATCTCAAAACCACTATTGTATATGCTCCTTCATCATCAATAAAGTGAGGTTTGGTGCATCAAAGGCGTGATTCGACGTCCAAATCTTCGTCCTTCCATTTGTGCAATACGGTTTGGTGAATTCAAGGTGACTTGTGTATTTTGAGTTTCTATCGGTTGATCTTGATTTTAGAAAGTATTTTAGTGTGTTTTTCATTGCCAATTTTTTATCCATTGTAAGAGGGTATTGTGGTGAGAGGTCTCCCACACCCTAAGACAGTGTGTGTGTGTGTTTTGGCAATGTTTAGCAATCACTAAGCATTGAGTGAGTTTTGTACAAGTTCTACGATAGCATCATAACGAACCATCTCCATTTGCAAGTCACAAATAAGGTATTACGCAAGATCCTTTCCTCTCTCTCTTCCCTTTGCTCTAGCTCTCTCTGGTCCATTTCATGTGTGTGTTGGTGTGAGGTTGCTTGTGTGTGTTGTGTGGTGCATCTTCTTGGTTGTGCCAAAATCTCTCTTGCGTCCTAGTTCGCATACCATAACTAGGTGGTGCCCCTATCTTGTTTGGGTTTGGCTGTGGGTTTGTTGTTGTGTTGTGCTTGTGGTTGCCCCAGCCCCAATTGAGCAGCACGGGAGCCTTGAGGGGTGTTTAGAGGTCACCTCTCTTGTTGCCCGCCCCGGAACGCCTCAGTAGGTGTATCTTGTGTGGTGTTTTGTGGAGTGTGTGAGCAGTGGCAATTGAGCAGGCGGTGGTCTGCTAGTGTTAAGTGTTTCTTTGAAGGTGTTTTCCGAGAGGATAGGGGTGCTGTGAATACCGTGAGCTATAGAGAGGCCCTTTTGTTTGTGCTGGGCGTGTTTCCCCATTCCCCTTCTCCAACGGCATACCATGTTGATAAGTTTGTAATGCGTACTAGAGGTTCATGCAGCAATGTGATCATGGGTAGGGATAGCTTGCTTGGGCACTACCTGAGGCACCTGAGCCATTGATTCTTTGAGTTGCTTACACAGAGTTCTCCTAGAATGGTTCTGCGGAGCTACTCAAGTGCAATGGATTAAGTGTCATACTTGCTGAAGATTCCCTCATCCTAAATGCTTACAAATGTATATTGTTGGATCGAGAGGCGGCATTGTATGACTTTATAGGCAAGGAACCTAGATCAGTCCTCTCCCACTTTGCCTTAAGCCTAGGTAAAGGGGTGACAAACCCATAGGAAATTGTAAAATCCCTTGGCGTCAAGTCAACTATTCACCCCATACTCACAGATGTAATTCATAGAAAAACTAATCGACCATGATGTACGATCCAAATCAATATAAAATAATTGATTTTTATTGATTTTTGTCAACAACCTATGCTTGTTTTTTTGAAAAAAAAATCATATTGTCCAATAAATTTCATTTTTGCAACATGTGCACAAAACCTCAACCATGCAAGGACCCATTGATCGGGCGACACCTCTCAGGGATTATTTTATAAAATCGACGGGGGAGGGGGGGGGGAGGGGGGTGGGGAGGGGTGTGTGGTACAGAGGCAACAGGACCACCACAGTGCACGATGATGCATGAGGGGGTTGAGCATTGCAAAAAAAAGGCATGTGCACCACGGCACATAGGGGGTAGATCTACCCCCTGCGCACCGTGGCGCACATGCCTGTTTCTTGCGCCGTTCGACCCCATCGTGCCTAGTGGTCTCGGGGTGGTCACTGTAAAAATTATGTATATCGCGTGCGTTCAAGGACTATTTTTAAAATACAATACACCCTTTTATGATTCAATCTATAAATTTTTTTCCCAATTCCATTTTATGATACCCTTATGTATGTAAAAATGTGAGAAAAAATAAAATTAATAACCCCTTTGGTTGTATTCACGTGATAGTCACATAATTTGAAGTGACCCCCTCAAGGCCATGGTGGTCCCATTGCCTCCATACGCCTTCCTCCCCCCCCCCCCCCCCCCCCCCCCGTCGCCCGATTTTGTAAAAATATCCTCAAGAGGTAGCCCCGGCCGATGTGCACTTGCATGGTTGATGTTAGTTTAAATTTAACAACTTGAACAATTCAAATACTTAAGAAACACAATGTACAAAATCAAGTTATACAATTGCACAAAAAGGTAGAAATTTGACTCTTTCATATTATATGAAAATATTATGAGTCTCATCAAGAGAGAATACATGGGATAAACTAATTCTTATGAAGCCATCCTTCATTCTTCAAATTGATTTTAGTGCTTAATCCGTATTTTTCAAGGTTACGAGCTCAGCATGCACCATACAAGAAACACCATCTTAAAACAGTTGCACCAAATTAAAATGTTGGAATAAGGGTTGCAGAGAAACACACACAGCTTGGAGAAGACGAAGGAAGCTCAAGGCACACAATAGAGAGTGTATTACTTAGTGTGCAATGGAAAGATAGATAGCCCTAGAGTGATGGGCGTATATACAATGCACGGGGGAGAAAACCTCCTAAAGAGGGAAAAAATGCCCCGGCGGTCCTAGTGTGTTCACGCACATCACTACCACATGTATATGGTAACAAATCCCCCCTGGAGTGATGCGGTGAATGAGAGCTGGCACATGAGTAAAGGGAAGTGCCATGCCCTAAGGACATGATCAGTCTACAAAGGGGAGTAAGCCCAAAGATTTGCGGAAAGCTTCAAGCTTCTCACGAGACAATGCCTTTGTGAAAAGATCTGCAAGGTTGTCCTGTGTTGGCACATAAGCCAAGCTGATCTCTCCTGGTGAGAGCCTCTCCCTGACATAGTGGTAATGTAGTTAAATGTGCTTTGTGGGAGCATGAAAAACTGGGTTCCTCGCAACTGCCAATCCGCGCTGACTCTCAGTGTAGATAGTGTTGGCAGTGTCCTGTCCAACACCCAAATCAGCCATAAGGCGTCTGAGCCATACACACTCAACCGTAGCTGTGAAGACTGCCCTGTACTCAGCCTCACAACTCGAAGTGGCCACAACAGGTTGCTTCTTGCTCAACCATGATATACATGAACTGCCAAGCATGAAACAAAAACCACTTGTGGACACTCGCGTGTGAAAACAACCAGCCCAATATGAGTCCGAAAAAGCATGTAAGTCTGGCAGCAATGATCCCCCCTTGGGATAAAACAAGCCAAGATGTAAAGTGCCCCTAAGGTAGTGGAAAATCCTCTTGACAGCCTGCCAATGCTTAGACCCTGGGCTATGCATAAATCTGCTGACCTGTGAGACTGCAAACTGAATATCCGGCCTCGTGTTGCATACATAAATGAGGTAGCCAACAACAGTTTGGTAAAGAGTGACATCAACAAGATCGCCAGCATCACATGTAGACTCAACTTCAAACCTGTTTCCATGGGAGTGGCAATAGGTTTGCAATCCTCAAGTCCAAACTTACATAGCAATGTCTCTATGTAACTTTTCTGACACAAGGCAATACCACCATCACACTACTTAAACTGTATACCCAAGTAATGATGCAACAACCCCAAATCTTTCATCTTGAAAGTAGCATTCAAATCAGCCTTAAATTCAGCAATATGTCTCTCATTTGGTCAAGTGATCAGCAAATCATCAACATAAAGAACCACAATGAGAAGTACATCACCCTCACGCTTTACATACAATGTGCTTTCTGTTGGACTGTTACGAAAGCCTCGTTTAACCAAATGCGTGTCAGCTTTCTCATACCAATAACAAAGAGATTGCTTCAACCCATACAAAGACTTCTTACATCTGCGCACTTTGTCCTCTTGTCCTTTTATGATAGACTGTGAGGCTGCGTTACATAAACTTCCTCAAATATGTCACCATTCAAGAAAGCAATAACAATGTCTGTTTGATGTACATCCCAACCAAAATGAGCTGCCAATGCACATAGAAAACATACAGTAGTCATACGACAAGTGGGAGCAAAAGTCTCTTCATAATCTATTCCTTTTTGATGTGCATAACCTTTTGCAACAAGTCGAGCCTTATGGCGATCGATCTCACCATCCGGCTTGCGTGTCAACTTGTAAACCCACTTCGTACCAATGGCCTTTTTTCCAGGATACAAATTACATAAAGTCCATGTGTCATTTTCTATAAGTGCATCATATTCTGATTGCATGGCATCCAATTTTCTGAATTCTGTGCTTCATCAAAAGACAGAGGCTCGTCAACATCATGTAAGCTAGACACAGCCAAAGCATAACAATTTGATGCATAAGATGCATGGCGAGAGCCTGAACGAGTACGACTAGACAAAGGTGCATCCAATTTACTGTCACGCAAAGTGTGCACCAACCATTTTGGCATACCTCTAGGTTGCTCATTTGCAGCCCTTTCCTCATCATGTACATCATGTACATCCGCATCAGTAATTATAGGCTGATCTAGAACATTTTCAGAAACCCCCATAGGTTGTACATTTGCCTCATTTGAACTTACATTTGTATTTCCACCACTGAAAAGAGGCAACAAAGTGTCATAAATGTCCCGTGAGCTTACATTACTGTCTCTAGTACATGATAGCAAGTACTGAACAGAATCTTCCACAAACACTACATCCCGAGAAACCAGAATACGTTTTGTTTGCGGATGATACAACCTGTAACCTTTGCTTTCATCACTATAAACAACAAAAATACATTGGACAGCCCATTTTCTGCGCTGCACTTGTGGCACCAAAGCATATCCCAAACAACCAAAAACACGCATGTGCTCAATAGAAGGCTTTCTATCATGCCATGCTTCATATGGAGTAATAGACTGCAAAGCTTTCATAGGACACCTGTTAAGTACATAAGTGGCACACATGATGGCCTCAAGCCAAAAAGAATGCGGCAAAGCTTGACTTTTGACCATACATCGTGTCATTTCCGTGAGTGACCTGTTTTTTCTCTCAGGAACTGTACATTGGTGTTTTATCCCACGACTAGCCTGAAATGCATTAAATTCATGAGACATATACTCCCCCCCTCGATCGAACCGGAGGGTGCCCATAGTACATTTGGAGACATTTTTAGCCATAGCCAGAAATTGTTTGAAGCACATAAAAACTTTGGACTTCGCTTTAAGCGGAAATACCCATGCATGCCTGGAGTAATCATCAATGAAAGTCACGAAGTACAGGTAATTGCCCAAGGACGGAGTTTGCATGGGCCCACAAACATCACTATGCACAAGTTGCAACCTGCATGTGACCCAAACTTAACCATCCTTTGGAAATTTAGAACGCTGCATCTTACCCAAAATACAGCCTTCACAAACATGTTTGACAGGTGCTTATAGAGGCGGCAAAGAAGCAACCATATCAGATTTCTGCAAACGCAGCAAACTAGCAAGATTCAGATGACCAAAACGTGCATGCTTAAGTTTTGCATCTGAAATAGCCCTTGAATCTGCAACAGCATTTGCAAAATTTTGTCCACACTTGTCGTACAAAGTGAGCTTATAGAACCCACGGCACAAAAGGCCAGATGCAACAATTTCATCACCAAAACTGAGATCATGAACTGTACATCTGTCATCCACAAATTTGACTACAAGTCCAAGTCTAGCAAGTGCAGATACAGATAAGAGATTCTTCTTGATCCCAGGTACATAAAGTGCATCAACAAGTGTGAATGAATTGCCATTAGCAGCAGTGAGCACAATCTTTTCAACTCCCTGAACTAGATAAGAGGCGTTGTTGGCACAAGTGATTGAATTCCCATGAGGGACAAAATTGAGAGAGGTAAGCAATTCATGATGTGAGGTAATGTGCTTTGTAGCACCACTGTCGAAATACCACACATATGAATCTATAGCAACTGACAAGCATGCATCATGGACAACAGGATTGTAAGTGCGCTCTATGCTAACAGCCCATTCTCCATCAACATCAGCAACACAGTCTCCTTTCAAATAAGACTCAACAATGGCTGCATTTGTAGTGGAACCAGCATTTGCAGTGGAACCACCCTCTTTTTTCTTAGCCTCTTTGGCCTTCAACTTAGGACAGGACTTGATCAAGTCATCATTGGCTTTACAGTAATGGCAACGCATCTTCTTTTTGCCCTTATCACCAGAATTTCCAGACGAATTGCTGCCAGCAGAAGCATTAGAAACAGAATTTTTGCCACTCTTAGCAGAACCATAAGAAGTGGTTGCATTGCTGTTACCACCCTTTCTTTGAGAAGCAATAAAAGCCTATTCAACTGCACGCTGTCTAGTCCTATTTTTTCTAGAAAGTGACTCTTGCAATAGCAATGTGCATAATGCATCAAACTTGACAACTTCTGGATTTCCTTGGGTCATAAGTCTCCAAGTACTAGCAAAAGTCTGGTAAGAATTTGGTAAGGCATCAAGAACAGTCTGCACAAGTTAACTGTCTGAAATAACTTCTCCTGCAGAAATAAGTTGCTCATTGATATCCTTGACACTAGCAAGGAAAGTGTCCATATCATCTTCCTCATGCATAATCTTCGACTCCAGCTCTTTACGCTGTCGTGCTGTGACACGTACATAGTCAGAACGCATGCTACACGATCTACCTTGTAACTTTTTAGATACATAATTATCTTTCCTATAATGTACATATGCATATTTAAGTATAATAATAAGCCTTCTATCTCATCCTATTATTTTTCTCAAGGGTAACCTATCCTTACTTTACCATCAGAAAATACTATGGGAAAAGCTCAATAGCTCCGCCTCTTTAACTTGGGGCAAAAAGCATCGATTCTTTATTTCTACTATCTCATTATCATCTCACACCCTAGCTAGATCCTATATCTAGGGTAAACTCCAATATATATATATTCTATGTATTTTTTATACTTTTCTTATATTTCTTTTTAAATAGCTACTAGGAGGGAATCAAGTCCTAGTGGGACACTAGGTGGCATGATTTCAAAGATACACTTATTTTAATGCATTATTGCAAGCATGATTACAAAACTTTGTCTAGGAGCAATGTCATGCTTTCATATGGAATGAGGTGTCCTTTGGAGTTAAATGAAAGTCTAGGCTAAGGGGACCACGAGAAGACTTTTGCTGCCAGAAATGGACCCTATTTTGATGAATTTTTTACACAAGGTTCCAATCCAAATTGGAAAATGATTTTAAAATGAAAATCGTAGCTAATGAGCTGAAGTTTCTGCCCATATTTTTACTTTTTTATTTGGAGCCACGGTTAAGACGATATTATCAAAATACTGGATCCCAGTCTGCCCACATCATGCTGGGACAACTCATTTCCAACTTTTCCAATTCCTATTCACACTGGCTCCTCTCTTCTTGTGTAAACCCGTGGGGGTTCCCTTCACCTATAAAAGGGGACCTCTTGTTCCTTGAAAAGAAAAATTGAAGCATTCAAGCCATTGATGAGAGGAATTCTTGAGGGAGTGAGTAGTAATGCCTAATTGTACTTAGCCATTAACATAAGCCCAAGCCTACACTTTCTCCTAGAGGGAGACTAGCCATTCCTGCAACAAGCTAACCTTGGAAGATCAACTCTAATCAAAGAAGGTCTTGCACTTGGTGTATCAATCAAAGTGGAATTATCCACTCTTGTTCTCTCTCCATCAATAATGGTGCCGAAGGGTTTGTCAAGAAAGATGTGTTCTACATTGATGTTTTCTTGATTTCTTGTTGTTTTTTTTTTCATCTCTAATCCAACTCGATTGCACATATGATGAATGGGATGAATAAGGTCTTACGTGACTTTATTCCTCAAATCACAATGCCTTTCATTGATAATTTGCCTATCAAAGGATGTGAAGAAAGTGACAAAGATGACGCTTTGGATCTCAAGGGATGTCGCAGGTTTGTGGTAAATCACATAAATGATTGTGATAAAATTTTGTCTAGGTTGGAAGAAGTGAATCTTACATTGTCAGGGAAAAAGTCTATGTTTGGTGTCAATGAAGTGCTTATTGTGGGGCACATGTGCGGGCCATATGGTAGGAAACCTTGTCCAACAAAGGTAGATGCCATCCAAAGAATGAAAGAAACGTGCACTAGCATCACTGAGGTTAGAAGGTTTCTGGGAGCATGTGTCTTCTATGTTATTTGGATTCCACATTATGCACATGTAGCTGATCCTCTTTATCAGCTGCTTAGAAAGAATCAGAAGTTTAAATGGACAGAAGCACAAATAAAATCCATGAAAAGCTAAAGGAGTTGCTCCAGTCAGCAACAACTTTGAGAAAGGTAGACTATGAGTGTCAAAAGCCAGTAATTGTGACAGTAGACACCAGTCCTACAGGGATTGGACGGGCAATAGGGCAAGATGACAAAGAAGGACACAGGTATGTGGTAAGATTTGGAGCAAAGGTGCTAAGTGCTCGCCAAAGAAACTATCCACAGGTAAAGAGAGAGTTATGGGGTATGGTTACAGCCTTGAAAAGTGGGAAAGAGTACCTAATTGGTGCATGTGTGGTTGTAGAAACAAATTGTCTACCACTTCTTGGGATGATTACAAGCTACTCAACTCCAGACATTGCTATGTTGCGGTGGATTGCCTACATTAAGTCCTTAAATCTTGAGTTTAAGCACATTGCAGGTAAAGACAATACAGTGGCAGATATGCTATCAAGGGCAAAGTATGAAGATGAGTCACAAGTGATTGACGAGGGAGATGATGTAGGCACAAAGTTCTATTCTATCTCTCATGTCAAAGGTAACAATGTCTGCATGACTAATCTACTTGAATCATTCTTGAAAGAGCTTTATGAAGGTGATTGGCTTCTTATTGGAAGCTACTTGAGTACTCTAACAAAACAGGATGATTGGTCTGAACAAGAATTTAATAGGATATGCAGGAAAGCATATGGGTACTTTTTGAGGGATGGTTACTTGTGGAAGCATCCTAAACAAAAGGGTGCTACACCACAAAGGGTTATATGTAAAAAAGAGACTCAAGTAAAGCTCATGCAAGAGTTTCATGAGAGTCTATGGGCTGGACACAGGGGTGTATGGGCAACCTTCTCCAAGCTGAAAGAAAAATACTGGTGGAAGGGTATGTATAAAGATGTATCTCAGTTTGTAGAGACATGTGTAACTTGTCAAGTGTATTCAAATGTTCGACATCGTGATGGATTTCACCCTACATATCCACTAGCCATGTACTATAAATGGGTTGTGGATCTAGTCACTATGCCTCTAGGACTCTGGCAGATGAGATACTTTGTTCTTGCACGAGAGGACCTAACTAACCAGGTTGAAGGAAGAGAATTAAGAGCTAAAACCACAGAAGTTGTGTGCAAATTCCTTCTTGATGAGGTGATTTGCCGTTATGGTTGTGTGGGAAAAATCACTGCAGATAGAGGTGAATTGGATGTCAAAGAAGCAAGGGAGTTCTTTTCTAGATTAGGAATCAAGCTTTCTCTTACTACAGCTTACAACCCTGAAGGCAATGGAAAGAGTGAAAGAGGGCATCCTCTTATCATCAAAGCTTTGGCCAAGGCTTGCGAAGGAAGAGTTGGTGAGTGGCCAAAACTGTTACCATATGCTTTATCGGCTGATCGTACAACACATAGCTCAATAACTGGCTACATGCCTACGGAGCTAATGTATGGTCAAAAGCCAGTGATGCCGATTGAAGATACAATTCCCACATGGAATGTACTACCTTGGCAAGAGGGGCTTAGCAGAGAAGATCTCCTTGCAGTGCGTATAAGGCAGCTAGAGAGAAGACTTGGAGACATTGAAGCTACAAAAGAACGACTCAAAAATGCAAGGTTGAAAAACAAGGAATACTTTGATAAGCGACATCGACTCAGGAGCAAAGCAATTGACAAAGGTGACTGGGTTTTGGTGTATGATAGTAGCCTTGATAACCAGAACACAGTCATGCGTAAGTTTTCAAAAAGATGGTTTGGACCGTATGTTGTAAAGCATGTGCATGAAAATGCTACTTACAGCTTGTCTGAACTAGATGGTACATAAGTAAACATTCCCATTGCAGGAAAAAGGATCAAAATGTTTAAGAGAAGAGGAGACAATGATCCAGAAGATGTTGATGAGGAAGAAGAGCAAACCACAGGTAAAGATCAAAGTGAAGATGAAGATTTGGAATCATCCAGTGAAGAAGAAAGCAAGGAAGATGTAGAAGAGGGCTGATCTTACAAAGAAATAATGTGGCACATACCGGAGGATGTGCAGGTTTAGAGGGGGTGGATGTCGTGCTGTGACACGTACATAGTGGGAACACATGCTACAAGATCTATCTTGTAAATTTTTAGATACATAATTATCTTTCCTATAATGTACATATGCATATTTAAGTATAATAATAAGCCTTCTATCTCATCCTATTATTTTTCTCAAGGGTAACCTATCCTTACTTTACCATCAGAAAATACTATGGGAAAAGCTCAATAGCTCCGCCTCTTTAACTTGGGGCAAAAATCATCGATTCTTTATTTCTACTATCTCATTATCATCTCACACCCTAGCTAGATCCTATATCTAGGGTAAACTCCAATATATATATATTCTATGTATTTTTTATACTTTTCTTATATTTCTTTTTAAATAGCTACTAGGAGGGAATCAAATCCTAGTGGGACACTAGGTGGCATGATTTCAAAGATACACTTATTTTAATGCATTATTGCAAGCACGATTACAAAACTTTGTCAAGGAGAAATGTCATGCTTTCATATGGCATGAGGTGTCCTTTGGAGTTAAATGAAAGTTTAGGCTAAGGGGACCACGGGAAGACTTTTGCTGTAAGAAATGGACCCTATTTTGATGAATTTTTTACACAAGGTTCCAATCCGAATTGGAAAATGATTTTAAAATGAAAATCGTAGCTAATGAGATGAAGTTTCTGCCCATATTTTTACTTTTTTATTTGGAGCCACGGTTGAGGAGATATTATCAAAATACTGGACCCCAGTCTGCCCACATCATGCAGGGATAGCTCATTTTCAACTTTTCCAATTCCTATTCAGACTGGCTCCTCTCTTCTTGTGTAAACCCTTGGGGGTTCCCTTCACCTATAAAAGGGGACCTCTTGTTCCTTGAAAAGAAAAACTGAAGCATTCAAGCCATTGATGAGAGGAATTCTTGAGGGAGTGAGTAGTAATGCCTAATTGTACTTAGCCATTAACATAAGCCCAAGCCTACACTTTCTCCTAGAGGGAGACTAGCCATTCTTGCAACAAGCTAACCTTGGAAGATCAACTCTAATCAAAGAAGGTCTTGCACTTGGTGTATCAATCAAAGTGGAATTATCCACTCTTGTTCTCTCTCCATCAATAATGGTGCCGAAGGGTTTGTCAAGTAAGATGTGTTCTACATTGATGTTTTCTTGATTTCTGGTTGTTTTTTTTTTCATCTCTAATCCAACATATATATATGTATCTAATCTCATCTCCTTAAGCAAACGTATCTCTCTCATTCTTAGTAATTCATCCTCTCTGCAAATTCTAGGTTCTCTTTTCTACAGGTACATCTCTCCCCGCAATATCCTTATTGCCTACGGGCAAGAATAGAGCTTGGGAGGGAAACTTCTCATCTTTTCACTTCTCTCATATCTACATTTGTCACATACTATCCTAGATGAATAACCCACATGATGATCATTTCTATCGCTTTCACTTTGTACGATCTATTAGAATTAACGTATGATTAGCCGTAAAATACACTTTCAACAACGTATAGTGTTTCTCTTTGGCCCAGAAAGGCTTAATGAAATACTTCTATCACCGGATCCCATCATACTACCTCTCATAGACCATAACTTTTCTTTTGACGTAAGCGTAGTTATCTTGCTATGAACCAAGAGGATTTGTACGCACAATTAATCCCAATCACTAGACAAAATTTATATATTATGGTAAGCACAAAACTACAATTCCAAGGAACAATTTGTAGCCTATTTGGTCAGCCAAGATTGAATGCCATTAACTCATCTATTAACCCTTTCATATTACCCATGATACGATATGACCATAGCCTTGATGTTTTCATTTTCGTATTGTTTTGACATTTTCTTTTGTGCTCTTTTTTTGTGTGTGTGAGTGCAAGAGAGAAAGAGTTAGTCTTCTTTGATTGCACTTCTTTCCAAACCCTAGTCTTCATGGCATCTATGGTTTAACTCCTTCATATAGTTTTTGTTGAGTTCTCTCACAATTTCTCACAACGCAGCAAAGGAATTTTAGCCTCATTGCGGCTTGCATAAACACCTGGTAGAATATTCCAAGGCTGCTTTGCAGATTTTGTTGAACGGATGTTTGGAACAATGGTGCGCTTCACAGACAACGCAATCAATGCATGAGCGTGCGCATCCTTAACATCCCAACGAGCTTGTTCTGCTGTAGCAAAACAACTCTAACAACTGCAATCCTTGCAGCAAGACCTGCAACATCCTCAATATCGCCTACATCCTCAGAACCAGGACATACATCAATGCCCTGCACAATGTTCCAGACACCCTTTGACACAAGAACATGTTGCATCATATAAGCCCACATAGGGTAGTTGTCCCCATCCAACCTGTCCTCAACAGCAAACATCTTGAACACATGTGTGTTGTTGTTGTCAGCCATGGTAGATGATGTACCTGATGTGAAAACTGCCCGAAAATAGGAGAAACGGAGCGGGAATAACCTGTGCTATATAGCACAAACCGTAGAAGACTATAAGGAACCTGCTATGCAGAAAACGGCAGTGACAGAAATTCTTTACAAAATGATGAAATAGCCTGTGCAGTACTGCCTGTAGTGGAAACGGAGGCCGAAATGAGCCCAAATCAAAATTCTGAGCAAACCAAGATCTTCGAGCTTGCCCATCAATATTTGTCTACCTGCGAACGCTTTCCAAAGGTCACTGAAATCGGAGAAAATGAGCAAGGGTGTGCTGGAGCAGCTGGCGACTAAGCCCGAGAGGACGTGACCTGCTCTGATACCAATTGTTGGAATTAGGGTTGCAGAGAAACACACACAGCTTGGAGAAGACGAAGGAAGCTCAAGGCACACAATAGAGAGTGTATTACTTAGTGTGCAATGGAAAGATAGATAGCCCTAAAGTGATGGGCGTATATACAATGCACGGGGGAAAAAACCTCCTAAAGAGGGAAAAAATGCCCCGGCGGTCCTAGTGTGTTCACACACATCCCTACCACATGTATATGGTAACATAAAATATCTTCAGTGGTATCCTGTAGGGCCAGTAAAGCTACGTGTTGTATGTGTGTAACGGAGTCACTATATTCATCCACTATCTCTCTCACCACCCAAGAGAACGCTTCTTTGGGTATGATTGGCTTAGAGCTCTTGTGATACTTTCAGATCTCCCACAAAGCAACTTGAAAAAAATGTAAGAAATTAGAATCTTGCATTTGTATCCCTAACATGTTTGACAAATACATTGCTTTCGAGCTCCACTGCTTGAAGATACTACAGACATCGCATGTCTCTTGCGCTTGGGAATGTGGTAACCCAATGGAATGTGTGTGAGATGATTGATCCATCGGTGCATATTACGACTAACATGTTGTAGATGAACGTAATTGTCTAGCCGACGCTCTTGATCCATTTTTTGCTACTCTACTTTTTTACTAGGCTTCGTCATCTCATCATTCAGCTACTCATCTTCTTATTGGCTTCCTCTTTGACTTATTGAATGTCTTTCATCTCTCCCATCTCAAACAAAACACAATAGCTCCGTGACATTACAAATGGGTGGTGATGCATTGGGCGTTGGATTGCGAGGGTAAATATGGCCATCAACCTATAAGCTGATTTCCTTGCACCCAAAGCTCCATAGTTGATCTCAACATTGGTATTAGATGTGCCAAGTTGCATAATAGCGTACTCTTGCTCCAAATTAGCATTTAATTAATAACGTTTTTGTCTTGTTAGTAATGTTTTGTAGTGGTAGGGGATTGAGTGACATTTGTGCTAGCTAATCAAGAAAATTAGAGAGAGAATGTGTAATGGTGACTGCTACAAGCAGGGGAAGATAGCTATGAAGGGAAGAAGTGGAGAGTACTTAGAGATAAGAAAAAAAATTATTTTGTGCAGGAAATAAAAGGGGGGAGTGCAGCTTAATCTCTTTTGAATTCAAATTGTTGATCATGAGTGTAGAGAGAGAAATGCTGTTGCACATAGAGGTAATGGAGTTTTCCATTGCTCTCACCTAGAGCTAGAGTGGGAGAAGCATTGGGGGAGAGAGAGAGAGAGAGAGAGAGAGAGAGAGAGAGAGATGGGAGAGAGAAAGACAATAAAGGAAGAGAGAGTATGAGAGAGAGCATATCTGCAACCTTGGAGGATCTACACTTTCTTTCAGAAGTGGGTAGCAAAGAATGTCCCCTTAATGATTGGGAGGGGCAAGTGACAGGAGAGAAAATGGGGAGGAGAGAAAGAGAGAGAGAGAGAGAGAGAGAGAGAGAGAGAGAGAGAGAGAGAGAGTTGGCTCACATTTTAGAGAGAGAACACACGAGAGAATGTGGAAAATCTGCTTTTCTGGCGGGAGGCTAAAAAGTGCCTCCTTTAATGAGATCTAAGTGAGAGAGAGTGTTTTACATGAAAGAGAGAGAAGAGGGGTGGGAAAAAGACATTTTAAAATTCATTTACCTACCTTTCTTTTGGGTTACTAAATAGACTATTTTCAAATACAAAATATGGAAATGATTTTTTTAAAAATCTCAGCATAGGCCTTTTCGCCCTCTCTTTTAGGCTTGGTCAAACTTGGCTTAATCTTTAAGCATTCCCTTAAGCTGCCAAATAGAGAGGCCCTCCTATACCCCATTCACTTTCTAATGATTGTTGGAATTAGGGTTGCACAGTAGTCATACGACAAGTGGGAGCAAAAGTCTCTTCATAATCTATGCCTTTTTGCTGTGCATAACCCCTTGCAACAAGTCGAGCCTTCTGGCGATCGATCTCACCATCCGACTTGAGTTTCAACTTGTAAACCCACTTCGTACCAATGGCCTTTTTCCAGGAGGAAAATCACATAAAGTCCATGTGCCATTTTCTATAAGTGCATCATATTCTGATTGCAAGGCATCCATCCAATTTTTTGAATTCTGTGCTTCATCAAAAGACAGAGGCTCCTCAACATCATGTAAGCTAAACACAGCTAAAGCATAACAATCTGATGCATAAGATGCATGGAGAGAGCTTGAACGAGTACGACTAGACAAAGGTGCATCCAATTTACTGTCACGCAAAGTGTGCACCAGCCATTTTGGCATACCTCTAGCCTGCTCATTTTCAGCCCTTTCCTCATCAAGTACATCATATACATCTGCATCAGTAATAGGCTGATCTATAACATTTTCAGAAGCCCCCATAGGCTGTACATTTGCCTCGTTGGAACTTACATTTGTATTTCCACCACTGAAAAGAGGCAACAAAGTGTCATAAATGTCATGTGAGCTTACATTACTGTCTCTAGTACATGATAGCAAGGGCTGAACAGAATATCAATAGCTAGAATATCAATATCTATTGTACTCTATTGTGCTCTGTGACTCAGGACTTGGAAGCACCTGTTGTTGGGGCTCCCCTATTCCTCCTGGAGTTCCTGAAACCCCCACCGAATGCCCTTTCGGAATGAGAGAAATATCCGCAAGGTATAGAGAAACCAAATGTGGATTCGCTTTGAGAAATTGTTCCTCTTCATCCTCTTCTAATCCTTCCACCATATTAACTGTTTCTGCTATCACCGTCCATGCTGTTTGAACTGGTTGTCGGCATGTTCCCAACATCACACACACTTTTCTTTTACCCTTCTTTACTGTAAGAATATTTACTTCCCAATTATGTTTTACCCTCGCTTGTCATAACTAGGGTCTCCCCAAGATAATGTGATAATCCTGATTATGATCTTCAATATTCAAAACTACTAAGGAAACAACAAAGGACAAGCCCACTACATCCAAAACAATACCCCGAAGTAAACCCACTAGTTGCACTCTTCGTTGATTTGCCATGCGGACTACAAAGGGTGCAGGCTCCCAATCACTGAGACCAAAACGCTCACACGCTGCTTGGGTGATAATGTTTACCCCCGCTCCTCCATCCAAGAGTAGCTTGTCAATGTATGCGCCATGGTATCGAACTGAAAGTTCCGAAATACGGGTATCCATGATCCTATTCGCTGGCAACGGAGCTGAATCATCATCCTCACTTTCAAACTTCCCAATGGAAACTTCCCTCAGCTCAGTGGCCGTTTGTCGCAGCAATACATTATGGAAATTCGGGACCAATTTCAGCAATGAACCCAGAGGTACTTGAATTGGTGACGTGAGAACCTCTTTCCAAATTGAATTCCACTCCTCCCGTTCTTTAATATCACCCTTAATTCCATCTTTCCCTTCCCTTATTTCCAGGCCTACAGTGGTTGGCATAGTCGATGGTCGTGTTGTCTTTACTGGTGGTGCGGATTGTGGCAACCAGGACACAGTCTTTTTCCGCACCTCTTCCTGAGCTGTCCAATCTGGAATTTTCACATCGGGAGTTGGAACCACATTTTTACCCGATCGCGTGATTAATGAAACTGCTGGGTCATACTCCTCCAATCCTTCAATCTGAACCATAGCCACACTAGGCTGTTTCCCTGCAGAGCGTTCGTGCTTTTTCCGATCGTATTCCATAGCTTCAGTACACTCAGATCTCCAATGACCATCCCCCAAACAGAAAAGGCATGTCTTCTGGCGATTAGGATCTCGGCCACCTCTTCCGCGGCCTCGTCCTCCCCCTTGACCACGTCCTCCTGCTTGACCTTGCAGAGGCGGCTCTGGTGTATGAGCATGAGCCATCGCCACAGCAGGCTCTTGTCCCTGCCCTATCTGTGGTTGTTGCCAGGTAGAAGAGTCCCCTCGTCTCCGACAACTCCGGCCATTGAAATAACATTCCACTGTATTATGAGTATTGGTCATGAAAATCGCACACCACTTCTGATTCATTGCACATTCCTGAGCAGCATGGCCCGGATTCCGACATTGGGTACACCAGATTTCCTTTAGACTTTTAGCCACTGCAGCCGATTTCGTCGATCCGGAGGATACACCTTTCTCGTGACGCTGGGATTTTTTCCGTGGTATCTCTTCCGATTCTTTTCCCGAATCGCTGTTGCCTGAGTCCGAGGAATCAGATCCTGCGGATTCCAACTCCAAACTATCACTGCCACTGTCCTGTGACTTCCGATGAGATTTCTTTCTATCTTTCTTCTTTGACTTCTTTGGATGTTAAGACCATATTAGGTAAAGTGGGAAAATCCCAATTCCCAGGTTGGACAACTTTCAATATATCATGTATAAAATATAGAGATTTTGTCAAAAATTTGAGTTTTCTTAAGGTCTCATTCCACTTTATGCACATACAATACACAATGAAAACAACTAAAATATCATGGTTTCAATCAATTGGCTTATTAGGAGAGGAGTATATTGCATCCATTATCGTTGTCTATGTTCTAATGTCCTACCTACAACTTATCTCAACATGGAGAGCTTGGTTTCTAGGTCCACCACTTGTCCAAGTTAATGTAAAAGTGACTCAAGGTTCACAACTTGTGAAAGCAAGGATCCATTGAGGAATACAATCCACTTGGCTATTTTTCCTTAATTTATTGCATGTGACATTTAAGCAAGGTCCACTTCTAATCTATAACTTCTTAATTTGAGGCATGGGGCATACATAAAATATGTAGCATATGCTCTATTGCCTCATAGGAAGGTTGGTTTCAAGGTGCACTTATCCATGCTAGCCTATCTTGGAGAAATGATGGAGCTTTCTTCTCTCCTTGTTTCAATGGAGACTAGCTTGGACAAGTGGTGGACCTTTGCTTCTCTCTATGTTTCAATAGAGTTAGCTTGGACAAGTGGTGATCTTGGAACAAAACCCCCATGTAAAACATATCATGGGTATTCCAAGTGATTAGAAAGATTACCATTTAAGATATAACCTTATAGGTTGGACAACTAGATCTTGGCTTGGAGAAATGGTGGACCTTTGATTCTCTCCATGTTTCAATGGAGTCTATCTTGGAGAAATGGTGGAGCTTGCTTCTGTCCATGTTTCAATGGAGCCTAGCTTGAACAGTTGGTGGACCTTTGCTTCTCTCTATGTTTCAATAGAGTTAGCTTAGACACGTGGTGGATCTTCAAAATAAACCAACTACTATCAATGTTGCCTAGCTTGGACAAGTGGTGGAGTGTTTCTCTACTCCATGTTTCAATGGATCTTAGCTTGGACAAGTGTTGGACCTTAAAACAAAAACCCCATGTACAACATAGAATGGATTTTCTAGATTTCAATGGAGTCTAGCTTTAACAAATGGTGGAGCTTGTCTTCATCCATGTTTCAATGAAACTAGCTTGGACAAGTGGTGGACCTTGTAACAAACCCTCCCATGTACAACATATCATTGGTTTTCTAAGTGATGGGAAGGAATACCATTCAAGATATAAACTTATAGCTTGGATAAGTAGTTGACTTTAAAACCAAATTCATCATAATACAATGAAATACAGGTCAGCCAATTCCTAAATCTTGAGACCAAACCTCCCATGCTATTAGAGATAATATATTGGATAAGTGGTGGACCTTCTATTATTTTCCCATGCCTAGTTTAGACAACCGGTACACTTTGCAGCTATAAAGGTTGGACGAGTTGTGGAGCCTTGTTTCTATCCATGTTTTAATGGATCCTAGCTTGGACAAGTGGTGGACCTTGGAAAAAAGCTTCCATGTACAACATATATGAGGTTTTCCATGTTTTAATGGAGCCTATCTTGGACAAATGGTGAAGCTTTCTTCTCTCCATGTTGATTTTGGAACTACCTTAGACAAGTGGTGGAGCTTTTCTTTTCTACTCTTCATAATACAATGAAGTATATGTTGGTTACATGGTGAATCTTAAGGCCAAACCTCCCATTTTACTAGAGATGATAGGTTGGACAAGTGGATCAACCTTCTATCATTTCTCCATGACTATATTGGACAATTAGTAGACATAACATCTCTCTATGTTGTCTAGAGATGAGCTTGGACAAGTGATGGACCCTGCTTCTCTCTCCCCTTGGTTTACTAGTTTGAAGACTCAGTATATATACTTTCTTAGATCTAGCTTGAACAAGTGGTGGACCTTGCATCCACAATCTTAATTCAGTATAAAAAAGTATATGAAAAAATAACATAGGAATCTTGGTTTGAAGGTCAAGCAATTAGGTTCCAAATGCACATAATAATATATTTTCCACCCATATTAAAAGAAAGTTAAATATGCAAATAATAATATATTTTCCAAATGCACATAATAATATATTTTCCACCCATATTAAAAGAAAGTTAAATATGTTATTACCAAATTGACAAAGGTAACGTCCAAGAATTATATCTTTCCATCTTGTCAGATCTAAATCTTCATCAAGGCGACATGCATGTATACATCAACTTTCAAGCCATTCAAGAATACATGCACTTAGATTCCATAGTTTTGTTTTCAAAGTCTTTTAGATTCTAAAACTCTTTCACATAAAGTATGTAATGACAAAATTCTTGAAGCAAACATTTGTGCCCAAGAAAAAGATCCCTCTCACATATTTAAAGTCCATGAATTCTCTGATCCACACTTACAAGTTTTATTTTGACATCAAACATCAATTCTTTCATAGTTCCAAATAAATGCAACCTCGATATGAATTGACAAAAAATGAATTTCTTTTACTATATGACCCAACATAGGCCCCAATCAAATAAAAAATGAGTCCCCAAAAATTTGGGTGCACTCTAGCAATACATCAGAGTCCCCTTACAATAGGATGCACTCCAATAGTACATTGAAGTCCCCTTAGAGTAGGGTGCACTCCATTCAAGTGTTCATAAAATTGACACACCTTTTATAAAAAAAAAAAAGACTATATCAAATTATACAAATGTTGAAAGATACACACTAGAATAAAAAAAGCATCTTATAGCCATATTTATTCAATGCTTTCGTGTTGACAAGTACACACCAAGGACATAATTTGTCTCAGAATCACTATACTGATTTACAATTGTGTTATATGTATAGACTCTCTTATCTCTTGCATACAACCATCCTACCAACCATGGAATTATGGTTCTCTGCAAGAAGTTTTGAAGTTGCTCGGAAGTTTGCCTCCACATCTTTGGAAATATAAGATATGTCCCTGGCATGTTCCACATCACCCTATATGGAGTGTCATCAAAAATTAAGGTATTGTTTGCATCCAAATCCTCAAATATCTTCCAAATATCACTCAGATTTTTGTGATAAACCCTTGTAAATCCTAACATGATATTTGGATTTTGGCAATTTTTGTTACTCATAAACACCTTGAACTTGGTATACTGCTCAGGAAAACACTTTTGTGTGATGCGTTGCACCCTTGTTAAGTTATAGCAACTCCATATCCATAGCTCAAAGTATTCAGCACAAAAATCCAAAAAACTTTGTGCGTCTGGTCGCACCACATGATAAACTTCATCTTTGTCCTCCACAAGTCGCATGTGTTGAGCCCAAGATGGCATAGAATCTCCATGTTTCATTTCAACTGTCTTGAGAAGTAACCCCTCTAGATCCAAGATAAGTACTCTTTTGATGTCCTTGAAAGCAAGTGGTAGGTGATAAGGAGGTGATTCATTCCTTGGACAAGGTCTTGGAGGAGGTTGGATGGGTAATTCAATAGTTTTCTTCAATTTATGCCAGCATATAGCCAATCCATTTTTCTGTAATGGTTCTGAAATTAAAGAACAAGAACACTTAATGCAAACACAACAATAGACATGATTTTTACATTGTCTACCCTAAGGTTTTATTAGATACCAAAATCCATCTATGATCTACTCATTAATAGAAAGAAAGTCAAATTAAAATCCTGACTCTTTTTTATGCTACACTCTCTCTTAGTCTCAATACCATGGAGTTCAACTAGATTTAAGTCAACTAATAACTACTACTTGTTGTTAAAGGTATGCTTGAAGTGTATAAGGCTTAACCAATGCTCTAGTGTAGAATGGGTATTTAGGTCTCAAGGTCTACCACTTATCCAAGCAAAGATCCATTTAGATATGGAAACCCAATTTTTCTTAATATAATGATATAGAGTGGACAAGTGGTGAATCCTGAGACCAAGCCACTCATGCTACTAGGGATAATAGGTTGGACAAGTGGTGGACCTTGAATGTAAACCCCCCATGTACAAAGTAATCAGGGGTTTTGGGTATTTCAATGGACTCTAGCATCTTGGAACATGGTGGAGCTTCTCTCCATGTTTCAATGGAGTCTATCTTGGATAAATGGTGGAGCATCATTCTCTCCATGTTTCAATGGAGCCTACCTTGGACAAGTGGTGCATGTTTGTTTCTCTCTATGTTTGAACAGATTTAGCTTGGACAAGTGGTGGACCTTGGAACAAAATCCCCATGTAAAACATATCATGGACATTACAAGTGGTGAGAAAAAATACCATTCAATATATAACCTTATAGGTTGGAAAAGTGGTGGACCTTAACACCCAATTATTATTAATATAATGACATAGAGTGGACAAGTGGTGAATCTTGCGACCAAACCTACTAGGAAAAGTACGTTGGACAAGTGGTGGACCTTGAATGCAAACCCCCATGTACAAAATATTACTCATGCTACTAGGAATAATTTGGTATTAAGGTCCATGTTTCAATGGAGCCTAGCTTGGAAAAGTGGTGGACCTTTGTTTCTCTCTATGTTTCAATAGAATTTTCTTGGACAAGTGGTGAACCTTGGAACAAAACCCCCATGTAAAGCATGTCATGGGCATTACAAGTGGTGAGAAAAAATACCATTCAAGGTATAACCTTATAGGCTGGACAAGTGGTGGACCTTAGCACCCAATTCCTCTTATTATAATGACATATAGTGGAAAAGTGGTGAATTGTGAGACCAAACCTACTAGGGATAATAGGTTGGAGAAATGGTTGACCTTGAATGTAAATCACCCATGTACAAAATATCATGGGTTTTGCGTATTTCAATGGAGCCTAGCATCTTGGAGACATGGTGGAACTTACTTCTCTCCATGTTTTAATGGAGCCTATCTAGGAGAAATGGTGGAGGTTCCTTCTCTCCATGTTTCAATGGAGCCTAGCTTGGACAAGTCGTGGACCTTTGTTTCTCTCTATGTTTGAATATGGTTAGCTTGGACAAGTGGTGGATCTTGGAATGAAACTCCCATGTAAAACATATCATGGGCATTTCAAGTGGCGAGAAAGGATACCATTTAAGATATAACCTTATAGGTTGGACAAGTGGTGGACCTTAACACAATATAATGACATAGAGTGTACAAGTGGTGAATCTTGAAACCAAACCACTCATGCTACTAGGGATAATAGGTTAAACAAGTGGTGGGCCTTGAAATAAAACCCCTAGAGTGTTTCAATGGAGCCTAGCTTGGAAACATGGTAAAGCTTGCTTCTCTCCATGTTTCAATGCAGCCTATCTTGGATAAATGGGTGCAGCATCATTCTCTCCATGTTTCAATGGAGCCTAGCTTGGACAAGTGGTGGACCTTTGTTTCTCTCTATGTTTGAATAGAGTTATCTTGGAAAAGTGGTGGACCTTGGAACAAAAACCCCATGTAAAACATATCATGGGCATTACAAGTGGTGAGAAAAAATACCATTCAATATATAACCTTATAGGTTGGACAAGTGGTGGACCTTAACACCCAATTATTCTTAATATAATGACATAGAGTGGATAAGTGGTGAAATTGGGACCAAACCTACTAGGGAAATAGGTTGGACAAGTGGTGGACCTTGAATGTAAACGCCCCATGTACAAAATATCACTCATGCTACTAGAAATAATTTGGTATTAAGGTCCATGTTTCAATGCAGCCTAGCTTGGAAAAGTGGTGGACCTTTGTTTCTCTCTATGTTTCAATAGATTTATCTTGGACAAGTGGTGTACCTTGGAACAAAACCCCATGTAAATCATGTCATGGGCATTACAAGTGGTGAGAAAAAAATACCATTCAAGCTATAACATTATAGGTTGGACAAGTGGTGGACCTTAACACCTAATTCCTCTTAATATAATGACATAGAGTGGACAAGTGGTGAATCATGAGACCAAACCTACTAGGGATAATAGGTTGGACAAGTGGTGAACCTTGAATGTAAACCCCCCATGTACAAAAAATTATGGGTATTGGGTATTTCAATGGAGCCTAGCAACTTGGAGACATGGTGGAGCTTATTTCTCTCCATGTTTCAATGGAGCCTATCTAGGAGAAACAGTGGAGGTTCCTTCTCTCCATGTTTCAATGAGCCTAGCTTGGACAAGTGGTGGACCTTTCTTTCTCTATATGTTTTAATAGAGTTAGCTTGGACAAGTGGTGGACCTTGGAATGAAACCCCCATGTAAAACATATCATGGGCATTTCAAGTGGTGAGAAAGGATACTATTTAAAATATAACCTTATAGGCTGGACAAGTGGTGGACTTTAACACATATTTCTTCTTAATATAATGACATAGAGTGTACAAGTGGTGAATCTTGAGACCAAACCACTCTTGCTACTAGGGATAATAGGTTGGACAAGTGGTGGACCTTGAATGTAAACCCCTCATGTACAAAATTATGGGTTTAGGGTATTTCAATGGAGCCTAGCTTGGAGACATGGTGGAGATTGCTTCTCTCAATGTTTCAATGGAACCTATCTTGGAGAAATGGTGGATCATCCTTCTCTCCATGTTTCAATGGAGCCTATCTTGGACAAGTGTTGGATGGAGTTAGCTTGGACAAGTGGTGGGTCTTGGAACAAAACCCCTTTGTAAAACATAGCATGGACATTACAAGTGATGAGGAAAAATATCATTCAAGATATAACCTTATAGGTTGGAAAAGTGGTGATGGACCTTGACAAGTGGTGAAGGATACCATTTAAGATATACCCTTATAGGTTGGACAAGTGGTGGACCTTAACACCCAGTTATTCTTAATATAATGACATAGAGTGGATAAGTGGTGAATCTTAAGACCAAATCACTCATGCTACTAGGTATAATACGTTAGAGAAGTGGTAGACCTTGAATGTAAACACCCCATGTACAAAATATCATGGTTTTAGGGTGTTTCAATGGAGCCTAGAATCTCGGAGACATGGTAGATCTTGATTCTTTCCATGTTTGAATGGCACCTATCTTGGAAAAATGATGGAGGTTACTTCTCTCCATACTTCAACGGAGCCTAGCTTTGACAAGTGGTGAACCTTTGCTTCTCTCTATGTTTGAATAGAGTTAGCTTGGACAAGTGGTGGACCTTTGCTTCTCTCTATGTTTGAATAGAGTTAGCTTGGACAAGTGGTGGACCTTGGAATGAAACCCCCGTGTAAAACATATCATGGGCATTTCAAGTGGTGAGAAAGGATACCATTTAAGATATAACCTTATAGGTTGGACAAGTGGTGGACCTTAATACATAGTTCTTCTTAATATAATGACATAGAGTGTACAAGTGGTGTATCTTGAGACCAAACCACTCGTGCTACTAGGGATCCTAGCTTGGACAAGTGGTGGACCTTGGAAAAAAGTCCCCCTGTACAACATAGATGAGTTTTTTCATGTTTTAATGGAAGAGAGATTCGACAAATGGTGGAGCTTGCTTATCTCCATGTGGATTTTAGAACTAGCTTGGACAAGTGGTGGAGCTTTGCTTTTTTACTCTTCATAATACAATGATGTATAGGTTGGTTACATGGTGAATCTTAAGGCCAAACCTCCCATCTTACTAGAGATGATAGGTTGGACAAGTGGTCAACCTTCTATCATTTCTCCATGCCTATAATTAGACAATTAGTAGAACTAGCATCTTTCTATGTTGTCTAGAGCTGAGCTTGGACAAGTAGTGGACCTTGCTACTCTCTTCCCTTGGATTATTAGTTTGAAGACTCATTATATATACTTGCTTAGATCTATATAATTACTCATTAGTTAGGTTACAAGTGGGTATGTAATTTGTTAGCCTCAAGGGACTTTGAATATTGAATAGTAAGAGTCAAGTGCTGGTTTGAAGATCTTTTGCTTATCTAAACTAGACTCTAACTCAATAATAAGTTTCATAAGTTCCACGAATTGTCCTATCTAGGCTCCAAAAGAGTCTTAATTGGTTTGTGCTAGATTATAACTTCCTTGATGGGGTAGAATAGAATCTAGAAAAATGAGGCACTATAAGTTTTACCTTAGCTCAAATGGATTTTTCACTTAAACTCGACTGCAATTTGGCTATCTAGTCTTTGTCTCGATGGAGTTTAACACTAGATACATAGTAGTGATATTTAAGCTTCATGTCTCTTCACTTGATCGAGATATGAGACCATACTTTCAAGGTCACCACTTGTCTTACCTAAAGACCAATGTGAGACATGGGAGCAAGAAAGCCATCCGATATTGTTTTAAGGACTATTACATAGGCAATCAATAACTTAAGTAAAGAAAAAAGACTTGGATCTTTCACAATTAATAACTTAAGTAAAGCCAAAAAGACTTGGATCTTTGACAGTTTTTTTCAAACTAAAAAAGCACAATCTCATGCTAACAAAACTATAAATCACAATTGAAAGGTTTGAACAAGAAAAAGATCAACAATCTTAATAAGAAGGATACTTTTCATTTCATTTGATGATTACAAACTAAAATAAAGTCTCTCAAGAAATTGATAAACAAAAAATGTAGGTGAGCTTCATTATTTTGAGCTCAAAAATATCAAAATCATGTCACTAGTACCTTAGGTTGTTGCTATCCAGCCTTAGAAGATTGTTCTCAGCTTTCACCTTATTTATATAAGCCTTTGCTGTGGTTGCCTTCAAAACTCCTTTTGTGTTACAACCCAATTGCCTAGCTAAAGTGGTCAATTGTGACGCCTTCATGCTTTCAATGGGTGTACGCTCCTTTGCCAAGATCTCTTGTATTTGGGCTCTTCTCATTTCATTGCGGTGGCTTGTGTCACTTGCATCTTCAATGATAGTTTCATCTCTGTCACCTTTTGCAGGTGGTATTCTTCTTGTAAAGAACACCTTAGCTGACCAAACATCATTTTTCTGCTTCCAATACTCCATGATTTGTTTGTATTCACTATCATTTGTCACTATAGGTTGTCCATAACGATTAGAAGCAATTAAATCACGCACATCCCTTCTCTCATCAAGCTGAATCAAGTATGGCAGTAGCTCCTCCAAGAGCATATTGTCAACCATCTTCTCAGCATCAAATTGTGGTGGAAAAATGCAATTGTTTGCTGGTGAAATACATCCCTTGTAAGGAGAGTCATCAATAAGCACTGTTCTTTGTGGATCACATTCAAACCCCATGGCAATTTTGGCTAGAGGCTTGAACATTGCCTCAACGTTTGGATTGTCGGGTCTAAACAATTTTTGAGTTTGAGCGGTGTAGCAAACATCTTGCGACCAAATTGCAAAGAAAGGCAATGTATCCTCAGCTAAGTTGTTTAGTGCTGCAAGGATTTGATACACATTATTCCTAGTAGCTGTCGACCAAATTGCAACATTAAACCTTTGTAAAATAGTCTTCAAGAATTGGATGCAACCTGGCCTGAGTATAATATATCTTTTTGAATCCATTTGCACTGAGTTGTGGTGTGAGGATGGTTGAGGGGAACGTTTCAACAATAGACCATTTAAATCCAATATAATTGTAAGCATGGATTTCTCAACATCTACGCTACATGACGTAGTACCAATTGGCAATAGCTCGTGAGTGGACTTTTCAGTCTCTTTTGATGTATGTTGCATTTTTGAAGCATCGATTTCTTGGTTCTCATTATTGGAAGCTTGCTCAAGTTGCACAACACTAGACTCTAGTATAGAAATATCATCCATCTTGGGCACTTTAGAAACCATAGAATCTATGGATTCTATAGTTGTTGACTGAACCATAGGAGCATTATCCATCCCAGTTTGTGAATCTAAGAAAACACACACACAAATGGTATCTCAAAACCACTAGAATTTTATTCACCATATTTATATGTAGAACTCCTAGTAAGAAATTTATTTAAGGTAAAGTCGTTGTTAGAATCCTTGCAACCATTTTCAGCATTCGTACACCAAACACCACTTGTCTAAAATACAATCTACTAACTCAACATTTTCCATCCTACACTTTATTAAAGATGAGTACTTAAAGTGAAAACTAAAAGCCACCCTTGTTGAGGAAACATGGATACAAGGTCCACCAAATGTCCAACCTAGACTACAAGAAAATAATTAGAGATTTGGCTTAGATTTGGATTCAAAGGCCACCACTTATTCAAGTAAGATAACTCCACTTGTTTAAGACAGTAATGTTTGAAGCCCCACCACTTGTCCAACCTAGACATTGATTAAATTTTGGTAAGATTTATCACAAATCTAGAGTAGAATCAAGATTCTATGGCCAAGGTAGTCAAATATGTTAGACAACACACAAAGCATAAGAGCACTCTAGATTCTCGTTGAGCATAAACTAAACAATAATCAAATGTTATATTCACTTGAGATTTCATCCATGAAAAATGAAAATGATGCATGTACTTGAGATTTCCATCCATGTACAATACTTTACAATGTCAAGTAAAGTTATAGTCAGCAAACAACTCTTCTCCTGCTTCAACTTGACAAATAGTCTCAATGCATACATGGCCATATTCTTCTGACTTGATGTGTGAAGAGGTGCATTTATGCCAAGGTGGCAAATTTGGATCAAATGTATAGCGTACGTTGGGACAGACATTTGTACTGTGAGAACTATTTATATAGCCCGACACGTTTCCTTCTTCTACACAACCAATAATGTATGATTGATCTTCCTCTTCTTCTATGTTTGGATCCTCTAGAAGAGAATATTTATAAGCTCTTGGAAATATTTTGCATATCTTTTTCCAGTCTTGAAATCTATACTTATGCCCTCCATAGTTTAGAATAGTCAAACCACTTTCCAGGGTAGTATGCACAAATAGCCCATAACCAGCTCCTTCAATACATGAAAGTCGCACTTCAAAATCCACACCGTTAATATGGAAAATTACATCTTTGGGAATAGGAAAAGTTGGTGTCCCAAAAGGATCTTCATGCCAATCATAGTGTGAAATACATCTAGTTTTTATATCACTTAACTCCTTTGTGTCTGCAAAAAGAAGAAAATATTATGCATAAAATAATGACAATATCAAAGAAAGATATCATTATTTTATAGTCCAATAGGTCCATTGTATGGAAGACTTAGAGTGCCTCTTACATGGTGCCTCCAAGGTTTCCAAAAAATAAAATCATTGGAAAAAAAAGGCCACTGTGTCTCCAATCTATTGCCCATTTGAAGCATAGAGAGAACCAAGGTCCACCACTTGTCCAAGCTAGACATGGAGCATTGACACAAGATCCAACACTTATCCAAGAACCCTATAGTATATGTGGTAACATGGGATGCATTGATGCAACAAAAGTAGTCTAGCCTCCTCATCCATCTCTTTTTTCTTGTAGCCTAGAGGGATTAGTTTCAAGGTCTATCACTAGTCAAAAACTACACATAGAACATTGATACAAGGTTCCACCACATGTGAAACCTATCATCTCTAGTAGCATGGATGGTTTGATATCAAGGTTCATCGCGTGTCCTACCTATACTCTATTGTAGCATATAGATTCTGGTTTGGTGGTACTACACTTGTCCAAACTTGGCTTGTTGTTGATATCTGGAGGTAATCAAGGGTCCTCCACTTGTCCAAGTTAGGCATATAAAACAATTGCAAGGTCCACCATGTGTACAACATATGATTGATTATAGCATGCATGGTCTTATTTCATGGGCAACCATCTTCTCTCCAACATGTGTCCAACCTCGGCTCCATTGAAGCATGGAGAGAAGCAAGGTCCACCACTTATCAAAGCTATTATTTTCTCCCAGTGCTTTCAAAACCCATAATACGTTGTACATGGGGGGGGGGGGGGGGCAAGGTTTCCACCCCTTGGCTAAGATTGGATCCATTGAAACATAAAGAGAAGCAAGCTCTACCATTTGTCCAAGCTAGGAGCCATTGAAACATGAAAACCCCATAATATGTTGTATACGAGGGGTGTTTTTCAAGGTCTACCACTTGTCTAAGCTATGGTCCATTGGAACATGGAGAGAAGCAAAGCTCCACCACTTTTCTAAGCTAGGATCCATTGAAACATGGAGAGAAGCAAGCTCCATTGTTTGTCTAAGCTAGGCTCCATTGGAACAAGGAGAAAACAAGCTCCACCACTTGCCTATTATTGCATAGAGATTCTGGTTTGAAGGTCCACCACTTGTCCAACCTTGCCTTCATGTATGGAGATAATCAAGAGTGCAATGCTTCTCTAAGCTAGGGACATAAAAGAGTTTCAAGGTCCACTACATATACGATCTATGATGGGTTGTAGCATGGGAGGTTTCATTTTAAGGTTGACCACTTCTCCAGCTCCGCTTGTCCAACCTCAGATCCATTGAAGAATGGAGAATAAAGGTGTACCAACTCTCCAAAATAGGCAGGACAATCTCTATAAAACCCATGAATTGTTAATATATGCTATGCTGTGGAGTTTTGTTTGAAGTTCCACTCCTTATCCAAGCTACAATCCATTGAAGCATGGAACTAAGTAAGATATATCTCTAGTCCAAGATAGGATCCATTGAAACATAGAGAGAATCAAGGTCCACCACTTGTCCAAGCTATGCATGGGTAATTGATATAAGGACCACTACGTTTTCACCTATACTATGCTCTATCATGGATGGTTTCATATCCCACCAATTTTCCAACCTATTTAGTAGGTTGTATTATGGGGGTTTGGTTTCAAGGTACTTCACTTGTCTGAGGTGGGTTCCATTGAACCATGGAGAGAAACTATGTCTACCACTTGTCCGAAATATGCTCCTTTAAAACATAAAAACAAGGTCCACCACTTGTCCAAGCTAAAGTTTCTCTCCATTGAAGCATGGAGAGAAACAAGGTCTACCACCTGTCCAAAATATGCTCCATTGAAACATAAAAGCAAGGTCCACCACTTGTCCAAGCTAATATAACAAATGGGTGTTGGTTACAAGGTGTACCACACTTGTCTAAACTAGTCTTCATGCAAGGTCTACCACATGTCCAAGCTATATGAGCTTGTTTTGAAGGTCTACCACACCTCTTGAAATTAGGATCCATGTAAGGTCCACCTTTTGTCAAGCTATGCATTTAATGAGTACTAAAACTAAGTAAATTGCAGTACTTAAATACCTTTCCAAGCTCATTAAGATTTTGGTCTCTAAGGCCGGCCACCACCACATGTCTAATCTATGCTCTAATTGATTACTTATGCTATTTCTCTCAAAGTCCAAACATAAGCTCCCTTCTAGCAAGGTTAGTTTAAATTTAGGCTCCAGCACCTGTCTAAGCTAGGTTCAATTTATGAAGCATCACCATTTAACCATGCTACGATCTAATGTATCATATCAAGGGGGTATTGATAAAAGGTCCAAAACTTATTGAGTTCAAGCTCTTAAGTAATTAAGTCTTTGTGAGTATTAAATGTTTTAGTTTTAGTCTACAGATCCACCATTCAAAAACTCAAGTAATTTACTATTTACATTCAAACCTTGAATGCTTGAGATAAAAAATACAAGCTCAATCAATACTATATAAAGCAAAATCTAACATTAAGAGTATCAAATCAGTAACAAGAAACACTAACATGCACAAGAAACTCAAAACATACGTGTCTCCATTTCCAAAAAGTCCTCCATTGACACAGGATGGTGTTGTTGTTGTTCTTCTTCTCTTTGTGGAGAGCACTCCTCTGTAACAGGCACAATGTCGCCTGATTGCGAAGTGGATTGTTGAAGTCCAGCCCATTTTTCTATATCTTCATGAGACTTAACAAAGTCTAGCAGCATGGTCTCCATGCTTTTTGCCTCCTCCACACTATCAATTAAGCAGATGACTTCTTTTTTCTGTTGTATTCCTTCTTGTGCAACCAAGGAGCCATCACCAAAAACATCAACAAGCTTGCGGTCTTCAAAACAATATGTACGAATGTAGTGCTTGACCAAAGCTCTTTTTTTGGCCTCCAAATATTGCAAATCTGACATATCGTTATCTGCTACTTGAAGAAGAGAACAATCAATTGGCATGGGATGTTCCTCTGATCTTCTTCTCAGGTCTTCAAATGCATTGCCTTGTCCCAAGAAGGCAATAACTGTTAGGAATTGAATTGCTCCTTTGCAAGGAGCTGATGGAAAGTGATGCAATGCACCACAACAATGGTAGCTCAAATTATCTCCCATGGCGTGAAAGGCACATTGCAATTTTGTGAAGTTAGTGAAATCCACAAATGCAAGAAAGACAAATCCAGGATCTGTTGACCCTCCAGCAATAGCCAAGATCCCATCCAAAGCATTGTTAAATGTCTCCTCACTCCACTTCAAATTGCCTCCAACGTTTTTTGTCATATCTAAAACACATAAGCCAATAGGCACTTTATTATTGAAGTGGCGCATCAAGTAGAGATTGCCTTCCATTTGTAGGCTCACCACATAGATTGACCATGGCAAATCTCTAGGCTCAGTTTTCTCCTTTTGAAGGTGAATTGCCCATTGCATGTATTTTATTGCTCCATCTGGAAAAGCCATTTTCTTTGTTCCACGCGTCAAACTAGATCTGATCCATTCCTCGCATAGCATTAAAATTGTTTTATAAACAACATCATTGATGTTATACATTTTGACCACCTCCTCCCAGTCTTTACATGGTGAAGACTCATTCAAATTGTTGAAGCCTTCAAGAAGTGCATCTTGAATCAATTTGTCTTGCTTCAACTGCTTGATTCGATCATACATGTCAGTTGCATCACCATCCTTTGCACTCTTTGACAGTAAAATCTTCTCATCTCTAATCTCTTCTTGAATAGTCTTTACCTCTGATTCCTCAAGGCCACAAAGATATCTAAATACAGTTGTTGGGGGTTTCTTATTCTCCTCTTCTAGATTTTCAATGATTTCTATCCAGCAATCATAAACTAAATCAGAGTAGGTGACCATGTGTGCCTGTTTAGCAATCCAACTTGCTGCTGCACTCATTCTTGCCAATCGAAGAAAACCTGAAAAGAAATAGAGAAATAATTAAACTATTGAGCAAGATTTGTTAATTAAACACTATCAAAAAGACAAAGAAAATAACTTACATCCCATCCGGCACGAGATGCATGTCCCTCTGCAATTCCACTTGCTGCCTTTGGTGGTCGTCCTGCGAAGATCCATTGACTCCGTAAATGTCTCAATATTTGGCTGTAAGGTTGCTTGACATACAATGCCTGAGCCTCCTCATTTGCAATGGCAGATATAGCAGTTGCAACAAATGGAGGAGCATTCACAACAATGCGAGCCTTTCTAAATTTATACACGCTAATCAGTCTTTCAAAGATCTCTTTGTTGTTTTGTTCATTGTGAAGCAAAACTTTTGCAGCATAGATTGAATGCTGCCCATCAAGAATCCAATAATGATAATCTTTAATTTTTTGCTCCTCTACCTCTTCTACTGCCAAAGGAGTCCCCTTCTTTGATTTTGCATTTCGAACAGGCATCAAATATGCACATGCTGCAGGCTTGGTCGTACTCCGTGAAAATCCAAATAACACACTTTCAGCGTGTTTTTTATCCATAATACGTGCATTATAGTGATCAGGAGCAAGCCAACAATTTTGAATAGGGATATCAAATTCCCTATATTGGAAAGGAAAATAATTTATGTACTTATTCATTCCACCTGTATCTTTTTCTTGTCCTTTCATGGCCTCAGCTTCTAAAACATCTGGATCCACAATTCTCATCTTTGACATTGAACCCTCTGTTGATGAGGATGCCAAAGATGCCTTGTCTACATCCAAAATGGAGCTAGTTCGCTTAGCTTCTACTTTCTGCACTTTTGCTTGCTTCTTTGTGGATGGTGGTCGTGAAGCTTTCACCTTTTTTCGTTGTAGTGTGGCAATGATGGAGCTTTGAAGTTGATCTGCTGTGATATTTGGATTTGATTCTGCAAACTTCCATCCTCGAGAAAACATTGTCTCTTCTTTGTTTCTAGACATGCGCTCCAATGCATATGCTCCTGGAGATAGTTGAAATTCTAGATTCATTGGAACTAGAATGTCAATGCATTCCACCTCTGGATGACTATCAACTACAGAGACAGATGCTTCCACAACTTGTCCAACATCTTCAAACAAGCTGTCATTCTCCTTTTTGGCAATAAATAGATGCACCTTATGAAATTGTGCACCCTCTATACCATGTATGTCCAAATACCATTTCCTAAGATCATTGCAAGTATAGTCAACTGAGACAGCAACCCTTGCAACCTGTTTTTTTGGAGCCATCTTTCCTGAAACAAAAAAAACCAAATGTTATTTTAACATATACTTTTTTGTAATGGATTAAGTTTGTGTGAATACAAGTTCCACCACTTGTTCAAGCTAGATCTAAGCAAGTATACATAGTGATCATTTAAGCTAGTAAACTAAGGGAAGGGAGAAGTAAGGTCCACCACTTGTCCAAGCTTAGCTCTAGACAACATGGAGAGATTGGAGGTCTACTAATTGTCTAATATAGGCTAACTATATTGAAACATAGAGAGAAGCAAAGGTCCACCACTTGTCCAATCTAGGGTCCATTGAAACATGGAGAGAAGGATGCTCCACCATTTGTCCAAAATAGGCTCCATTGAAACATGAAGAGAAACAAGATGCACCATGTCTTTGAGATGCTAGGCTCCATTGAAATACCTTAAACCCATGATATTTTGTATATGTGGGGTTTAAATTCAAGGTCCACCACTTGTCCAACCTATTATCCCTAGTAGCATGAGTGGTTTGGTCTCAAG
This sequence comes from Adiantum capillus-veneris, assembly GCF_014529385.1. Classification (NCBI taxonomy): domain Eukaryota; kingdom Viridiplantae; phylum Streptophyta; class Polypodiopsida; order Polypodiales; family Pteridaceae; genus Adiantum; species Adiantum capillus-veneris. The sequence goes on along the minus strand of NC_140959.1, from coordinate 50,861,057 downwards.
ATTCACCACTTTTCCACTCTATGTCATTATATTAAGAAGATCTGGGTGTTAAGGTCCACCACTTGTCCAACCTATAAGGCTATATCTTAAATGGTATTATTTACCACCACTTGGAATGCACATGATGGGTTTTACATAGGGGTACGGTTCCAAGGTCCACCACTTGTCCAAGCTAACTCTATTGAAACATAGAGAGAATCAAAGGTCCACCACTTGTCCAAGCTAGGCTCCATTGAAACATGGAGAGAAGGATGCTCCACCATTTGTCCAAGCCAGGTTTGATTGAAACATGAAGAGAAGCAAGCTGCACCATGTCTCCAAAATGCTAGGCTCCATTGAAATATCTTAAACCCATGATATTTCGTACATGGGGGGTTTACATTCAAGGTCCACCACTTGTCCAACCTATTATCACTAGTAGCATGAGTGGTTTGATGTCAAGATTCACCACTTTTCTACTCTATGTCATTATATTAAGAAGATCTGGGTGTTAAGGTCCACCACTTGTCCAACCTATAAGGCTATATCTTAAAGGGTATTCTTTCTCACCACTTGGAATGACCATGATAGGTTTTACATGGGGGTTTGGTTCCAAGTTCCACCACTTGTCCAAGCTAACTCTATTGAAACATAGAGAGAAGCAAAGGTCCACCACTTGTCTAAGCTAGGGTCCATTGAAACATGGAGAGAAGGATGCTCCACCATTTGTCCAAGATAGGCTCCATTGAAACATGAAGAGAAGCAAGCTGCACCATGTCTCCAAGATGCTAAGATCCATTGAAATACCTTAAACCCATGATATTTTGTACATGGGGAGTTTACATTCAAGGTCCACCACTTGTCCAACCTATTATCTCTAGTAGCATGAGTGGTTTGGTCTCAAGATTCACCACTTTTCCACTCTATGTCATTACGTTAAGAAGATCTGGGTGTTAAGGTCGACCACTTGTCCAACCTATAAGGGTATATCTTAAAGGGTATTCTTTCTCACCACTTGAAATGTCCATGATATGTTTTACATGGGGGTTTGGCTCCAAGGTCCACCACTTGTCCAAGCTAACTCTATTGAAACATAGAGAGAAACAAAGGTCCACCACTTGTCCAAGCTAGGCTCCATTGAAACATGGAGAGAAGGATCCTCTACCATTTGTCGAAGCTAACTCTATTGAAACATGGGGGGTTTACATTCAAGGTCCACCACTTGTCCAACCTATTAACGCTAGTAGCATGAGTGGTTTGGTCTCAAGATTCACCACTTTTTCACTCTGTCATTATATTAAGAATATTTGGGTGTTAAGGTCCACCACTTGTCCAACCTATAAGGCTATATCTTAAGGGTTATTCTTTCTCACCACTTGGAGTGACCAGCATAGGTTTTACATGGGGGTTTTGTTTCAAGGTCCACCACTTGTCCAAGCTAACTCTATTGAAACATAGAGAGAATCAAAGGTCCACCACTTGTCCAAGCTAGGGTCCATTGAAACATGGAGAGAAGGATGCTCCACCATTTGTCCAAGATACGCTCCATTGAAACATGAAGAGAAGCAAGCTACACCATGTCTCCAAGATGCTAGGCTCCATTGAAATACCTCAAACCCATGATATTTTGTACATGGGGGGTTTACATTCAAGGTCCACCACTTGTCCAACCTATTATCTCTAGTAGCATGAGTGGTTTGGTCTCAAGATTCACCATTTTTCCACTCTATGTCATTCTATTAAGAATATATGGGTGCTAAGGTCCACCACTTGTCCAACCTATAAGGCCATATCTTAAACTTTATTCTTTCTCACCACTTGGAGTTACCAAGATAGGTTTTACATGGGAGTTTGGTTCCAAGGCCCACCACTTGTCCAAGCTAACTCTATTGAAACATAGAGAGAAGCAAAGGTCCACCACTTGTCCAAGCTAGGCTCCATTGAAACATGGAGAGAAGGATGCTCCACCATTTGTCCAAGATAGGCTCCATTGAAACATGAAGGGAAGCAATCTGCACCATGTCTCCAAGATTCTAGGATCCATTGAAATACCTTAAACCCACGATATTGTTTACATGTGGGGTTTAACGTCAAGGTCAGTCACTTTTCCAAGCTATTATCCCTAGTAGCATGAGTGGTTGGGTCTCAAGATTTACCACTTTTCCACTCTATGTCGTTATATTATGAAGATCTAGGTTCTAAGGTCGACCACTTGTCCAACCTATAAGGCTAGATCTTAAAGGGTATTATTTCTCACCACTTGGAATGACCATGATATGTTTTACATGGGGGTTTGGTTTCAAGGTCCACCACTTGTCCAAGCTAACTCTATGGAAACATAGAGAGAAGCAAAGGTCCACCACTTGTCCAAGCTAGGCTCCACTGAGACATTTAGAGAAGGATGATCCCCCATTGGTGGAAGATAGGCTTCATTGAAACATGAAAAGAAGCAAGTTGCACCATGTCTCCAAGATTCTAGCATCCATTGAAATACCTTAAACCCACGATATTGTTTACATGTGGGGTTTAACGTCAAGGTCAGTCACTTTTCCAAGCTATTATCCCTAGTAGCATGAGTGGTTTGGTCTCAAGATTCACCACTTTTCCACTCTATGTCATTATATAAAGAAGATCTAGGTGTTAAGGTCGACCACTTGTCCAACCTATAAGCGTATATCTTAAAGGGTATTCTTTCTCACCACTTGAAATGTCCATGATATGTTTTACATAGGGGTTTAGTTCCAAGGTCCACCACTTATCCAAGCTAACTTTATTCTTCTCATAGAGAGAAGCAAAAGGTCCACCACTTGTCCAAGCTAGGCTCCATTGAAACATGGAGAGAAGGATGCTCCACCATTTGTCGAAGCTAACTCTATTGAAACATGGAAGGTTTACATTCAAGGTCCACCAGTTGTCCAACCTATTAACGCTAGTAGCATGAGGGGTTTGGTCTCAAGATTCACCACTTTTTCACTCTGTGTTATTATATTAAGAATATTTGGGTATTAAGGTCCACCACTTGTCCAACCTATAAGACTATATCTTAATGGTTATTCTTTCTGACCACTTGGAGTGACCATGAAAGGTTTTACATGGGGGTTGGTTCCAAGGTCCACCACTTGTCCAAGCTAACTCTATTCAAACATAGAGAGAAGCAAAGGTCCACCACTTGTCTAAGCTAGGGTCTATTGAAACATGGAGAGAAGGATGCTCCACCATTTGTCCAAGATAGACTCCATTGAAACATGAAGAGAAGCAAGCTGCACCATATCTCCAAGATTCTAGACTCCATCGAAATACCTTAAACCCACGTTATTTTGTACATGGGGAGTTTACATTCAAGATCAACAATTTGTCCAACCTATTATCGCTAGTAGCATGAGTGGTTTGCTCTCAAGATTCACCACTTTTCCACTCTCTATCATTATATTAAGAATATTTGGGTGTTAAGGTCCACCACTTGTCCAACCTATAAGACTATATCTTAATGGTTATTCTTTCTCACCCCTTGAAAGACTATATCTTAATGGTTATCCCTAGCTATTATTGCTAGTAGCGTGAGTGGTTTGGTCTCAAGATTCACCACTTTTATTAAGAATATGTGGGTGTTAAGGTCCACCACTTGTCCAACCTATAAGGCTACATCTTAAAGGTTATTCTTTCTTACTACTTGGAGTGACCATGATAGGTTTTACATGGGGGTTTGGTTCCAAGGTCCACCACTTGTCCAAGCTAACTCTATTGAAACATAGAGAGAAGCAAAGGTCCACCCCTTGTCTAAGCTAGGGTCCATTGAAACATGGAGAGAAGGATGCTCCACCATTTGTCCAAGGTAGGCTCCATTGAAACATGAGGAGAATCAAGGTGCACCATGACTCCAAGATGCTAGGCTCCATCGAAAAACATTAAACCCATGATATGTCGTAGATGAGGGGTTTACATTCAAGGTCCAACACTTGTCCAAGCTATTCAAGCTATTATTGCTAGTAGCCTGAGTGGTTTGGTCTCAAGATTCACCACTTTTATTAAGAATATGTGGGTGTTAAGGTCCACCACTTGTCCAACCTATAAGGTTATTCTTTCTTACTACTTGGAGTGACCATGATAGGTTTTACATGGGGGTTTGGTTCCAAGGTCCACCACTTGTCCAAGCTAACTCTATTGAAACATAGAGAGAAGCAAAGGTCCACCCCTTGTCTAAGCTAGGGTCCATTGAAACATGGAGAGAAGGATGCTCCACCATTCGTCCAAGTTGGCTCCATTGAAACATGAGGAGAAGCAAGCTGCACCATGTCTCCAAGATGCTAGGCTCCATCGAAATACATTAAACCCACGATATGTCGTAGATGAGGGGTTTACATTCAAGGTCCACACTTGTCCAAGCTATTATTGCTAGTAGCCTGAGTGGTTTGGTCTCAAGATTCACCACTTTTCCACTCTATGTCATTATATTAAGAATATGCGGTGTTAAGGTCCACCACTTGTCCAACCTATAAGGCTACATCTTAAAGGTTATTCTTTATTACCACTTGGAGTGACCATGATAGGTTTTACATGGGGGTTTGGTTCCAAGGTCCACCACTTGTCCAAGCTAACTCTATTGAAACATAGAGAGAAACAAAGGTCCACCACTTGTCCAAGCTAGGGTCCATTGAAACATGGAGAGAAGGATGCTCCACCATTTGTCCAAGATAGGCTCCATTGAAACATGACGAGAAGCAAGCTGCACCATGTCTCCAAGATGCTAGGCTCCATCGAAATACATTAAACCCACGATATTTCGTAGATGAGGGGTTTACATTCAAGGTCCACCACTTGTCCAAGCTATTATTGCTAGTAGCCTGAGTGGTTTGGTCTCAAGATTCACCACTTTTATTAAGAATATGTGGGTGTTAAGGTCCACCACTTGTCCAACCTATAAGGCTACATCTTAAAGGTTATTCTTTCTTACTACTTGGAGTGACCATGATAGGTTTTACATGGGGGTTTGGTTCCAAGGTCCACCACTTGTCCAAGCTAACTCTATTGAAACATAGAGAGAAGCAAAGGTCCACCCCTTGTCTAAGCTAGGGTCCATTGAAACATGGAGAGAAGGATGCTCCACCATTTGTCCAAGGTAGGCTCCATTCAAACATGAGGAGAAGCAAGGTGCACCATGTCTCCAAGATGCTAAGCTCCATTGAAAAACATTAAACCCACGATATGTCGTAGATGAGGGGTGTACATTCAAGGTCCACCACTTGTCCAAGCTATTATTGCTAGTAGCCTGAGTGGTTTGGTCTCAAGATTCACCACTTTTCCACTCTATGTCATTATATTAAGAATATGCGCGTGTTAAGGTCCACCACTTGTCCAACCTATAAGGCTACATCTTTAAGGTTATTCTTTATTACCACTTGGAGTGACCATGATAGGTTTTACATGGGGGTTTGGTTCCAAGGTCCACAACTTGTCCAAGCTAACTCTATTGAAACATAGAGAGAAACAAAGGTCCACCACTTGTCCAAGCTAGGGTCCATTGAAACATGGAGAGAAGGATGCTCCACCATTTGTCCAAGATAGGCTCCATTGAAACTTGACGAGAAGCAAGCTGCACCATGTCTCCAAGATGCTAGGCTCCATCGAAATACATTAAACCCACGATATTTCGTAGATGAGGGGTTTACATTCAAGGTCCACCACTTGTCCAAGCTATTACTGCTAGTAGCCTGAGTGGTTTGGTCTCAAGATTCACCACTTTTATTAAGAATATGTGGGTGTTAAGGTCCACCACTTGTCCAACCTATAAGGCTACATCTTAAAGGTTATTCTTTCTTACTACTTGGAGTGACCATGATAGGTTTTACATGGGGGTTTGGTTCCAAGGTCCACCACTTGTCCAAGCTAACTCTATTGAAACATAGAGAGAAGCAAAGGTCCACCCCTTGTCTAAGCTAGGGTCCATTGAAACATGGAGAGAAGGATGCTCCACCATTTGTCCAAGGTAGGCTCCATTGAAACATGAGGAGAAGCAAGGTGCACCATGTCTCCAAGATGCTAGGCTCCATTGAAAAACATTAAACCCACGATATGTCGTAGATGAGGGGTTTACATTCAAGGTCCACCACTTGTCCAAGCTATTATTGCTAGTAGCCTGAGTGGTTTGGTCTCAAGAGTCACCACTTTTCCACTCTATGTCATTATATTAAGAATATGCGCGTGTTAAGGTCCACCACTTGTCCAACCTATAAGGCTACATCTTTAAGGTTATTCTTTATTACCACTTGGAGTGACCATGATAGGTTTTACATGGGGGTTTGGTTCCAAGGTCCACCACTTGTCCAAGCTAACTCTATTGAAACATAGAGAGAAACAAAGGTCCACCACTTGTCCAAGCTAGGGTCCATTGAAACATGGAGAGAAGGATGCTCCACCATTTGTCCAAGATAGGCTCCATTGAAACATGACGAGAAGCAAGCTGCACCATGTCTCCAAGATGCTAGGCTCCATCGAAATACATTAAACCCACGATATTTGTAGATGAGGGGTTTACATTCAAGGTCCACCACTTGTCCAAGCTATTATTGCTAGTAGCCTGAGTGGTTTGGTCTCAAGATTCACCACTTTTATTAAGAATATGTGGGTGTTAAGGTCCACCACTTGTCCAACCTATAAGGCTACATCTTAAAGGTTATTCTTTCTTACTACTTGGAGTGACCATGATAGGTTTTACATGGGGGTTTGGTTCCAAGGTCCACCACTTGTCCAAGCTAACTCTATTGAAACATAGAGAGAAGCAAAGGTCCACCCCTTGTCTAAGCTAGGGTCCATTGAAACATGGAGAGAAGGACGCTCCACCATTTGTGCAAGGTAGGCTCCATTGAAACATGAGGAGAATCAAGGTGCACCATGTCTCCAAGATGCTAGGCTCCATCGAAAAACATTAAACCCACGATATGTCGTAGATGAGGGGTTTACAGTCAATGTCCACCACTTGTCCAAGCTATTATTGCTAGTAGCCTGAGTGGTTTGGTCTCAAGATTCACCACTTTTCCACTCTATGTCATTAAATTAAGAATATGCGCGTGTTAAGGTCCACCACTTGTCCAACCTATAAGGCTATATCTTAAAGGTTATTCTTTCTCACCACTTGGAGTGACCATGATAGGTTTTAAATGGGGGTTTGGTTCCAAGGTCCACCACTTGTCCAAGCTAACTCTATTGAAACATAGAGAGAAGCAAAGGTCCACCCCTTGTCTAAGCTAGGGTCCATTGAAACATGGAGAGAAGGACGCTCCACCATTTGTGCAAGGTAGGCTCCATTGAAACATGAGGAGAATCAAGGTGCACCATGTCTCCAAGATGCTAGGCTCCATCGAAAAACATTAAACCCACGATATGTCGTAAATGAGGGGTTTACAGTCAAGGTCCACCACTTGTCCAAGCTATTATTGCTAGTAGCCTGAGTGGTTTGGTCTCAAGATTCACCACTTTTCCACTCTATGTCATTAAATTAAGAATATGCGCGTGTTAAGGTCCACCACTTGTCCAACCTATAAGGCTATATCTTAAAGGTTATTCTTTCTCACCACTTGGAGTGACCATGATAGGTTTTAAATGGGGGTTTGGTTCCAAGGTCCACCACTTGTCCAAGCTAACTCTATTGAATAATAGAGAGAAGTAAAGGTCCACCACTTGTCCAAGCTAGGGTCCATTGAAACATGGAGAGAAGGATGCTCCACCATTTGTCCAAGATAGGCTCCATTGAAACATGAAGAGAAGCAAGATGCACGATGTCTCCAAGATGCTAGGCTCCATCGAAATACCTTAAACCCACGATATTTCGTAGATGGGGGGTTTACTTTCAAGGTCCACCACTTGTCCAAGCTATTATCGCTAGTAGCATGGTTTGGTCTCAAGATTCACCAGTTTTCCACGCTATGTCATTATATGAAGAATATCTGGGTGTTAAGGTCCACCACTTGTCCAACCTATAAGGCTATATTCTAAATGATATTTTTTTTGACCACTTGGAATGTGCATGATATGTTTTACATGGGGTTTTATTCCAAGGTCCACCACTTGTCCAAGCTAGATCTATTACATATATATTATACATACAATATTCAACTAGATTCCCTACCTATCATGTCCAGTAGCATGGATGCTCTAGCTTGAAGGTCCACCACTTGTCCAACCTATACTCTCTTATGTAAGGGAGATCTCGCTATAAATTCAAAACCTTCCCGCCTAAATTTAAAATATCCCTCCCAAATCTTAAATATCCCGCCTAAATTTTAAACTATCCCGCCCAAATTTTAAAATTCAAACTTTTTTATAAAAATTTAAATTTTACTACTTAAATTTAAAATATTCTACGCAAAATTGATTTTAAATTCAAGTTTACCACAAAAAGATATCATTATACCACCTAAATTCAAATATGCAAACCTCAAATCATTATATTGTACATAAATTCAAACAAATTCAAATTAACAAGCCTAAACTGATATTAGTTTGCATAGATATGAATTTATCACACCTAAATTATGTCACCATGTTAGAGAGAGTGGTTAGAGAATTTGAACAAGGTCCACCACTTGTCCAACCTAGATACCAAGAAGGATTGAGTGTACAAGGTATTGTTTGGAGGTCCTTATAGTCCATTGGTCTTAAGGTCCACCACTTGTGGTAAGGGTCACCAAAAAGTGTATATATTCATCCAAAGAAATACACGTATTTTTGGTCTACATGTCCTAGTTTAAACCATTTATGTCCATTAGGTGTATCACTAAACAACACTACTATTTTTGAGAAACAGAAGTTACAATCATATCTACAAATGGATTAGAGGAAAATCAGCTCAGCATACATCCAGAACTCGCTACAAGAATCGACTTTAACAGATCACGCAAGTAAGTCTTCCATTCAATTTTACTAGTATTACAATGTGTTAGTTATTTGTGATATTTATGTATGTATATATACTATGTGTGCATATCGTAATTAAGTGTAATTGTGTATCTGCATTATGTATGAGTATTACAATGAAATAACACAAATATACATACATACACATAGATAACACAGACGCACACATACATGAGCATGTATTTTCAAGAGAGAGATAGCAAATACAGAGATAGATAGATAGAGAGAGAGAGAGAGATAAATAACTGTTTTTTAGAGAGAGGAGAGAGAAAGATAACAGATTTCACTGTGTTTATGTATGTGGAAGAGAGGAAGACGATGTATGGGAATATGTGCACGTATTTTCAAGAGAGAGACAACAAGATAACAGATTTCATTGTGGTTATGTATGTGGAAGTGAGGAAGACGATGTGTGGGAATATGTGCATGTATTTTCAAGAGAGAGACAGCAAGATAACAGATTTCACTGTGGTTATGTATGTGGAAGAGAGGAAGACGATGTGTGGGAATATGTGTATGTGTGCGGGGATACGTTTAAACTATGTATCTCTGTCTTTTGACGAGAGAGTGTGTGTGCAAGAAGAGTTACAGAGAACCATCTTCTCTATATGGAGAAAGACAGAGAGTGAGAGAGAGAGAAATACCTGGTTTTTCTCTATTCGTGAGGTGTGCAATGTCTCCTGAGAAGACTGCCCGATCCTGCCCTTCTGGAAAGCGTTGTGTACGCTGCTGTTTCTTTGTCTTGTGCGCGAACTTTCAATCCTGTGCACTCCACCTGTGTGTTGTGTACGATGCCGAGCTTGCTCCTCTACGCGCGCGTATACTCCAACTGTGTGCGATCCGTGTGCGTTTTCTGCTGCTCGCCTGCTTTCTCTGTGTGCGTTTCTCGTGCGCTCTCTGTGTGCCTAATCTTGATAGGGTTTATTAGAATGCCACGTATGCTACAAGTCCATGTTTTATCATAGGATTAAAAAAAACAAAAGCAATATAAAAAATTAACCAATTCACACGGCCAAAATTAAAGAAATCATGGTTGAAAATATGAAAAACATGCATAACTCTATACTAGGAATTCACTTAAAAACATGCCGCCCCTTGACCCCGCCCGGGGCGCTGCCCCGGACCCCGCTCAGAACAATATCCCAAAATCAACCTCCCAAGCCCCGCCATCGAGAGCGCTATATTCCACATCCCCATCAAGAGCGCTACCCCCAAACCTCACGTGGAAGCGCTGCCTTGTCACCCCATTGTGGCATTGCCCTAAGACCCCGCATCTGGAGTGCTAAATGGGAACATTCTTCATTAGTGAAATTTTGAACATAAATTATATTAGCATATACTTAAATATAATACAAATATTAACATATTAGCTATACTACTAATTTACTATAGCAGTTCTAGATTATGTCCCATACTATATTTAAGGTGCCAAAGGTTTGGCCTTATGGTCCTAGATTTAGCCAAGTGGTCAACACATATAGGACCAAGTGCACACTGTGCCACAAAACTTGGCCACCACTTCACTTGCCAAAGTTTAGGCCACATGGTCAATCCTAACTTTCCAATGTTCTTATTATGTCACCTTTTGCCTCGTGGAAAACCTAGGCTTGTTTTCACATACTCAGGCACTTCAAGCCACAATAAATTGTCATTACTCTTCAACACCCCTTTTGTTCAAGTCTTTGAAAAAACATTGTTTAAGGCCACCCTAAACCATTTTCATTTAGGGGTGTCTAAAACTAGCTTTTTGGCAATTTGAGAAGAAAATGGTCAAAGTTTTATACTTAGTTTTAACCACTTGACCAATTCAAATATTGGAAAGCAAGGTCTTGTAATACTTTTCTTTGGACATCACACATTAAAACTAGGTCCCTCACTTGTCCAAGCTATGCTCTAATACAATAAAGGGCTTTTGGTTTCAAGATGCACCACTTTCCCAACCTTGATTCCATTAAAGAAGCTAGCTCTACTTAGACATTTAATAGCAAGGTCTTGCAGCAGTTCAGATTGAACATTTTCCATGGCAGCTAGGTCCACCACTTATCTAAGCTATGCTCTAATAGAGTAAGGGGGTTTTGGTTTCAAGATCCACCACTTGTCCAAACTTGATTTGGGAAGCAAGGTCCTATAATAGTTTGCTTTGGACATTCACCATTACAACTAAGTCCACCACTTCTCCAAGCTATGTTCTAATACACTAAGGAGGTTTTGGTTTCAAGGAGAACCACTTGTACGACTCTGTTTTTGGAAGTAAGGTCTTTACATAGTTCACCTTGGACCTTGGACATTGGATACTACAACTAAGCCCACCACTTGTCCAAGATATCCTCTATATATAGCCAAAGGGTTTGGGTTTCAAGATTCACCACTTTTCCAACCTTTCTTCCATTAAAGAAAGGAGGGGCTTTATAACTAGGTCCACCACTTGTCCAAGCTATGATCTGATATGGAAAGGGGATTTTGGTTTCAAGGTCCACCACGTGTTCAACCTTGCAAGACTCAAGGGATACTTGGACATTGGAAAGCATAGTCCTATAGTAGTTGATAGGTGGCAGTGGGTATTACAACTAGGTCCAACCTATGCTCTCATATCGCAAAGAGGCTTTTCTTTCAAGGTCCACCACTTGTCCAACCTTGCTTCCATTAAAGAAATGAGGGGCTACGTAAACATTGGCAAGCAAGGTAGCAAGGTTCTAAGGTGTTTCACCTTGGATATTGGGCATTATAACTAGGTCCACCACTTGTCCAAGCTATGCTCTGATAAAGAAAGGGGATTTTCGTTTAAAGGTCCACCATGTGTTCAACCTTTCTAATATAGAAAGGGGATTTTGGTTTCAAGGTCCACCACGTGTTCAACCTTGCAAGACTCAAGGGATACTTGGACATTGGAAAGCATAGTCCTATAGTAGTTGATAGGTGGCAGTGGGTATTACAACTAGGTCCAACCTATGCTCTCATATCGCAAAGAGGCTTTGCTTTCAAGGTCCACCACTTGTCCAACCTTGCTTCCATTAAAGAAATGAGGGGCTACGTAAACATTGGCAAGCAAGGTAGCAAGGTTCTAAGGTGTTTCACCTTGGATATTGGGCATTATAACTAGGTCCACCACTTGTCCAAGCTATGCTCTGATAAAGAAAGGGGATTTTCGTTTAAAGGTCCACCATGTGTTCAACCTTTCTAATATAGAAAGGGGATTTTGGTTTCAAGGTCCACCACGTGTTCAACCTTGCAAGACTCAAGGGATACTTGGACATTGGAAAGCATAGTCCTATAGTAGTTGATAGGTGGCAGTGGGTATTACAACTAGGTCCAACCTATGCTCTCATATCGCAAAGAGGCTTTGCTTTCAAGGTCCACCACTTGTCCAACCTTGCTTCCATTAAAGAAATGAGGGGCTACGTAAACATTGGCAAGCAAGGTAGCAAGGTTCTAAGGTGTTTCACCTTGGATATTGGGCATTATAACTAGGTCCACCACTTGTCCAAGCTATGCTCTGATAAAGAAAGGGGATTTTCGTTTAAAGGTCCACCATGTGTTCAACCTTTCTAATATAGAAAGGGGATTTTGGTTTCAAGGTCCACCACGTGTTCAACCTTGCAAGACTCAAGGGATACTTGGACATTGGAAAGCATAGTCCTATAGTAGTTGATAGGTGGCAGTGGGTATTAAAACTAGGTCCAACCTATGCTCTCATATCGCAAAGAGGCTTTGCTTTCAAGGTCCACCACTTGTCCAACCTTGCTTCCATTAAAGAAATGAGGGGCTACGTAAACATTGGCAAGCAAGGTAGCAAGGTTCTAAGGTGTTTCACCTTGGATATTGGGCATTATAACTAGGTCCACCACTTGTCCAAGCTATGCTCTGATAAAGAAAGGGGATTTTCGTTTAAAGGTCCACCATGTGTTCAACCTTTCTAATATAGAAAGGGGATTTTGGTTTCAAGGTCCACCACGTGTTCAACCTTGCAAGACTCAAGGGATACTTGGACATTGGAAAGCATAGTCCTATAGTAGTTGATAGGTGGCAGTGGGTATTACAACTAGGTCCAACCTATGCTCTCATATCGCAAAGAGGCTTTGCTTTCAAGGTCCACCACTTGTCCAACCTTGCTTCCATTAAAGAAATGAGGGGCTACGTAAACATTGGCAAGCAAGGTAGCAAGGTTCTAAGGTGTTTCACCTTGGATATTGGGCATTATAACTAGGTCCACCACTTGTCCAAGCTATGCTCTGATAAAGAAAGGGGATTTTCGTTTAAAGGTCCACCATGTGTTCAACCTTTCTAATATAGAAAGGGGATTTTGGTTTCAAGGTCCACCACGTGTTCAACCTTGCAAGACTCAAGGGATACTTGGACATTGGAAAGCATAGTCCTATAGTAGTTGATAGGTGGCAGTGGGTATTACAACTAGGTCCAACCTATGCTCTCATATCGCAAAGAGGCTTTGCTTTCAAGGTCCACCACTTGTCCAACCTTGCTTCCATTAAAGAAATGAGGGGCTACGTAAACATTGGCAAGCAAGGTAGCAAGGTTCTAAGGTGTTTCACCTTGGATATTGGGCATTATAACTAGGTCCACCACTTGTCCAAGCTATGCTCTGATAAAGAAAGGGGATTTTCGTTTAAAGGTCCACCATGTGTTCAACCTTTCTAATATAGAAAGGGGATTTTGGTTTCAAGGTCCACCACGTGTTCAACCTTGCAAGACTCAAGGGATACTTGGACATTGGAAAGCATAGTCCTATAGTAGTTGATAGGTGGCAGTGGGTATTACAACTAGGTCCAACCTATGCTCTCATATCGCAAAGAGGCTTTGCTTTCAAGGTCCACCACTTGTCCAACCTTGCTTCCATTAAAGAAATGAGGGGCTACGTAAACATTGGCAAGCAAGGTAGCAAGGTTCTAAGGTGTTTCACCTTGGATATTGGGCATTATAACTAGGTCCACCACTTGTCCAAGCTATGCTCTGATAAAGAAAGGGGATTTTCGTTTAAAGGTCCACCATGTGTTCAACCTTTCTAATATAGAAAGGGGATTTTGGTTTCAAGGTCCACCACGTGTTCAACCTTGCAAGACTCAAGGGATACTTGGACATTGGAAAGCATAGTCCTATAGTAGTTGATAGGTGGCAGTGGGTATTACAACTAGGTCCAACCTATGCTCTCATATCGCAAAGAGGCTTTGCTTTCAAGGTCCACCACTTGTCCAACCTTGCTTCCATTAAAGAAATGAGGGGCTACGTAAACATTGGCAAGCAAGGTAGCAAGGTTCTAAGGTGTTTCACCTTGGATATTGGGCATTATAACTAGGTCCACCACTTGTCCAAGCTATGCTCTGATAAAGAAAGGGGATTTTCGTTTAAAGGTCCACCATGTGTTCAACCTTTCTAATATAGAAAGGGGATTTTGGTTTCAAGGTCCACCACGTGTTCAACCTTGCAAGACTCAAGGGATACTTGGACATTGGAAAGCATAGTCCTATAGTAGTTGATAGGTGGCAGTGGGTATTACAACTAGGTCCAACCTATGCTCTCATATCGCAAAGAGGCTTTGCTTTCAAGGTCCACCACTTGTCCAACCTTGCTTCCATTAAAGAAATGAGGGGCTACGTAAACATTGGCAAGCAAGGTAGCAAGGTTCTAAGGTGTTTCACCTTGGATATTGGGCATTATAACTAGGTCCACCACTTGTCCAAGCTATGCTCTGATAAAGAAAGGGGATTTTCGTTTAAAGGTCCACCATGTGTTCAACCTTTCTAATATAGAAAGGGGATTTTGGTTTCAAGGTCCACCACGTGTTCAACCTTGCAAGACTCAAGGGATACTTGGACATTGGAAAGCATAGTCCTATAGTAGTTGATAGGTGGCAGTGGGTATTACAACTAGGTCCAACCTATGCTCTCATATCGCAAAGAGGCTTTGCTTTCAAGGTCCACCACTTGTCCAACCTTGCTTCCATTAAAGAAATGAGGGGCTACGTAAACATTGGCAAGCAAGGTAGCAAGGTTCTAAGGTGTTTCACCTTGGATATTGGGCATTATAACTAGGTCCACCACTTGTCCAAGCTATGCTCTGATAAAGAAAGGGGATTTTCGTTTAAAGGTCCACCATGTGTTCAACCTTTCTAATATAGAAAGGGGATTTTGGTTTCAAGGTCCACCACGTGTTCAACCTTGCAAGACTCAAGGGATACTTGGACATTGGAAAGCATAGTCCTATAGTAGTTGATAGGTGGCAGTGGGTATTACAACTAGGTCCAACCTATGCTCTCATATCGCAAAGAGGCTTTGCTTTCAAGGTCCACCACTTGTCCAACCTTGCTTCCATTAAAGAAATGAGGGGCTACGTAAACATTGGCAAGCAAGGTAGCAAGGTTCTAAGGTGTTTCACCTTGGATATTGGGCATTATAACTAGGTCCACCACTTGTCCAAGCTATGCTCTGATAAAGAAAGGGGATTTTCGTTTAAAGGTCCACCATGTGTTCAACCTTTCTAATATAGAAAGGGGATTTTGGTTTCAAGGTCCACCACGTGTTCAACCTTGCAAGACTCAAGGGATACTTGGACATTGGAAAGCATAGTCCTATAGTAGTTGATAGGTGGCAGTGGGTATTACAACTAGGTCCAACCTATGCTCTCATATCGCAAAGAGGCTTTGCTTTCAAGGTCCACCACTTGTCCAACCTTGCTTCCATTAAAGAAATGAGGGGCTACGTAAACATTGGCAAGCAAGGTAGCAAGGTTCTAAGGTGTTTCACCTTGGATATTGGGCATTATAACTAGGTCCACCACTTGTCCAAGCTATGCTCTGATAAAGAAAGGGGATTTTCGTTTAAAGGTCCACCATGTGTTCAACCTTTCTAATATAGAAAGGGGATTTTGGTTTCAAGGTCCACCACGTGTTCAACCTTGCAAGACTCAAGGGATACTTGGACATTGGAAAGCATAGTCCTATAGTAGTTGATAGGTGGCAGTGGGTATTAAAACTAGGTCCAACCTATGCTCTTATATAGCAAAGAGGCTTTGGTTTCAAGGTCCACCACTTGTCCAACCTTACTTCCATTAAAGAAATGAGGGGCTACGTAAATATTGGCAAGCAAGGTAGCAAAGTCCTAAGGTATTTCACCTTGGATATTGGGCATTATAACTAGGTCCACCACTTGTCCAAGCTATGCTCTGATATAGAAAGGGGATTTTTGTTTCAAGGTCCACCACGTGTTCAACCTTGAAAGACTCAAGGGATACTTGGACATTGGAAAGCATAGTCCTATAGTAGTTGATAGGTGGCAGTGGGTATTACAACTAGGTCCACCACTTGTCCAACCTATGCTCTCATATAGCAAAGAGGCTTTGGTTTCAAGGTCCACCACTTGTCCAACCTTGCTTCCATTAATATAGCAAGGAGGATTTGGTCTCAAGGTTCACCACTTGTCCAACCTATGCAAACCTTTTTCATGTTGTAGCATGATTTTTGGTTTGAAGAGTATTTTTCTATAACTATGGATTTAACAATGTAATCTTTTTACTTACAGGATGGACTTTGAATCTGGGGAGAAAGTACATATGATACTTGACAATGAAATCGTTGGTATTGGTTGTGTGTGTAGAACAGATCCAGATTCCACTTGTGGTGGTACAAAGATAGGGCTGGGAAATGTCTCCATACTAGTGGAGGAATGCTTGAAGGATGTGGTCCTACCTTTTCCTACAATGGATACTTCATCTCTCCAAGGCTCATTATGGAGTGCTGTTCGATGGTCAAAGCTTCTTTTGCAATCTTTTGTATTAAATGGGAACTTAATTGATCCACACGAAAGCTACAATGGTGATGAAGAACATGATCATTCTGATCCTCTAGTTACAGATGCAATACCTATGACAAGCCCAGAATTTGAAGCAATGATTCGAGAGTCTTGGAGAAATCAGAGGGTCCTTTTAAAAGATGACACAATGATGCAAACCATGAATGAAGGGACCATCTTATATGTATTTCCACATGATTATGTCAACTTTCAGGAACTTGGTCCTGATTGTGTGGGTGTGGGTATTGAAAGAGAAAATGCAAGCATTCATGATGTGGTTGAAGTGGGTAGCATCACTTTGCTAAAGTGGCCCATCAAGCAGACAACAATGTTGAATGGGAGCCCATTACAACGCTTTGTTCCTGTTGATGGCATGCATGCTACATATGAGGATGTATCCAACGATGGCAATGTTGGAAAAAAACTTGATGGGAGTAATGTTGTCCAGTTGTCAAGGAAGAGACGATACACTTTCATGAACAGGACTCAAAAATCAAAAGCAGCACCAGCTTCGACTTTTTACCTTTCAAACAAATCAATTCAAAGGGTATCATGCATTGATTGTTGTGCACAAAAATGCTGCCAATTTGCAGATCGTGATATGGTGACAAGGTTACGACAACAATTTTGGGGAGAGTCTCAAAAATCACGCACTAATTATGTTTATGATGTTCTTTCTATATGTTATCAGAAAGATGAGAAGTCACGATACCAATTCAGGCTAAATGGCTCTATTGTTTGTTGTAGAGCATGGTATGAGCTACATGGAATACCAAAGACATCATTTTATCGATACAAGGAGAACTTTGAAAATGGTGTGCGCCAATATGTACATGGGAACACATGTACATTGAGAAGGGGACTTCAACATACTAGTTTAGCAAGAGCACTACTAAACGAGTTTGTGGAAAATAACTCTGAGAAAATGCCACATAGAAGTAGAACACTGCTAGATGGCTCAAGAGAGACTCAATTGGTGATTCCATCAACATACAAACAAGTGGATATTTTATGTGAAATCAACACGACACTTGACCAAATGGGCTATGAGAAGAAGCTATCCCAATCTTCTTTTGGTAGAATTTGGAACAAAGAGTACCCACATGTCACTTTAACAAAGACGAGTGAGTTCTCTAAGTGCAATATTTGTAGCTCAATCAAGGCAAGGTTAGAAGCTAAACCTTCTCTTGAAGAGAGAGCTCTTCTCTTGAGGGAGAGAGAAGTTCACATGGCACAACAAAAGAGTTGCAGAAGCCTATATTATGCATGGCGCACGTATTCAGAAACTCAACCACAAAAATATGTATGCATAATCCATGATAAGATGGATCAAAAGAAGACTGCCATTCCTAGATTACGCATTGTTCCCAAGGGTGTGGATTCAGGATATAATCTGCAGGTGGCATTGATTGGCATGATCACTCATGGACATGGAGAAGGTCATTACGGACACTTTGTCTTGAATGGTTTGTGGCCAGCTGATCCAAATCTTACAATTGGCTCAATTGCTAATTGTTTACATAACCTCGAGAGGATAGATAAGCATCCTCTTGGTGATCTAGTAACAAATGGACTTCCAAGGAGCAATATTTCACTACTACATGCTTTGAACTCAAGGGATGCTTTGGACTACCATAACTTGAGTGATGGAAAAGAGCCCATTGTGCAGTCGTCAGAAATTGCAGAAGAGGAATTGGGGTCAACATTTCGCAGATTGCCAGAGAACTTGTTGCTACAATTGGATAATTGTGCAGGGGAAAACAAAAATCGATACTTATTTGCCTATTTGTCAATGCTTGTTGCAAGGGGTGTTTTCAAAACCATCCAGCTGGGATTTTTAATGGTTGGGCATACACATGAGGACATAGACGCCATGTTTAGTAGGTTTTCAGAGAAGTTGAGAGTTACACAAACCTATACTTTGCCACATTTGATGGATACATTACGAAACAGCTCATCTTCATCTCCAGCTCCATTTTTTCTCACAAAGATCCCTGATTTCAAGCAATATTGTGATGGACAAGACATACTTGTTGGACATTCCAAACCGCTTCAGTTCAGGTTCTTTATGCAAGATGAGACACCAATGATGCAATATAAGGCACATGTAGGTGTATCAAGTTGGAGTGGAAGTATTCGCCTTTGGAAAACAGACACAGAAGGCAAGCCAATGTTACTACATGGAGATCCACCTCTAGTACAAATGGCGGAGTATGTCAAGGCCCACGAAGAAGTCATTTTGGGGCTAAAGAACTATATAAAATTTTGGAAAAATTTAGGGAATGGTTCAAGTATTCCGCGATATTATAGACCCGTGATAGATTATTGGAGTAAGGTAATTGAAGAGATTGGAAAAGCAATCATATCAGAGGGAGTCTTGTATGAAATGTTTTGGCCAAAAACTCAAGAATATTCTCATCTACAAAGCACTACAATGAATTTGCAACAAGGAGCAGAAAGATTCCTAGGCCTTGAAGAGTTGAATGATCATTTTTGTGGGCCTCAACGAGATAGGCCAAGGGAAGAGTTTGACCCTATGTCTGATGTGCACCAAGGTGACTTTCTTATGCTTGTTCCGAGTGACACAGAAATCTATCCAGTGTGGCTTGCAATGGCTTTATCTGACATTGATAATGAGCCTACATCACCAAACTACAGAAAACTCTTGATTCAATATTGGGCACCTTGCGCGAGAAAAAGTGGGATGACAGATACTCAAGCTTACAGTAATTGTTGGAAGGGTTATTGGGCTGTCAACTATAAGGACCCACAAGTGTGGGAAACTATAGATGCAATTGTTTGGTCCTGGAGACCCAACAAAGAAGGACCATTTTCTAGAATAAAGATTCCAGAAAGACATGCTCTAAAAGCCAAAGAAGGCCTCACTCGTGCACATCAGCCACACTTGGATCAAAGTTCAGATATGGTATCAAATGTGGAGTAGAATTATGTGGAGCTTCTATTGTGACTATACTAGTCAATTTGTAAACAAAATCTTTTTTGTATCTTCCTTTGTTTTATGTAATTTATAGTTATTATTCAAATCCATGTGTTGTACATCCTCTTGACTTTTGGTGTTTATCAACACCACAATCCTATGAGATTTTCACTTTATTTACTAGCCACACACCTCAATTTTTCCCACTTTAAGTGGAAAATTCCCAAATTACATGAATTCGGTCGATTTGGAGATTCCCATAATGTGAGATTTTTACCAAAATACCTAATATGGTCTTTGTTCCTTATCCTCTAAAGCCTCTCCAGCTACTACAGCCCTAGCAATTACAGTATCCAGTGGAGTAGTTACCTTATCCACTGTCGCCATAGCCGTTCTGAGATCCTTGTTGAGCCCCTGCAACAAATAGTCATTTAGTACTTCCGCTACCGGTCTTTGTGCCTGAGGTACCCTCTGCAAAAGCATCCAAAATTTTGCAACGTAATCCTCCACTGGCAATGACTTCTGCCGGAGCGTTCGAAGCTTCTCCAAATGTTGAGGGACTGTCTTTTCCGTTCGCAACCTTCGTAGAAATGCTATGGATCCGTCAGCATACGTTTGGAAATGATCATCAGGATATTCGGACAACCATTTTGCATCTTTCCCTGAAAGTGTAGATTCAAATACTGACTGTTGATGGAGAGAAATCACCACCCCAGGATGATTCAATCCATAAGCTTTATTGAATTGGCGTAAATGTGCATTCGGGTCTTCACTCAAAGGACCTCAAAACCGACTATACTTAATCTGAGGATGAGCCATCACTCCTTGCCCAACTGTTCCTCCTCCCCCCGAAAAAAGCTGACGAGCACTAGGAGGTGGGGACAGTGGCGGAGATACTCCCGGACTGCTTACCGGAGATGGTGGTGGAGCAACCTGTGTCGGTGAGGGTGAACATACGACAGGAGGACATGACTGACTGCACGGAGTACGTCTCGCTCGCCGCAACCTCCTAACACGCACCGGGCTTGGTGATGGAGATACAGATTCCTCAATCTGCGGTGAAGAAAATATAAATTCATTTGAACCGCATCTCCTCCGACGCCTTCCTACAATTGGAACCACAGGGTCAGGCGAACCTTGCGACCTAGTGCGCATGCATATTCATCGCAGGCCGTTCATCACGCATCGTGGTTGCCAGATGTATGCCATATGTAATGGCTATTGCCCACACAGGAGCAATAGGCATTACGGGAATGATTACCCGCAACTACATTATATGAACATCAACGCACAGAATGAGAAGAGAAGGAAGTACAAAGTACACAGACACAGAACAACCCTTGCTTCATTCATCTGTAATCCGGACACAGAGTACAATAGATGATACCATGAATATCATAGAGATTGGTTAAGTTACATCAAAAGACAGGTATGCCCCTCCATATACAACCGCTGCTCCAGCGCAGATCCGGAACGGTGCACACACTCCTATCCCATGATATGCTATGAAGAACTGCCGCTCCGGCCGCCGCATACCGCATGACTCCTGACTCCCGATTCGCAGTGTCCAAACCTCCGCAGGACCGCATGTGCGGCTAATGCCATAACAATAAGAACTTCGGACTTCTCTTTAAGCGGAAATACCCATGCATGCCTGGAGTAATCATCAATGAAAGTCACGAAGTAGAGGTAATTGCCCAAGGACGGAGTCTGCATGGGCCCACAAACATCACTATGCACAAGCTGCAACCTGCATGTGGCCCGAACTTAACCATCCTTTGGAAATTTAGAACGCTGCATCTTACCCAAAATACAGCCTTCACAAACATGTTTGACAGGTGCTTCAAGAGGCGGCAAAGAAGCAACCATATCAGATTTCTGCAAACAGCAAACTAGCAAAATTCAGATGACTAAAACGTGCATGCTTAAGTTTTTCATCTGAAATAGCCCTTGAATCTGCAACAGCATTTGCAAAATTTTGTCCACACTTGTCATACAAAGTGAGCTTATACAGCCCACGACACCAAAGGCCAGATGCAACAATTTCATCACCAAAACTGAGATCATGAACTGTACATCTGTCATCCACAAATTTGACTACAAGTCCAAGTCTAGCAAGTGCGGATACAGATAAGAGATTCTTCTTGATCCCAGGTACATAAAGTGCATCAACAAGTGTGAAGGAACTGCCATTAGCAGCAGTGAGCTCAATCTTTCCAACTCCCTGAACTGGATAAGAGGCGTTGTTGGCACAAGTGACTGAATTCCTATGAGGGACAGACTCGAGAGAGGTAAAAAATTCATGATGTGAGGTAATGTGCTTTGTAGCACCACTATCAACATACCACACATGTGAATCTGCAGCAACTGACAAGCATGCATCATGGACAACAAGATTGTAACTGCACTCTGCACTAAAAGCCCATTGTGCATCAACATCAGCATTACAGTCTCCTTTCAGAGAAGACTCAACAATGGCTTCATTTGTTGTGGAACCAGCATTTGCAGTGGAACCACCCTCTTTCTTCTTAGCCTCTTTGGCCTTCAACTTAGGACACGACTTGATCAAGTGATCATTGGCTTTACAATAATGGCAATGCATCTTCTTTTTTCCCTTATCACCAGAATTGCTAGACGAAGTGCTTCCAACAAAAGCATTAGGAACAAAATTTTTGCCACTCGCAGCAGAACCATAAGATGTGGCTGCATTGCTGTTACCACCCTTTCTTTGAGAAGCAATAAAAGCCTGTGCAACTGCACGCTATCTAGTCCTGTTTTTTCTAAAAAATGACTCTTGCAACAACAATGTGCATAATGCATCAAACTTGACAACTTCTGGATTTCCTTGGGTCATAAGTCTCCAAGTACTAGCAAAAGTCTGGTAAGAATTTGATAAGGCATCAAGAACAGTCTGCACAAGGAAACTGTGTGAAATAACTTCACGTGCAAAAATAAGTTTCTCGTTGATATCCTTGACACTAGTAGGTAAAGTGTCCATATCATCTTCCTCATGCATAATCTTCGACTCCAGCTCTTTACGAAGCAAAGCAATTTTAGCCTCATTGTGGTTTGCTTAAAGACCCGCTAGAAGCCTGTTTTGCAGATTTTGCTGAACGGATGTGAGGAACAATGGTGCGCTTCACAGACAATGTAATCAATGCATGAGCCTACGCATCCTTAACATCCCAACGAGCTTGTTCTGTCATAGGCAAAACAACTCCAACAACTGCAATTCTTGCAGCAAGACCTGCAACATCCTCAACATCGCCTACATCCTCAGAACAAGGACGTACATCAATGCCCTGCACAATATTCCAGATGCCCTTTGACACAAGAACGTGTTGCATCATATAAGCTCACATAGGGTAATTGTCCCTATACAACCTGTCCTCAACAGCAAACATCTTGAACACATCTGTGTTGTTGTTGTCAGCCATGGTAAATGCTGTACGTGATGTGAAAACTGCCCAAAAATAGGAGAAATGAAACGGGAACAACCTGTGCTATATAGCACAAACCGTAGGAGACTATAGGGCACCTGTTATGCAGAAAACGACACTGACAAAAATTCTGCACAAAATGAAGAAATAGCATGTGCAGTACTACCTGTAGTGGAAACGGAGGCCAAAATGAACCCACATGGAAAATCTGGGCAGACGTGTACTGGAGCAGCTGGCGACTAAGCACGAGAGGACGTGACCTACTCTGATACCAATTTTTGGAATTAGGGTTGTAGAGAAACACACACAGCTTGGAGAAGACGAAGGAAGCTCAAGGCACACAATAGAGAGTGTATTACTTAGTGTGCAATGGAAAGATAGATAGCCCTAGAGTGATGGGCGTATATACAATGCACGGGGGAGAAAACCTCCTAAAGAGGGAAAAAATGCCCCGGCGGTACAATGTCACATAAAGATTTCACCTATGAATGCAATGGAAAAAATGACACTCCAAACAGACCATCCACAAGAGAGTTACAAGATTTAGAAGAAAGTGGGAGAACACAAAGAGCTCTCTGTAATCGCAGGTAGCTTCATTATCCAATGTGAACTTACAAAAACAATACAAAAGTTGACTTTGATACCTTGCCATAAGTTTTTAGGTAAAAAATAAAGAGATGTGCCAACTCTAGCTGATCAGCCTAACGATTAAGTGGTACAGTCTGAAATGTTATAGACCCGTAGAAAAAACTCATAATTACATATTCAATTATGCACTTGCTCAAGGAATCAGTAATATACAAAGGCTTGTGGCTATAAATGGCCATATTGAGTGAAAAATTAAAATATTACATCATAGAATGGTCTTTAGAGCATCTTTGGTAGCTAGGTTACTAACATTTCCCTCCTCCTAATGCGGATCGTCCGCGACATATCTTCAAAAAACAGGGTAGTGATCAATTTTTTTTTCTTTTTGCTGCTTCTTTAAAGCTTTGAGGGAATCATAATATTTAACTAGGATGCATTAGAGAATTTTGAAAGTCATTTCAAGGGTCTTCTAAGAAAATACAATTTTTTGCATTCTCTCTTTAGAAAATTGGTGTGGTAAAAGAAAAGGTGTCCTCATCAACCGTTCAAAAGTGTACTTCAAAGTGGATTCTTTTGACAGAGCATAATGATCGTAATGATTGATGGAATGTCCCTTTTCAGCTATATTGGATGCACCTCGTCATATAGGAGGGTATTTGTTCTCCATACGATGTATGCAGTAGGGAGTCTAGGGATCAATGGCGCTCTACTCTTTTGTTTCTTGATTTTCTTGGCTGTGTATTCATCCACCCCTTCAAACCTTCTCACTAAATGATGTAAATATCATCTACACATTGATTTGAATCCTGAATATGAGCATTTATGCAAGTGAAGTAAAACAAACACAATAATAACACACAACGAGAAAGAAAGACTCAGAGTAGAGGGACCAAAACACATAGATTTATGGACAAATGGCTCACTCTATCCTTTGAGTCCTATGACTAATGCCTCCCTTGCATTTGCAAATCCCACTACTTTATTGACCTTTGCAAGTGACAGACATAATGGTTTACTTGGCTACTGCAAAGCTCTAACTCAGAATTCAAAAATTCAGAACAGCATGGTTGATAATCAAGAAAATGAGATTCTACGACACACTAATTTGCATTGTGAGGACCAAAAAACCCTTTTGTAGTGTACACAAGAAATACAGGTCTTGCAAGAAAAAGTGTGGAACTTATAAAGGAAAGATACAAGCTTACGTGCTCGTGTGGAAAAGAAGAGACTACGGAATCTTGAAACCTTGAAGGTTGGCTTTGACTGTCTCAAGAAAAGTATCCAAGCATTGAGGTGAAGATTGTGAACCTTATAGTTTATTTAATTATACATAGTTTTTTCTTATGTCTACTATATTTTCTATGTAGACGCATGATATATATCCAAACAAAGAAAACATAGATCCAAAGGCCAATGTAGGAAAGCAGTTGAAGCCTTTGATAATAAGTGGTCTTTCAAAGGATATAATGCATGACAAAAAGTATAAGGTTTTGAAGTGGGATGTTGTTGACCATTTTATTACAAAGAGTGTAGTGCTTGCCAATGAAATACAGGGCACACTTGACTCCCTTGGCGTGAGTAAGAGAGGGTACTTAGCTATTCGGTAGTCTATCTCCTCCATTTGTGTGAAGAATGGAAAAAAGTCTAAACTTCTACTAACATTAGCAAGTGGCTGGAAAGAGAGGCTTCAACTCAATCATGGACAAACGGACTTCTTGGATGTCCATTTCATATTGATGGTAGTTATAGATCTCAAGGGAAAACAGCAAACTAGAATGGTTGAGTTCTATAATGTAACATTTGAAGAGACAAGTGGTGTTCTGCATCTTGTTTTGAAGCTAGATGAGTGTGAGATTCTCAAAGACTAGAAGCTAGAATGAGTCACAATAAAATTGATGAATAGGGATCTTTCAAAATTACCCATTGATGATCCTTCATACTGTAGTGTTCAATAAAAAATAAACATATGGTGGTTTGGTGCTTTTCAGGTATTCCATTTCCATCTTCTCTTCAACTTTGGTGAGCCCTCTTGTGATTTAATTTCAAATTTGGTTTCACGTCTCAAAAGGATTTAATCTTGAAGGTAAAGAAAGAAGACCACAAAATTTTATATTGGGTGTTCCATCAAGCCCCTATCCTTGGTATTATTGATAAACAAATGAATCAAGAAAATATGCTGGTTGTAAATGGAAGGGGAGACTTTCAAGTCCAATGGCATCTTGTAGGTGACCTTAAAACAATGTAGTGTATGTATAATTGTGGAGCGGGTGCTATGGTAAAGGCTCCATGCTTGTATTGCACGGAGCTGCAAAGATGATGGACCCAAAATGATGAAGAAAGGCTTCTACTCGCCACAATGAGGATTCTAATTTCCACCTATTTTGGATATTCCACTTGTCAATGTCCACATTTGTAAAATGCATGCTCTTTGCAGAATTGTGAAGAAGTTGGTGTATTTGTATATTGGGTTTTCTTGGAAAATCAAGAACTCAAAGAATAGAAGGTTGCCATAGAGGCACTTAAATTGGTTTTTTCAGAGATGGGTCTCCATGGGGCAATGTGTAAATTCAGCGGGACAAGAAAAGGTCAGCCAATGATAAAGATGTACCTTGCAAACCATATTGGTGGGGTCAAGGCACGTGGTTTTTTAATCAAAACCAATAGGTGTGAAAGATAAGAATCTAATCAATGTGGAAGGATATATGAGTCCACCTATCTCAACAAAATAAAGTTTGAGCAATGAGAAAATCTACATATGGCAGTGAAGGACCAGGAACCCACAACTCCCAATGCCAAGGGTAAAGTGTGGCATTCCATCGATGTGCTATTCCATCAACTCGCAATGCCAAGGGTGAAGGACTAGGAACCCACAACTCGCAATGCCAAGGGTGAAGTGTGGCATTCCATCGATGTGCTATTTCATATGTGTGACAAAGATGAGTGGACACAAAATGATCTAAGAAAGTTTAAGGAGAACCTTCAGCTACTAAAGAAATCATTTAAGACAACAGGGACTGAAACTTAGATTACTCATTACATGGTTTTATTAAAGCACCCTTTTAAATGAAAAGGACTAAAAGGATGTTCAAAATTCTTGAGAACTTGTTTTATTTTCAACACATCATTTTCAATCACTTACCATACTTCATCCAAAAGTATGGAAACCCAGACATATTGAACACCCAAGGCTTGAAAAGTCTCATTACATGGCCAAGAATGCATATTTTAGACACACACAACATGGTGACTCTCGATATAAGGGAAAAAATTTGAAAGAGTTGTTTCAATGGTTTTATCGCGGCATCTTTCACTGTATGCAAAAAAACATGTATTGAACTATTTGGCAACAACACAAGCAATTAGGCCTTTGCAACAAAAGAAAAGGAAACGAGTAGAGGCATTCAACAACTCCACTGCTTGTGAAGACCATAGAAAGTGGAGAGAGACAATGCAATAAGTTAACCATAGGTGGATCAAGAGAATTTGATTTTAGGACACAACATGTACAAGAGATGCCTAATGAGATAATAGATACAGTACAAGTCACAAGTCCCTCAACTCGATGACAGATAGTGGATATCTTTGGCACATTACCCTTGTATCAGATCATTAAATGTTTTCCAATCTAAGAGTTCATTTGGGTTTTGCTTCCCTAAAGTGAGTGCCATTGTTGTGTATGTGTAATTATAAGTTGCACAACCACCAATGTACCCCGGACAATATCCAAAAACATTATGTAGCAAAAACTTTGTCGAGGAGGATAACTTTGCCTGCATTTTGTGATAGCATTGGTCCACCTAGAAAGTGTGAGAGCCTCTTGAGGGCGAACGTTGCAGTACTTCCCTCTTGGGACATTCGATTGTGAAAGACTAGTATGAGTGCCTCACAGAGTCTAGCAAGGTATTGTCCTACTGTTGCATCCCTTCCACGATACTCTCCTTGTTCGATGATGAAGGAAGTCATCATTTTCATTAATCCATGATCGTACACAAAATAATGAGTTAGAGAAATATTGTGACAACTAAACTTTGGGGGCAGGCGGGCCTACCACATAGCTCTTATCTTGCATATATAAGTCATCCTTCCATAGGTCCATTGACCTCGTGGACCCTTGTGCAAGATGCGTAAACCAATCCTCTACTTCTTGAGTACTGGTTGATGGCCTGAGGTTATTTTAGACAGCTTGGAAGGTAGCCTCATCTAGGAGTGTCTCTCTATGCTTTTTTGCCTTGTCCATGAAGATTTTGAGGCACTCCGTTGGAATACTGGAGGCTTCCATCATCTCATCATCACTGCTATCTCATTAGTACAAATCCACTCCTCCCCTCTTGAAATTTGGAGATGGTGGCAAGTGCAAATTCCTCCCTTTAAAAAAATATACTTTGAATGTCATGGATGAAAATGTATGATCTCTCACCAAATTTGAACTATGGCATTCCAGGTAGCATCAATGTGGCTTGCTTCTCATTAAAGCTAGGCACATCTATAGGTAGTTTAATTTTAGATGTTTTAGTTGAGAGTATTTTGCTTTGTTCCACCTCTTTAGCCTCCACCTCAACATTAATATCCTCCACAATCTCGGGCACCTCATGTTGGAATCCATGTCCTCATCATCTTGTTCATCGGGTGGTAGATTCTCCTCCTCCATTACTTCTAAAGAGTCCTTCAAGAGACTAGCAATAGTGAATTCAAGAATATAAGGAACCCAAAGGATTCTTTGATAATCTTGCAATCTCATTTGTGCATAGGACACCACGAGGGCCTATAGATGATAGGAAGTTGATGGTACTTCTTGTATGACCGTCTTGTGGAATCACAATCTTTAAAGTGCACCACCACCATGTCAGCAAGAACCACCAGCCCCTTTGGACCTCAAACCTGTCTCTTTCAGACTTGAGGAAATTTCTGTGCTGGGCTACAAGGTCGTCAAGAATGAATGGGGCATTAAAGATAGAAGAGACCTTGTCGAGTATTTTAGTAGCTCCTGCAGATATCGCAAAATCAAACAGTCTTTCATCCACACATGCAGGATTTTCAACACCATCTACCCCTTCCTTCTTACATTTTGTAGCTAGCTCACAGGGCGAAGAAAGATCAATGTCTCTCTTTTTGGTGCTAGTCACTTGAAGCTTTAGGATTACAGGAACTTCTTCATGTTTTGATGCTTCTGAGTCATTGGGGGGTTCCTCTATTCCCATAACATCGTCTCTAGGTGATATATCTTTGGCATCTGCAAAGTCCACATCTCTCTTTAAAGAGCCTCTTAGCAAACTAAGGTGGTCTCCCTTTTGCTTCTTGTTCACCAAAGATAATTTTTGGATCGACCCTCTGCTTCTTCATTTTGTGAGATCTTAATCCTTAAAAAAACATAATACAAGCAATAATAGGTAGGTATTGGGACTAAAAAGCTTCAACAACATACCATAGACACACTAGCACTTGAAATTTTTATTAAATATTATAACACATTTCTCAAAATTTGCAAGTTGTTGGTGTGTGTGTGTGTGTGTGTGTGTGTGTGACATATGGTCTCATATGTCATGTTGTAATTTTAAAGAGGTTAACAGAGCATCTCATTTTATTTGAGTGCCAACTCCTCTCTCTCCCTATTTTTCTACCCCTTATATGCTCTACGGCGTGCAAAGGACAATCGGCATACCGAAACTACATGTATGCTTGCCATGGGACAACAACAAAGTTTTGTTTCTCTCACACTCTTTCTCTCTTTGTGACGTTGGTAGTTTAACGAGGTTAATAGAGCATCTCCTCTTATTTGAGTCCCTACCTGTGTGTGTGTGTGTGTGTCTCTCTCTCTCTCTCTCTCTCTCTCTCTCTCTCTCTCTCTCTCTCTCTCTCTCTCTCTCTCTCTCTCTCTCTCTCCCCATAACTTGCTACTCATTTTGTGCTCAACACTACGTGAACAACAGTTGGTGGATCGACAATACATGTATACGTGCCATAAGACAAGGGCAAAGTATCATCTCTCTTTCTCTCTCTCTCTCTCTCTCTCTCTCTCTCTCAATATTGACATCAAGACCGTGCATAGAAGAAATAAACAACAGTAGGCGATTCATCATGTGGTGTAGGACCTAAGTGAACGATCACAGGTCTTTATCATGACAAATTTTTTTTAATGAAAATTCTGTTACAAAGCTATACATTTTTGTAACATTTTCCTGAGCTTGGCATGGTAACCTTCTAGAGATGAAAACCACATTGGTACCTTGGGCACACATCAAGTCTTCAATCTCTAATGTCTCACAACATTTTTGTGTACCCATCTCTCTGTGTGTGTGTGTGTGTTTGTGCCTACCTCTCCCTTTGTCCCTTTTTGTGTGTGTACAACCTCTCCCTAAGTGTATCTCTCTCTCTCTCTCTCTCTCTATCTATCTATCTCTCACCCTAAACCACACTGCATCTGTCTCTCTCTCTCTCTCTCTCTCTTCCCCCCCCCCCCCCCCCCCCCCCCCATTCTTGCCCTCCTTATCTTCTCTTTCTCTCTCTCCCCCTCGACAGAGACAAAAACCACAACTCAAAAGAGCATCACACAAGGTGACAACGGTGAGGGTCTTACTATCCTTTAGAGCAAATCAAATTGTACTTGCAAGTATGAGAGAGAGAAATTGCGAGGGAAGTAGATTAAGGGAAGGGAAAGTGAAGAGAGAGAGAGAGAGATAGATAGATTTTATTATCATCCTTGGAGGTCAAATGTGACCTATGGGACCAAAGTTACATGTGATGTAGTTTGTGTATGAATGATGAGTGACTATTGATGCTCCAAAATTGTGTTGATGAGAGTCTCAATGGAGAGTCCCCACTATGGCTGGGAGCAAAAGTGTGTAGGTCTAAGTCATGGCTTAAAATGTGAGAGAAGCAAGTTCGGATGTGACCAAAAGCTGAGCACTCTAGTAGTATGTGGTACTCTAGACTCTCGAACTTACAGTGAGCATAATGTGCACAGTCACTTTGACTCTTCTCTATTGCCCCAATCCCCTGTCTCACATCAAAGAGAATGGGAGATAAGCCAAATGGTTGCGATAGTGTATATGACCGACAAGGGGATAGGCTCAATCATGTAAGTGTGAGTACAGTTTCCTCTTTCAGTGAAGAACATAGTGCTGTATTTGGGGACAATATGGGTGGTGTAATGTATGAAGCATGACCCACCGGATTTCTCCCAACCCATAATACATTGGCATTGTAGAGAATCTTCATTCACTTGGGAGTCAATTGAAGCATCATGCAGTAAGTGTAATGTATCCCATCTTGCAAACCACTTCTTTATTCCTTGCATCCATCTAGTGCTCAAGATCTTGCTTTTATGTGTCTTTTGAACTTTTTTGCTTTCTTCCCATGCAGCTGTAGGAAGTCAATGTGAGGGATTTTGATGCATCTTTATCATGCACTCCACAATCCTTTCCATACCCGTATCCTCAATTGGAAGAGATCCTGACTCAAGAAGCAGGAGCATATATGGTGTTTGTGTCTTAACTAGGAAACACTTTTGGGCATTCTCAAACTCTTTCCAAGTAGACTTTGAGATGCTCCCGCCGCACAATTCAACTCCATAAAGAAGGACTGGAGTCACCAATGCATCAAAAAGGTACTTCTTGAGAATCCAACACTTGATGTTTCCCGCATTACATATATTCTCAAATGCATAATATGTTCTCTTTCTCGCTTCCAAACAACACCTTCTTCTTGCATAAAGTCAAGTACCATTTGTTCCAATTGATCGATGCATAGACCAAATATACTTGGTGACAATGGACATCCTTGTTTAACCCCAATAGTGCTTACAAATTTTTTTGTAATTCCTCTTCCCATGTGCAATCGACATATCACCTTCTCATAGATTTGAGAAACCGCAAGCATAACCTCACTTGGAACTTGGAGTTCTTCCATACTTCTCCATAGAGTGTTTTGTGGAATCATATCCAATGCTTTCTTAAAGTCCACAAAACAACAATACAATCGCTTTCCTTTCAACCGACTTTCCTCCATGAGAACACGAAGATTGACAAGATGATCAATGGTGCTATGGCATCGATGAAAACCCGCTTGTCCTTTTGCATGCTTGTCATTATCTTTAACACAATCACTCAATTTCATCTCCATTATGCAGACAAACAACTTTGCCATAAGAGACCCAATCATTATAGTCCGGTAGTTGTTTACATTCTTTACATCCCCTCCTTTATGCAAAGGCTTGACCCAGTTATTAGTACTCCAATCATAAGGCATATCGTGTTGAAATGCAAGGTTGAACATATCACACATCCAATCATGGATAAAATCTCTCGTCCATTTGATCATCTCCAGCTTGATACCTTGAAGATCTCCCGCTTTGCGAGTGGCCAACTTTTCAAGCGCACCGCATACATCCTCAATAGTAAAAAAAAAGAGGGCATGCATGGGAGTGAACCATAAAATGTCATTTTTTCAACATTTGATTACTCATATGATTTCCTACAATGTATATTCATATCCACAAGAATCAAGTTACCAAAATTCTTAACCTGCTTGCCCCTCAATTTTCTCCAAAATCTTGCACATGCACGCGCCCGTGCGTGCGCACACACACACACACACACACAGTAGAGTTTTGTGTGAGTCCTAAAGAGGAAATGGTATCTTATTGGGACTATTTCATAAGACAAAATGACCATTTCCCATGATTTTGTCCAATTTGCACAATGGCGCACATAGATGATTCTATTTTTAGTAAAATGTCATACTACCTTCTTCTTGCATAAAGTCAAGTACCATTTGTTCCAATCAATGGATGCATAGACCAAAGAGACTTGATGACAACGGACATCCTTGTTTAACCCCAATAGTGCTTACAATTTTTTTTGAAATTCCTCTTCCCATGTGCAATTGACATACCACCTTCTCATAGATTCGAGAAACCGCAATCATAAACTCACTTGGAACTTGGAGTTCTTCCATCCTTCTCCACAGATTGTCTCATAGAATCATATCAAAGGATTTCTTAAAGTCCACAAAAAAACAACACAATCATTGGCCTTTCACCAGAATTTCCTCCATGACAACACAAAGAGTGACAAGATGATCAATGGTGCTATGGCATCGACAAAAACGCGCTTGTACTTTTGCTTGCTTGTCATTCTCTTCATCCCAATCACTCAATTTCATCTCCATTATGAACCCACACAAATTTTCCATAAGAGACTCAATCATTATAGTCTAATAGTTGCCTTCATTCTTTACATCCCCTCCTTTATGCAAAGGCTTTGACCCAATTAGTACTCCAATTATAAGGCATATCATGTTGAAGTGCAAGGTTGAACATATCACACATCCACTCAAAGGTAAAATTTCTCGTCCATTTGATCATCTCCAGCTTGATACCTTGAAGATCTCCTGCTTTGCGAGTGGCCAACTTTTCAAGCCCACCGCATACATCCTCAATAGTAAAAAAAGAGGGCATACATGGGAGTGAACCATAAAATTGCAGTTTTTCAACATTTGATTTCTTATATAATTTCCTACAATGTGTGTACATATCCACAAGACTCAAGTTACCAAAATTTTCAACCCGCTTACCCCTCAAGTTTTTCCAAAATCTTCCACATGCAGAGAGCGAGAGAGAGAGAGAGAGAGAGAGAGAGAGAGAGAGAGAGAGAGAGAGAGAGAGGGAGAGAGAGAGAGAGAGAGAGTAGAGTAGAGTTGTGTGTGTGTGACCGCTAACGAGGAAATGGTATGCTATTGGGACTACTTCATAAGCCAAAATGACCATTGCCCATGATTTTGTCCAATTTGCATAATGGTGCGCAGAGACGATTCTATTTTTAGCAAAATGTCATACACGCGCCATAATACCACTTTCACATAGAGAGATAGATAGATATGGGAATGATATGTGGGAGCAAAAATAGAGTCAAGGTAGAGAAAGGAATAGCGAGCGAGCAAGAGAGAGAGAGAGAGAGAGAGAGAGAGAGAGAGAGAGAGAGAGAGAGAGAGAGAGAGAGAGAGAGAGAGAGAGAGAGAGAGAGATAGATTTTATTATCGTCCTCGGAGGTCAAATATGACCTATGGGACCAAAGTTACATGTGATGTAGTATGTGTATGGCTGATGAGTGACTCTCGATGCTCCAAAATTGTAGTGATGAGAGTCGCAATGGAGAGCCCACACTTTGGCTGGGAGAGGAAAGTGTGTAGGTCTAAGTTATGGCTGAAAATGTGAGAGAAGCAAGTTCGGCTGTGATCAAAAGCTGAGCACTCTAGTAGTGTGTGGTACTCAGACTCTCGAACTTGCAGTGAGTATAATGTGCACAATCGATTTGACTCTTCTCCATTGCCCCAACGCCCTATCTCGCATCGAAGGAAATGGGAGCTAAGCCGAATTGCTGTGATAGTGCGTATCGCGGACAAGGGAATAGGCTCAAGCATGTAAGTGTGAGTACGGTTTCATCTCTCAGCGAAGAACATGGTTTTGTAGTTGGGGGCAATATAGGTGGTGTAATGTATGAAGCGTGACCCACCGGATTTCTCCCAAGCCGTAATACATTGGCGTTGTAGAAAAGCTTCATTCACTTGAGAGTCAATTGAAGCATCATGTAGCAAGTGTAATGCATCCCATATCCCAAACCACTTCTTTATGTCTTGCATCCATCCCGTGCTCAAGATCTTGCTTTTATGCGTCTTTTGAACTTTTTTGCTCGCTTCCCATGCAATTGTAGGAAGTCGATGTGAGGGGTTTTGACGCATATTTATCATGTACTCCACAACCCTTTCCATGCCCATAACCTCAATTGGAAGAGATCCCGACTCAAGAAGTAGGAGCATATATGGTGTTTGTGTCTTAACTTGGAGAAAGTTTGTAAGAAAACTCTTTTGGACATTCTCAAACTCTTCCCAAGTAGACTTTGAGATGCTCCCGCCCCACACTT
Source organism: Adiantum capillus-veneris (assembly GCF_014529385.1). Taxonomy (NCBI): domain Eukaryota; kingdom Viridiplantae; phylum Streptophyta; class Polypodiopsida; order Polypodiales; family Pteridaceae; genus Adiantum; species Adiantum capillus-veneris. The sequence continues at coordinate 50,826,487 of NC_140959.1, read as the reverse complement.
CAACTCCATAAAGAAGAACCGGTGTCACCAATGGATCAAAAAGATACTTCTTGAGAACCCAACACTTGATGTTTCCCACATTACACATGTTCTCAAATGCATAATATGCTCTCTTTCCCGCTTCCAAACGACGCATAGCACATTCATGCCACTTGTGATTGGATGGAACCTCAAGGCCAAGGTACTTAAAGCTCTCAACAACTTCAAGTGTCTCGTTGTTGTACACAATGCATGGCTTCTCCTTATGGTTGGTTTTCACAAGCATAACCTTTGTTTTGGATTCATTTACAATCAGCCCACTATGCAAGCAAAAGTTCTCAAGGACAACCATAAGCTTTTGTGCATCTTCTAAAGTGTGCGCTAGAAGCACTACATCATCCGTATACAACAAAAGCATGATTACCGCATTGCAAATAGTGACCTCTTCAATGCCTTCTTCTTGCATAAAGTCAAGTACCATTTGTTCCAATTGATCGATGCATAGACCAAAGAGAGTTGGTGACAATGGACATCCTTGTTTAACCCCAATAGTGCTTACAAAAATTTCTGAAATTTCTCTTCCCATGCGCAATTGACAAATCACCTTCTCATAGATTCGAGAAACCGCAAGCATAAACTCACTTGGCACTTGGAGTTCTTCCATCCTTCTCCACAAATTGTTACGTGGAATCATATCAAAGGCTTTCTTAAAGTCCACAAAACAACAATACAATCGCTTGCCTTTCAACCGACTTTCCTCCATGAGAACACGAAGAGTGACAAGATGATCAATGGTGCTATGGCATCGACGAAAACCCGCTTGTCCCTTTGCACGCTTGTCATTCTCTTCAGCCCAATCACTCAATTTCATCTCCATTATGCACCCAAACAACTTTGCCATAAGAGACTCAATCATTATAGTCCGGTAGTTGCTTACATTCTTTACATCCCCGCCTTTATGCAAAGGCTTAACCCAATTAGTACTCCAATCATAAGGCATACCATGTTGAAGTGCAAGGTTGAACATATCACACATCCACTCATGGGTAAAATCTCCCGTCCATTTGATCATCTCCGTCTTGATACCTTGAAGATCTCCCGCTTTGCGAGTGGCCAACTTTTCAAGCCCACCGCATACATCCTCAATAGTAAAAAAAGACGGCATACATGGGAGTGAACCATAAAATGGCATTTTTTCAGTATTTTCTTGCTCATATAATTGCCTACAATGTGTGTACATATCCACTAGAAAGAGAGAGAGAGAGAGAGAGAGAGAGAGAGAGAGAGAGAGAGATTTTATTATCGTCCTCGGAGGTCAAATATGACCTGTGGGACCAAAGTTACATGTGATATAGTATGTGTACGATTGATGAGCGACTCCTCCAATGCTCTAAAATTGTGATGATGAGAGTCGCAACGGAGAGCCCATAGTGTGGCCGATTGAGGAAAGTATGGAGGTCTAAGTCATGGATGAAAATGTGAGAGAAGCAACTATGAATGTGACCAAAAGCAAAGCACTCTGGTACTTGTGGTACTCAGACTCTCGAACTTGCAGTGAGCATAATGTGCACAGTAGTCGGGTTGACTCTTGTCCATTTCCCCATTGCCTTGTCTCGCATCGAAAGTAATGGGAGGTAAGCCAAATGGATGCGATAGTGCGTATCGCTAACAAAGGTATAGGATCAAGCATGTAAGTGTGAGTACAGTTTCCTCTTTTAGTGAAGAACATGGTTTTGTAGTTGGGGGCAATATGGGTGGTGTAATGTATAAAGTGTGACCCACCAGATTTCTCCCAAGAAGTAATACATTGGCGTTGTAGAAAAGCTTCATCCAATCGGGGAGAGAGAGAGAGAGAGAGAGAGAGAGAGAGAGAGAGAGAGAGAGAGAGAGAGAGAGAGAGAGAGAGAGAGAGAGAGAAAGAGAGAATTTTTCTACCTGTGTGTAATAAAGAAGAAATGAAATGTTATATTAGTCCAAAATGATAGATGACAATGACTTGGACCAGTGTGCCCAATGGTGTGCGGATATCAATCTATCTATAGCAAAATGGCACCCACGCACCATAATACCACTTTCACAAAGAGAGAGAGAGAGAGAGAGAGAGAGAGAGAGAGAGAGAGAGAGATGTTGGAATTAGGGTTGCAGAGAAACGCACACAGTTGGAGAAGACGAAGGAATCTCAAGGCACACAATGGAGAGTGCGTTACTTAGTGTGTAATGGATAGATAGCCCTAGAGTGATGGGCGTATATACAATGCACGGGGGGAAAAACTTCCTAAAGAGGGAAAAAATGCCCCGGCGGTCCTAGTGTGTTCACACACATCACTACCACATGTATATGGTAACAAATCCCCCCTAGAGTGATGCGGTAAACGAGAGCTGGCACATGAGTAAAGGGAAGTGCCATGCCGTGAGGACATGATCAGTCCACAAAGGGGAGTAAGCCCAAAGCTTTGCGGAAAGCTTCAAGCTTCTCAGGAGACAATGCCTTTGTGAAAAGATCTGCAAGGTTGTCCTATGTTGGCACCTAAGCCAAGTTGATCTCTCCTGCTGAGACCCTCTCCCTGACATAGTGGTAATGCACCTCAATGTGCTTTGTGCGCGCATGAAAAATTGGGTTCCTCGCAGCTGCCAATGCACTCTGACTGTCAGTGTAGATAGTGTTGGGAGTGTCCTATCCAACACCCAAATCAGCCATAAGGCGTCTAAGCCATACACACTCAACCGTACCTGTGAAGACTGCCCTGTACTCAGCCTCACAACTCGAAGTGGCCACAGTAGGTTGCTTCTTGCTCAACCATGATATACATGAACTGCCAAGCATGAAACAAAAACCACTTGTGGACACTCTCGTGTCAAAACAACCAGCCCAATTTGAGTCCAAAAAAGCATGTAAGTCTGGCGGCAATGATCTCCCCTTGGGATAAAACAAGCCAAGATGTAAAGTGCCACTAAGGTAACGAAAAATCCTCTTGACAGCCTGCCAATGCTTAGACCTTGGGCTATGCATAAATCTGCTGACCTGTGAGACTGCAAACTGAATATCCGGCCTCGTGTTGCATACATAAATGAGGCAGCCAACAGCAGTTTGATAAAGAGTGACATTAACAGGATCGCCAGCATCATGTAGACTCAACTTCAAACCTGTTTCCATGGGAGTGGCAATAGGTTTGCAATCCTCAAGTCCAAACTTACATAGTAATGTCTCTATGTAACTTTTCTGACACAAGGCAATACCACCATCACACTGCTTAAACCGTATACCCAAGTAATGATGCAACAGCCCCAAATCTTTAATCTTGAAAGTAGCATTCAAATCAGCCTTAAATTCAGCAATATGTCTCTCATTTGTTCAGTGATTAGTAAATCATCAACATAAAGAACCACAATGAGAAGTACATCACCCTCACATTTTACGTACAATGTGCTTTCTGTTGGACTGTTACGAAAGCCTTGTTTGACCAAATGAGTGTCAGCTTTCTCATACCAAGCACGAGGAGATTCCTTTTATGACAAAACCGTGAGGCTGCGTACATAAACTTCCTCAAATATGTCACCATTCAAGAAAGCAGTAACAATGTCTGATTGATGTACATCCCAACCAAAATGAGCTGCCAATGCTCATAGAAAACGCATAGTAGTCATACGACAAGTGGGAGAAAAAGTCTCTTCATAATCTATGCCTTTTTGTTGTGCATAACCCTTTGCAACAAGTCGAGCCTTATGGCGATCAATCTCACCATCCGGCTAACGTTTCAACTTGTAAACCCACTTCGTACCAATGGCCTTTTTGCCAGGAGGCATATGACATAATGTCCATGTATCATTTTCTATGAGTGCATAATATTCTGATTGCATGGCAGCCATCTAATTTTCTGAATTCTATGCTTCATCAAAAGATAGAGGCTCCTCAACATCATGTAAACTAGACAAAGCCAAAGCATAACAATCTGATGCATAAGATGCATGGCGAGAGCCTGAACGAGTACGACTAGACAAAGGTGCATCCAATTTATTGAAACACAAAGTGTGCACCAGCCATTTTGGCATACCTCTAGCCTGCTCATTTTCAGCCCTTTCCTCATAAAGTACATCATTTACATCCGCATCAGTAATTATAGGCTGATCTAGAACATTTTCAGAAACCCCCACACACTGTACATTTGCCTCATTGGAACTCACATTCGTATTTACACCACTGAAAAGAGGCAACAAAGTGTCATAAATGTCCTGTGAGCTTACATTATTGTCTCTAGTACATGACATCAATGGCTGAACAGAATCTTCCACAAATACTACATCTCGAGAAACCAGAATACGTTTTGTTTGCGTATGATACAACCTGTAACCTTTGCTTTCAACACTATAACCAACAAAAATACATTTGACAGCCTTATCATCCAATTTTCTGCGCTACACCTGTGGCACCAAAGCATATGCCAAACAACCAAAAACACGCATGTGCTGAATAGAATGCTTTCTATCATGCCATGTTTCATATGGAGTAATAGACTGCAAAGCTTTCGTAGGACACCTGTTAAGTACATAAGTGGCACACATGATGGCCTCAAGCCAAAAAGAGTGCGGCAAAGCTTGACTTTTGACCATACATCGTGCCATTTCCGTCAGTGACCTATTTTTCCTCTTAGCAACACCATTTTTCTGAGGTGTATAAGGCACTGTACATTGGTGTTTTATCCCACGACTAGCAAGAAATGCATTAAATTCATAAGACATATACTCCCCCCCTCGATCGGAACGGAGGGTGCCCATAGTACATTTCAAGACATTTTCAGCCATAGCCAGAATTTCTTTGCAGCACATAAAAACTTTGGACTTCACTTTAAGCGGAAATACCCATGCATGCCTGGAGTAATCATCAATGAAAGTCACAAAGTACAGGTAATTGCCCAAGGACGGAGTTTGCATGGGCCCACAAACATCACTATGCACAAGCTGTAACCTGCATGTGGCCTGAACTGAACCATCCTTTGGAAATTTAGAACGCCGCATCTTACCCAAAATACAGCCTTCACAAACATGTTTGACAGGTGCTTCAAGAGGCGGCAAAGAAGCAACCATATCAGATTTCTGCAAACGCAACAAACTGGATAAATTCAGATGACCAAAACGTGCATGCCAAAGTTTTGCATCTGAAATAGCCCTTGAATCTGCAACAGCATTTACAAAATTTTGTCCACACTTGTCATACAAAGTGAGCTTATACAGCCCACGACACAAAAGGCCAGATGCAACAATTTCATCACCAAAACTGTAATCATGAACTGTACATCTGTCATCCACAAATTTGACTACAAGTCTAAGTCTGGCAAGTACAGATACAGACAAGAGATTCTTCTTGATCTTAGGTACATAAAGTGCATCAACAAGTGTGAAGGAATTTCCATTAGTAGTAGTGAGCACAATCTTTCCAACTCCCTGAACTGGATAAGAGACGTTGTTGGCACAAGTGACTGAATTCCCATGAGGGACAGACTCGAGAGAGGTAACCAATTCATGATGTGAGGTAATGTGCTTTGTAGCACCACTGTCGAAATACCACACATGTGAATCTGCAGCAACGCATGCATCATGGACAACAGGATTGTAAGTGCACTCTGCGCTAAAAGCCCATTCTACACCAACATCAGCAACAGAGTCTCCTTTCATAGAAGACTCAACAATGCCTGCATTTGTAGTGGAACTAACATTTGCAGTGGAACCACCCTCTTTCTTCTTAGCCTCTTTGGCCTTCAACTTAGGACACGACTTCATCAAATGATCATTGGCTTTCCAATAATGGCAGCCATCTTTTTTTTTCCCTTATCACTAGAATTTCCAGACGAATTGCTGCCAGCAAAAGCATTAGGAGTAGAATTTTTGCCACTCGCAGCAGAACCATAAGAAGTGGCTGCATTGCTTTTACCACCCTTTCTTTGAGAAGCAATAAAAGCCCATTCAACTGCACGCTTCCCACTCCTGTTTTTTCTAGAAAGTGACTCTTGCAACAGCAATGTGCATAATGCATCAAACTTGACAACTTCAGGATTTCCTTGGGTCATCACTCTCCAAGTACTAGCAAAAGTCTGGTAGGAATCTGGTAAGGCATCAAGAACCGTCTGCACAAGGGAACTGTTCAAAATGACCTCACCTGCAGAAATAAGTTTCTCATTGGTATCCTTGACACTAGCAAGGAAAGTGTCCATATCATCTTCCTCATGCATAATCTTCGACTCCAGCTCTTTACGCAGCAAAGCAATTTTAACCTCATTGCGACTTGCATAAAGACTAGCCAAAATATCCCAAGCCTGTTTTACAGATTTTGTTGAACGGATGTGAGGAACAATGATGCACTTCACAGACAACGCAATCAATGCATGAGCCTGCGCATCCTTAACATCCCAACGAGCTTGTTTTGCCAAAGGCAAAACAACTTTAACAACAACAATCCTTGCAACATCCTCAACATCGCCTACATCCTCAGAACCAGGACGTACATCAATGCCCTGCACAATGTTCCAGACACCCTTTGACACAAGAAAATGTTGCATCATATAAGCCCACATAGGGTAGTTGTCCCCATCCAACCTTTCCTCAGCAGCAAACATCTTGAACACATCTGTGTTGTTGTTGTCAGCCATGGTAAATGCTACACCTAATGTGAAAACTACCCGAAAATAGGAGAAACGGAGCGGGAACAACCTATGCTATATAACACAAATTGTAGAAGACTATAAGGCACCTGCTATGCAGAAAACGGCAGTGACAAAAATTCTGCACAAAATGACGAAATAGCATATGCAGTACTACCTTTAGTGGAATTGGAGGCCGAAATGAGCCCAAATCAAAATTCTGAGTAGACGAAAAACTCTACAAGCTTTTCTAAAATATTTGACGGTCTGCAAACGCTGCCCAAAGCTCACTAAAATCAGAGAAAGTGAACACGCATGTGCTGGAGTAGCTGACAACTAAGGGCTTGCTAAATTCACTTGGCACCACTCTCTCCCCACCCTCATTTAAAGGTCATGAGCATGAATTTTATCTAGAGGACATTTTGATCCCTTATCTCTAGAATTTGTATTTCAGCCCATTGACTGTTTCAAAGTTTGTACTTACAAATACTCTCCAAAATGCTATCTATGTACATTAATATGATTCTTTGTATTTCTCAATGTGGTCCCATGGAAATGTGTGTGTGTGTGTGTGTGTGTGTGTGTGTGTGTGTGAGAGAGAGAGAGAGAGAGAGAGAGAGAGAGAGAGAGAGAGAGAGAGAGAGAGAGAGAGAGAGAGAGAGTGAGATAGATTAGACATCAAAATCTACATATGTTGTTCAAAATATATAGTAATCACACTTCCACCTCACAAAGAGAGAGGTAGCGAGACAATTTCATCTTACAATTGAAATAAACTTATAACCAAATGGTGGGAATCATCTCACAAAACTGAACAAAAGATCTAAATTGAAAGAAACATTACAATGGAAGTCATGAATATAGATTTCAAGTAAAGAAGAATATACACCCAATGGAATTCATCCAAGTTATATGGGCACAATTTGGACTCGGCTAGTTAGTTCTTTATAGATAATCTCCTTTTCCCTTCATTGCATTATTTTGCATCCACCTATTAAGAAATAGAACTGCGAGGGCTCATTTTCCGGTCTAGTCCATTATATTGTGCCAAAGTTGCAAAAGGTTGCATTTCTCTCTTTGTGTTACCATTGTCACAAGGTTGAGCTCTTCCTCAAATACCTCCACATCTATGAAAACATTGTTCTCTAGGAATGTTGACTCTTGATCAATAAGAATAAACTTAGAGCAGCCTACAACAATTTGGGAGCGCTGGTACCAAAAGGAGATGAGAAGGGACTATGTGCCGATCATGTACTTGGCCATCAAGGTGTTCAATGCAACCTCGCAATGTATGCCATGCACCTCTTTAACATACCACCCTCTATCAAGAAGCTTGTCACAAAATAAAGCAAGCATCTAGAGATTTACATACCACCACTATCTTTGAAACATGTATATGGCACATAATTTTTTAGGGACCTCTGCACATCCCTAAACAGCTTGATTCTGAGAGCTTCACACACTGTGGTGTCCGGGACCCGTCGGCTAGTCAATACAATTCCAATTGGTAGAGAGAGGGACTTTAACCAAAGTACCTTTCAGATTTTTCTAGTTGAGTTGGTAAAAATGCTCATAGCGGGAAATTACCTCATCTGCAAGACTCTTGCTAGTTCTTCCATCATACTGTAAAACACCAATTTCAGCGTGGATTATAGAGATGAGACCTATAATACACTCCACTGGCTCCCATTCCTTGTATGATGAAGTGTAGACATCTGCAATTGCAACAACAAAAAGTAAAAGACCACCTAGTTTAACAACTCAATATAATTTAGGACTACTTATGAGAACTTGATCTACCTCTATTAATATTGTTCTACCTCTCCAAAAAGAAAAAAGAAATTAAGTGAACAACAAGGTATGAAAGAAAGAATAGAGATGGAAGGCTCTGAACACGCTTATAGTTTCATCATGGATGATAAGCCCATGAGACATCTCCACCACTAGCAACCAATAAAAGACCACCTGATTTAACAACAACAACTGAATATAACTTAGGACTACTTATGAGAACTTGATCTACCTCTATTAATATTTTTCTACCTCTTCAAAAAGAAAAAATAAATTAAGAGAACAACAAGGTCTGCAGGAAAGAATAGAGATGGAAGGCTATGAACACACTTACTGTTGCATTGTGGATGATAAGCCAATGAGACATCTCCACCATTAGCAATCACATCGGAGTGACTGTAGACATGCTGAACCAAAACCTCCTTAACAATTTTCTTGACCACCTCCACTTTGAAATCTAGCACTCGTGCTTTCCATGCCAAAAATAATATATCTGTTGTTGAGGATCTTTTCCTCCTTCTTGGTTCCATAAGAACTCAATAACCTTTGTATATTGTCTCTTGTTGCCATTGACTATCTATATTGATGGAGTTTGAGGTAGTGGTAGAGATTATGGTGCTACTTGACCTCCTTCGGAGACTAATGGCGAGGCTGGTGGGAGAGAGAGAAAAAGAACCTCTAGAGCTATTAGGGCAGGAAGAAGAAGAAGAAGAAACCATGGCTCTTTCTGAGTGGTAGAAGAAAGCTTGAACTTGCTTGCAATGGAGGGAATTTCAGTTTTGAAAGCTTGGTTAATGGAGCAAGTGCTTTTGGTGGAGGTAGTATGATACGTTATTGTAGTTGTCTTTCAATACCTTAACTATTTTCATACCCTGGGACCACATATAGATACCCTAAACACGAGGTTTTACCTCGTGTTTCTTCTCTTTCTTTAGCATTATTTTGATTTATTTCTTCCCATTTCTACGTTATGTTGGCTTGTTGTTCATTGGATGCGCCTCCTTTTCTCTCCTCAATAAGGCTCTCCAAGTGACCTCAACAATTCCCTAATGCTTCTTGAGCTAGACCTTCCTCCATGATGGATGTGGATCTGTAGTGCCAGCAATTTGATACTTGATAAGTCTCCCTTTTACCTTGAGTACTTCATATTTAATCAGAGGATAAGGTAGAGATTGTTGATGCTAAGTAGCTATGATTTGTTGAGATGATAGCTAGGCTACATTGGTAGAATGTTTAATTCTTTTTACCACTCCATAGCCTCTTTCCAGATATCTAGTGTTTCTTGAGCTATTTGAACCTTTAATTCTTTGTCAGCTTTTGTAGTGAAACTATCCAATGGTCCTTTGGGCACTAAATATACTATTTCCTCCTCTAAGATAGATGTGGAAGCCTCTGTTGGATCTATGCTTTGGAAGAATTGGAGAGCTTCCACTTCTTGTATTGTTGGTTCAATTGGAGAGCTTCCACTTCTTGTATTGCTGGTTCAATTATACCTTATTCAAAAGTGAATGACTTTTCTTTAGACTATACTTTTGTAGCTTCGAGATCCGCTTGACCTTTAGCTATTTTCTTTTGATAGTCTTTTTATTTGTTCATGAAGGTGAGTAATAACTCTCTTCTTTGCATCCACTCCAGTTTCAATTTTGTATGTAGGTCCTTGCACTCCTTCTCCATTGCTTGATAGGAAAATTTTGAGCCTTGGAGTGTGTGCACTGTGGGGTTTTCTTTCAGCCAGGAATTTCACTAATGTGATCATGACCATGTGAACGTAATAATGTGAGTGATCATACATAAATAAGAAGTGATTATGTTAACTATTAACTTGAATCTCATGATAACTTGCAAAAATCACAGAGCCAATAACCCCGTCGGGTATTCTTAAGTCCCACTGTGAAAATAAAAAGACTGGTGGGCTCATATGTATATAGTAAAACCTCTACTATCTTTCAAATTTTAACTTGGGGAGTGTATCCTAGCGTCGGGTATAGTTATTTCTCATTGTAAATTGACCTAAGTTTTTAAAGTCACATGTCCTTTTTTTTGGGTCGAGCGTGATTTTTAATACAATAACCACTTCTAAAAAACTTTAAATCCTTGATAGAAGACAAAGGTAAAATGCCAAACAAATTGAATTCATGCTCATTGTGACAAATCCATTGGTCCATAAAGAGGCCTAAAGCTGGTTTTAAAAGATGAGCATATCACCTACAGTTGCAAAGAGTTTGAGAGAAGAGCTTCTCAAAAATGGTGGCAAGCGAGAGCGGGTACAAGAATCTGTTATGGATGCATGTCAAAAGAAACCACCCAGAGTAGAAGATCAATCATGATAATCATGTGGTGACACAAAACAACCCTACAAAACAACATGTGCAAGGAGAGGAAATGCCAAGCAGTGGTCTTTCTACGCGCCACAGTGAGGGTGGGCTTGGGCAAATGGGTCAAAGGTCATTGCATCTAAGCTTTCAAATGCAGATGCTAGAAGAAGCACAAAATGATCTTGCAAAAGTTTTTTTTTTTGCTAGGAGTGCATTAGTCATGTTGATAGAAATCATTAGAAACATGGATGGAAGAAAATTGTTGAGTTTGGTCATGGATTTTTTGTTGTTTCATATCACACAATACAAAATAATTTATTGGAAAAATGTTACATAAAAGCCAAAGAGCATGTTTCCAAAATAATTGTTGGGAATATATTGTTTTAGGATGCACAACTGTGAGTGATGGGGGTTGGTCTAATGTTCAAAGAAGACCACTGATCAATGTGATACTGATTTGGCCAAGGAGAGAGACGTTGTCATGTTGTGGCATGTACATTATGTAAAAATATGGTTATAACATCATTAAATTGATCTTACACATGTGCAAATAGATGCTTAGTGTACATAATCTTCTATGCTTTCCAATGTTATTGGCATATAAATACGTTGTTGTGTATGGTCAAGGATGTGACTTGGTTTTGGGTTTTGATTCATTTTGGATGATGCTTTTATTGTTTTGGTCATGTAAATAAACGCGGCACATCGAGGTTGTGGGTTTCTAATCTAGTAAGTTAATCTTGGATTTTGGGTATTTATGGCCGTAATATGAGAATCGATAGGACAACATGGAAAAGATGATGAGGATACACATTTTGTGGATTCTTTTGGGATCATCTGAGATGTTTCTTCTCACTTGATCTTGAGAGTATCTCAAAAAAGGAAAAAGAGGGTCCATACTAAAGAAGGAGGCTCCAAGAAGTTGTGAGGAGCTATTCATTGCTATCGATGACGAGGAAGGAGCGGTTAGGGGGAGAGAAAGTTATGGGTGAGAGATTTGGCCCACTGGCTTTTTATCTACATTATCCACTTCTATATTTACAAAAGGTCTACAAGGGATGCTAGGTGGCAAACGGGGATTGAGGGAAATTTTTGATGCATGTTTGAACAGGGTTTACATTAAGGATAAAAGGGAGATTATTATCAAGAAGTAGATTGCTAGCTTTATTTCTCATTCACAGAAATTAGCAAACCTTAGCTTACTCTCTTTGGCCAAGACTCTCTTAGCAAAAGCTGTCATAGCGAAGGACCTTGTCTCTTCCTGGTTAGCGCGCACAAGTTCTTGGCATTTCTAGTGAGCTCGACGCAAAAGAGCTGGGGTGGGAGTGATGGAGACTACAGTGGAAGAAAGTGTTTTGGATCAGATTGAAGCAATTATGGGATATGGGGTGGACAATGATTTAGTATCCAAAGGGAAGATTATACAAATGCTTCAACAAGCTTTGGGTCATACGCATGAGTAGGTAGCAAGACTTGAAGAGGAGCTGATTGAGGAAGCAATGAATATAGCTATTCACCTTCTGTATAATGAGAAGAATTTAATTGACGGCTATGACATTGTGGGTTATCTCTAGGTTTATGTGCAAGAGATGGAAATAGTACAAATTCCTAAGCATTGTATGATTGAATCGTTTGGAAAAATAGTGATACCTGAAATCAATGGTTACGTTCAAGAGATTTAGGCAAAACATGGACAAAGCTGGGGTGATTTTCAAGAAGTCATCAAACATGAGTATTCGCATGAGATTTTGGACCAAGATTTTGAGTTGCAGTCACATGATTTTCGGAGTCATTCCAATGTTTTGGAGAAGATTGATGCTACCATACCATATGATGGAGTCTATAAGCTGATTGCCAAAAGTGTACAACTCACATTAGAGCATACAAATCATGAACACATTCTCATAACAATAGATGAATTTCATATAGATAAGGCCATACCTGATGTTGTATATGTGGAGCCATATGAAATGGACACAATTAAAGACAAAAAGGATTTAGATGAGTACAAGGATGGGCAAATTGTCGGGGATTACCCAAAGCAATTGGAATCTGTGGTGGAAATTTGAGTGCTAAGCCAAGATGGCTTGCAAAACTAGGTTCAAGATGGTATGAATCATGGGTTATGGGTTAGTGATGCGGAAGCGTACTCCCTAGTTGCCAATGGTTAGCATTAGATATGGTAGATGAAGCCTTAGCTTAACCATGGTGTTAGGGTTAGGGTTGGAGAGATGGAGACTAGGGTTAGGCTACACCAATCGCAAGAGCATAAAGAGAGAGAGTATAGACACATTGATAGCCTTCAAAGTGCTAAGATTAAGTAGAAAATAGCCTCTAATATAGACTTGGTAGTTTCCATCCATTGGCTAGAGAGGTTGCATCCTTTTCCCATTGGACCAAGTCATCATTTCATCCATCCTAGTAGATTAGGGATATTTCCCATGTGGTGCTACTAATGTGGGATTACCCTAACAATGAGGATATTTTTAACGCAGCAAAATGAGTTTATGATGTTGAATACAATTTAGATTTTTTTTGGAATATGAAGATGGCTGCATGTCAGCCAATGCCAGGTTATTACATATGCCTTTTGATGAACGAGGAATGAATTGGATTATAAGGTAAAGAAGATGCTTTTGATGCCATTTGATCCAGAAGATGGGATTATTGTGCACAAGATTGTTTGGCAAAGCTCTGGGTTTTCTTCTTTGGATAGAGGAGGATGCACTTCATGCACACCACCTTGTGCTATCCAATGCAGGGTAAGGCATAGGAAGACAACTCCCAAATTTTGCACATCAATTATTTGCTTATTGAAATTTTTCTTGACATTTTTGGAGCTGATAGGTTTACAACCAGATGTGAAGATTTATGTTGTTGTATTCCTCATAGGAAGAGTGTAGGATGTAGAGTCACCTGTAGGTATATTTAGAGGGCTTCCACATTCTTCAAAGTAAGTACCATACGACATCTATGATGGTGAAGCTCATTGGTAGACATGCCAATGCTAGGAGGCCAACAATCTAGAGAAGCCTCAAAGTCTGCACTATCGCTGCTTTCAAAATTGGTGATGGCCTCAAAGCCATTTACCTACCGTGCATCATTTTCATTGTCAATAAAAGCCTCTTTAGCACTGTCAAAGGTGTTGAGCCACATTCAAATGCCTTGTGAAGGCTCCTAGAATTTTGCAGTCCACTTGCCCTATCATCTCTACCAGACATGAATGTACCTGCTGCTGAAGTTCTTTCACTTTCACAAGAAGTTTAGACAAATTCTCACAACATTTCCCACATTGTTACTTACCTCAACATCATGAGCGTCTGTGAGGGAGGCATCACATACCTAGCTAGGTATGATTGGCTTTAAAAAAATGCACAAAATCACCACTTTCCACTTTTACCTTCTTGGAATTGAAAAAATCTCCTTAAATTCAAAGATATATGTCCAAATGCGATGAAATTTTGCAAAAAGGCTTAAATCATCATTTCCAACTCATGTGTGGTCAAAAGTTAAATTGGACTTTCAGATCTTGACTTGAGACATCATACGTGTATGATGTCTAAGTGCTCCAAATTGAATGAAATTTGGTATCTAAGCTTGTTTTGTGGTGCTAAACACCTTGGAAAGCTCTAATGTCAATTTTGGTCCCTAAAATTGTCCTTTAGACATCATACTCGTATGATGTCTATCTAGTTAGAATGGAATTTTGTTTGTACTACATGCACATGTGCTCACAACAAATTTTGGACATCAAAATTGCACAAATTCACCACTTTTTGACAAAAAACTCCCCTGAAAGAGTAAAACCCCCTGAATTCTCAATCTATATGCCCAAATGAAATGAAATTTGGTGTATCTGCTCAACACAACATGCACAATAGGGGTGTAAGTCAAAAAGTCAAATTTGATACCAAAATTTGTTGGAATTAGGGTTGCAGAGAAACGCACACAAATTGCAGAAGACGAAGGAAGATCAAGGCACACAATTGAGAGTGTATTACTCATGTGCAATAGAAAGATAACTAGCCCTAGGTGATGGGCATATATACAATGCACAGGGGGAAAAAACCTCATAAAGGGTAATAATTGTAATTATTATGATCTGAGTAAGAAATTTCTAAACTTTTGGACATTTTGGTGTTACTAGGTGTTTGGCGATCATGTCCCCATGCCTTGAATGTGATTTTCTAGTTTTTTGGACTCATGGATGTTTTCTTATGTCAGATTTTGGATTTGTGCAAAGTGAGTGAATTGTTTGGCCTTGAAGTCATTGAGCAAGTGAATTTTGTGCAACACATGGGTTTTCTGGCTATAATACAACATGTGGAAGTGTGCTCAAGTGAAAAAATGCAAGATAGTGCCCAATTTAGCCCTAGAGATAAAAATCACGGTTATTATCTATTCAAGATTTCTACATGGTCAGCTTTCCCATAACCTACACTTGTCCTACAGCCCTAGTGAGTAATATTTAGCTCTTGCTTGGCCTTTTTATGAGCTGCTAACCCATTTTAGCATTTGGCACTCTAACTTTGGCAGTTTTTGGATCCAACACTTGGTGGAGGCCGTTTCTTCACTCTAGGCATATGGGTGTATCCCCTAGGTCATCTAGATGTGCCCTATCAAGTTTCATCTATTTTTGAGCTGATTTGTGGCCGTAGGTAAAAATTGATGTTGTGTCATCCACTGAGCCATTTTTTATTACCATAGGTATCAAATGATGACCACTTTGAGTTCCACTTTGGTGCATTATTTCAAGTACCTATGGGGAAGCTTCTTGAGAAGTCATAATTGAATTCCAACCTCGAGCCAAAGTTTAAATTATTATAGACCCCCCTTGACCTCGCTCAAATGGTCATCTAGTCACTTAGAATGTTCTATAGGTCACTGCTATCTTTCCTATCAAGTTTGGTAACTTTTGGTATGCTTAACCGATCGCAACAATCATTTTTGCATTCACTTTTCCTTGGGGAGATTTTGCTAAACTAGGGTTTTTTTGAGCTACCCTGGTATCAAAGACATGATTAGAAAAATTTAGTAGGTTAGGAACTCACTCCTCATGTCTCGTGCACGATAGTGTATTATGGTGGTTGCTAGAAGTTGCGTGGAGAATGGTCGCCAAGAACTCTCTCCTAAAGTATGCAAATAACAATGAGACTACTTTTAGCCTACTTTGACTATACATATCTTGGCTTCCCGAGTAATTTCCTTTTAACCCCCCCAATTAGTTGTGCTAGGTTGAGAAATATACTTTCCTTTGGAAAGTTTCTTCATTTGGATTCTGATTGCTCCATTTTTGAACTAGGTGTTGTGGCATAAATTTGGGCTTTCTGACACCATCCTCAAAATCATGCAAGAATTGACCTAGTTGTTGTTTTTGCTTTTGAATCATCATGGTCCCTTTTGATTTTCCATTTGAATATGTTTGGCATTTATTTATTGTATTTGACCTTTTTATCGAGAAAATCAAAAGAAAATTACAAACTCACTCTGAAAAATAAAATTCCAAACCCAAAAATACGAAAACACACCTAATTTTAGTACTTGGCCATATTCTTGTGGATTGCTTCATTTTTTTTCACATTTTTGGCCAAAAACATGAAAAAGAATAAACATTGCATTATTTTTGGCTTTTTTGGCATATATTTACAATATATACAAACATCTAGGGGTCATCATATTACGTTTTCCTTGTTCTCTTACTTATATGAGCATTCTCCTTTGATTTTGTAGAGTAATTCACATGTTAACTCACAATGACTTCAAACATTGCTCTTTTTTTGTACCAGATTCATATGTCTAGGTCCGCATTCAGAATGACTCCTCCCTCCTAAATGAAGTCCTCTTAAATGACATTGTGTGGTCTAGGTAGTGTAGTGCATGGGATAGAAAGTCATGTTTATGCATAACTGTGATTGGCTCTACCATGCAAATTATGTGCATGCAAATCAAAACACTATCCTGTATAAGAGGTGGGTCTTGAGAAAGTAGCTTAAGGGCTTTTCATGTCAAGGAAGCATGCCAAGTAGTTTCTTGAAAAGTAGATATTGAAGAAGTTTATCTCGTTCTTTGACTGTCATGTGCGAACAATCATCATTGTTGTTGTTGTTTGGCTATTGAGATGTTGGTAGTTGATTAAGAGGATGCTTTGGCACCCATGTATAGACCATTTTTCTTGATTTCTTTGATTCCATCTGAGCATTTGACCTGGTTTTGCAAACCAATTCTACTGCCGATTGTTTCTTTGGCAACCATATCTATGTATGGTGTGGTTTTTTGTGGTTGGTTCTTCTTGTTGATGTGGAAGCTGATGTGGTTGACTGGAAAGTTAAGTTGTGATGTTTGGGTGGTTCCTTGGGTACCATATCTATTTAGGATTACCTTGTAGTTGAGTTCTAGGTATCCAATATTGCAAGGTTTTGTGCATGTTCTTGCGGTGAGGGTAAATCTTTTGCAGAGAAATTGCCATAAATACAACGTTCAAACTTTGCTTTGTCATCTTGAAATTACCTAGACTTGCTTTCCATTATTCCTTGCTGTATGCAAATGGTAATTGTCCACCGTATAGTGTAAGTGCCAAAACCGTGGCTTCCCAATATTGTACTTCTTTATGTAGTGCACATCCATGGAATTCCCAATTTCAGATATTCATTCATATGCTCATCTCAAATGCATATAAAAGTGTGTGGGCAAGGGAATCCGTGCACAAAGACATTCAAGTAAATTTTTCCCAAGGCTGAGGTAAATTCCTTGTTGCATCCTTTTACTATCTCTTGTCAGTACTCCAAAGGTTGAGTAGTCGTTTTTGGATAAGTAGAATAGGTGCCTCCATTAATTTGGGCACTTATATCTGCTAAGGCATTTACTTTGCAATCCTCTTTTAGGTTTACCATTATCCGCATGTAAAGACCATCCATCTATTCTTCATATGTTTCCACCACATCTTCTTCTGATTGGCATGACATCTGGAGTGGGTCACATTGTTGCTTTTATTTTTAGAATTAAAATTTGGGCCTCTTCTTGAGTGTCTTTGATGACTTGTTGGCGTTTGATCTTACGTTCTTTTGTTGCATGCATCCTTTCTAAAAGATCATTGGCTTGTGGCATATTATAATTTTGCAAATCGCATTCACTAATCTAGTTTTTCATTATCTCCCCATCTACTAGCTAACTTGTAAGCCCCCCTTCGTAAAACACTCTCATTACGAATGGACCGTGCCCCTTTTTCTTAAACTTTGGAATATGCTATTTTAGAGAATATACTAATACCAAATCTCTAGGTTTGAAGATCTTTGTCAGTATGTGAGAGTCAAAGAAATGTTTTTTCTTTTTGTGTTGAGCATATATGTGTGCAATAGCTTCCAGCCATTGCTCATTTAGTGGCTCTAGGTTTTCTAAACCTTTTGACAATTTGTCTCTTGTCCATTCTTATTCTTGTGCAACTCGTTAATGTTGGTAACAAAAACTCCATTGGGAATATAACATCAATTTCATAGACCAAATTGAATGGAGTATTGGTTCAAGGTAGTTTTTTATGATACCTGGTAGGACCAAGGAGCTGCATGAAGCTTCATTTCCCAATTAGTACGTTCAAAATTGACATTTTTTTGTCAATACAGAGCTAAGGATTTTATTAGTGTGTTCTGCTTGATCATTAACTTGAGGGTGATAAGGAGCTGATTTGTTATGGATAACCATAAACGTATTTAGAAGATACATCACCTCATTCAGCAATTGAGTTCCCCTATCACTGACTAGCTCTATAGGAAGTCAGTATCTCATGAATATACATTCATGTAAGAATGCCACATTTGTTCGTGCATCATTCTTCCTAGTAGCCCTTGATTCTTCCCATTTGGTTAGATAATCTGTGGAAACATGATAGATTTAGCGTAACTTTTATAAGCCAATGATTGTATAGGGCCCATAAAGTCTATACCCAATTTAGAAAAAGCTCTAGCTCCTATCATCGATCGTAATGGCATGCTATCCAAGGCTTGTTGGCATTTTAGCCCTCTAACATGAGTTGCGTCTTCAAACAAAATCCTTTTCATTTGCAAATAAGGGTTTCCACCATGTTCCAACCATTAAAACTTCTCTAACAGTGGTTTTATAAGAGAAATGGCCACCAGCTAATCTTGTATGTGCGTCTGCCAAGATGGAAACATATTCTCCTCATTGGGACATAGTCTAATATGTTGGTCCTTTACTTGTCTATATAATTGTTGGCCGATTAAAGTGTATCTGGCCGCTTCTGTTTCAATAGCCCTTTGTCTTCATTTTCTCATACCTTCAAAAAATTCATGTTCTGTAAGTACTCCACGTAGGTGTTACAGAGACTCTATAGTGATTTTGAATAAAGTAACATGTGGTAAACCTCTTTCTTCTTGCACTAGAGGTAGTCATTCATATATGCATGAACGTCTCATTTCATCTTGGACCAGTAGAACCCTAACCATGTGAGTCTTCTCAATGTCTTGTCTACTGAGAAATGGATCCCAACTATTGTGGTGTGGGCCTATCTTAAGTAGTTTGCTTGTTCATCATGGCTTATGCACAAAAGTAGAATTCCTTCTTTGTTTTTACGATACAGTCTTCCTACCAAAAACTGATACATAACCGATTGCTCAATCAGCCACGACGTTAAAGGAAGTGGATATGTGAATCTACTTGTGCAATTGTCATCATAGTAACTAGATCCTTCGAACATTTAGGAATAATTTCTATCAAAGATAGATATGCTCTAGTAGGTCATCATCCACTCCCTTGGGTGGTTCTCCAGAGGTGATTTGTTGATAAATGATCTACCCTCTAGTGAGTGGCGCCTTTTCTTAACCACCATTGTAAAATTGAATTCTAGCAAGATAATGAACCATCTTATAATACTTCCTGTATTATAAGGTTTGCTGACCAAATATATCAAAGATTCATGGTCCACAAAGAGCACAAACTTATTTTCCAATAAGTAGTGATGAAACTTTTTAACAGCATAGACCATTCCAAGTCCTTCTTGTTTAGTTGTGATGTAATTCTTTTTAGTAGCATCTAATTGCCTGCTAGCATAGAAAATAGAGAAATCCATGGAACCTTCTCTTGGATGTGCCAATATGCTTCCGATGGAAAATTTTGAAGCATCAACATGCACGTGAAAATTTTTATTCTAGTCTGGATTCATCAAAATAGGTTCTAGAAGTCAAAGCTTGTTTAAGCTTTTTGAATGACTCCTCACATTCATCTGTCCATACAAATTGATTAATCAAACCATAGATAGGTTTTGCAATGATAGCATACATGTAGATAAATATTTGATAATATCCAAAATGTCCCATAAAAATGCTTGCACTTCCCTAACACTACTAGATCAAGGCATATCAACTATCACTGACACTTTTTCCATGTACCTGGCAATGCCATTTTTTGATACAATATGTCCAATAATCTTGTCTTGTCCAACCATGAATACACATTTTTATGATTTAAAAAAACCCAATATAGACGGCATTTTTGGAAGACGTGTTTTAGATGCTCAAAATGATCTTTTCTCTTGGACAAATGCACGCATAGGTCATCCATATAAACTTCTAGAAAGTTACTCAAATATTCCATGAAGGCATGGCTCATTAGTCTTGTGAATGTTGTAGGAGAATTAGTCAACCCAAAGGGCATGAGTCTATATGTAAAATTTTCCCATCGCATGGAAAAAACCATTTTGTTATGGTCCTTAAGAGCAGTGTCTAGTTGATTATATCCCAAAAACCTGTCCAAGAAGCTGTATGCTTCTTTTCTAGCCACACGCTCTAAAAAATGGTCTGTGATAGGAAGAGGATAATTGTCTCGTATTGTTGCAACATCACTTTCTTGAGGTTAACACACACTTGCAGTTTCCCATTTTTCTTTGGTACCACCACTATTGGGGGTACCCAATTAGTGTGTCCTATCTCATATATGAATTTGACTTCTTTGAGATTCTCAATCTCTTTCTTGATATTTTTGTGAATATCTCATTGTATGTATAGGTCTGCTTGGTTTAGCATTGTCTCGCATGGGTATAATATGCTGATAGATTTCAAGATCTACTCCCTTGAGATCTTTGTAAGACCATGCAAAAATGCCCTCATATTCGTTCAGAGTGTTGTTCAAGATTTTCTCTTCTTCCTGAGATAGATCCGTTGCTATATAAGTAGGTATTAATTCCTCCCAGGGTCCAGCTAGATCTATCTTCTTGGCACCCACATAGGATCTCCCTGGTTCAGTTGGTTGTCTCGTGGGCTATTCTACAATAATTCTTTGGTCCTAAAGAGTGTACTTTTTGTAGTGAGAGGGAACACTGAGGCCCTCTTGTTTTCAATATATAATTCCATCTCTATGGTCCACACTTCTTTCAGGGTGTGTTTCAATTCCCAATATTTAGCTTTTCTCTCTGTTTTGTTCATTGATGGTTCTTTTTCTTTTTCGTCAACTTTTTTCAACTTTTTTTCTTCTTCTATGTTTTTTGTTTTGTTTCTCACCTTGCTTCCATGATGGAGTATCTGCCAGTGATTGTATCTTTGACACAATCATCAAAAATTGTGTTTTACCCTTCAAATTGTTTCTCATGCCTCTTTGTTGTTTGTTCTTTATCTTCCTTCTATATCTTTCTTACCATCGTTGATGCTAATTGTAAATTTCAAAGAATTTTTCCTCTCCCCCATGCAACAATAATTTTTCTCTTACACATTCCTTCTCTAAATTTGATTTCTTGGCAGCCTCTTCTAATTCGTTTGTTGCATCATAATAATGATTAGAGAAATTTTGTTGTTCCTCAAGCGGCACGATTGACACCATTTGGATAGGAACAATGTCATATCCCTCATCACATATTTGTGTTGGTGTGGACTCATTAACATACACATCCATAGTTGCCAATGCGTGACTCCACTAAAAAAGGATCAAAGAAGTATTTAGATAATGGTTCAAGTAAATAGTACACATCATTTACACCACGATCAATATGCAATCCTCTCGCCTAAAGCTTCCATTCTCTAAAGGTCCACACATACACATAGGAGTGTCTTTATTCAACCATGATGGTAATTTCATTGTTGTCAATGCTACTGAATCAAATTATTGAATAGGTGTTTTCAAAACATATTTATAAGAGTGATTTTTCAAGTTTGCACGTGTATTTGATCCAACTTGTTTCATGTAGAGATAATCATTTCCCTAGTCTTGGATCAATAATGTTTGTCTCATGAATTTTCTTTCTAGAATTATGTCATAATTCACTTTCTTTCCAAAAAATCCACAGTTTCAAAAGTGTTTTGGAAGTCAATTCCACATGAGCTGACTATCACATTCTCTAGTAGTCCCATTGGTCGTTCGATGTGACCATCTACCAATTGTAGTTTCATTCTTGTTTACCAATTGTAGTTTCATTCTTGTTTGTTTGATTGCTAATCTACCCCATGCTTCCCAAGCAACTTTGGATGTTGTGGCAATACCTGCTCCACTGTCTAGTAAAACCATAGTTTCGGTGTTGTTGTGCTCCACTAGAAGAGTTGTGTTACCTTCGTCTCCTTCACAATAATCACTAACCTTGTTTATAAAATCAGATCTAACAAGTTTTTCTCAAGATATTCTTGCATGCAATTCTTGAACTCCGTCTTCCATTATTCATATCATTCCCATTTTTTCTAGGGTGTGTTGCATATTTTCCATAGGTGTGGTCTTATCCTCAACAACTCACCCAATGTTATTGCGTTGATGTTCGCATAATTGACTGCAAGTTTTCCACATCTAAAGTTTTCTTTTCCCAATTCAATTTTGTGGCCTTACATACCGATATATTTTTCTCACTATCTCCCAAGTATGAGGGTAAAGTCTTGAGGGTTTGGGCTTTTGAATGATCGAACTGACCTGACCCCCAATATCCTTATAAAGACTGATCATCAAACTGCATGGCAGGTTGGTCTAACCATACTTCTTCAATTTGGAGCTGATTTTAGTGTCAAGCTTTCATTCTTTACTTCCCTAATTCTTTCCCACAAGTGATTAGGCCAATCTTCCTCCAATAGGGCTATTCCATTCATGGGGGATCCACTAATATTGGGGAGGAGATGCCACCTACATGCATCCCATTAGGAACCCCCCCCCCCCCCCCCCTTTATATATGGTCCCTTACGTAGTAGCCCAGTCCCCTATCTATGAAGATTGAAGAGCTAATATAGCCCCCTACATACAATCTTTATAGTATTAACACGACCCCCCTACCTTATATGTACAAACAATTCAATAGCTTATGGAACTTTCCAAGAACTCCATAATTTTTTTCTACAAAATTTTTCATAGTATAGAAATCAATATTTCAAATTTACATGTGCCACTTACTGTGCGGGATTCCCACACAAGATTTAAGGCTTTGTAATCAAGGAGTATACCCAATATCTTTGGACTCACATACTTTGTAAAATTGAAAGTGCTTTGATTTAAAATGAAGAAATAAACAAACATAACATAGAACAAATTTAAATTTCAAGTTTCAACTAAACAATACCATAGGTAAACAATACATGTGAAAGCTACATACTAAATGAGTTTTGAACTTCATTATACCCCTATTGTATACGCTTATGAAGTTTTTCAGAAAACCCCCCTATTGTACACTCACGTGGCACCATAGGGAACCCCCTTCAAAAAGGCTTGTATTTTCTCTAGGTTTTGATTGAGTCCATCTTCACTATTTGATACTATGATTTCTGATTTATCATTTTCTACTAAAAGAATTCCTCAATTCTTTAGTGTCATTATTGTCCACTACTTTTAGCTGATTATCTTTCATCGTTGGATCACCAATGGTTTCCACTTCCGATTTTTGTGCTTCTAACATTGGTTGAGTGATTTGCACCAAATGCTTATAAGCTTCAAGCTTAGCAGCTTCATCTCAGGAGTTGGACAGTTCTTCCATTTTGGTTCCATGTTTTGACCCGCTTTCAAGCCTGGTTGGAAGGATTCTAAGGCTACATTGACGAGTTCCCAAATTTTCTCGACCAATACGGATCCTCTTGATTTCTATTTGGATTCCTAAAACTCAATCAAACCTAACTTTTTTTTCCCTCAAACCGTTGTTGAGATTTCTTTGCAACCTCTCTTCACTGTTTCTTTTTTCTGAGTCATAGCATTGCCATCTTTCTTTTTGGAGTTTCTATAGGATTTTTTGATGTCATTTGTGTCACTAGAACTGTTTTTCTTGTTCTTCTTGGCTTCAAACAATTGTTTTTCTAGTGATCATCTGATCCACCATTGTGTCAAATTTATGTCCTTGGTTGTGGCATTAGATTCATCATAGGTAGTCTAACCCCCTCATTCGCAATGAAAAAAACATGTGCTACTAAGTGGTTAGATATGTTGGATCTTCCACGGTAGTAGGTGGTACGTTGAATATAAAATTCTTCCTCCACTACCATAGTCAATGAAGTAGCCTCTTCATATGGAATAGCAAATACTATGGCTTGCTCTTCAATTTGTCCTTTAGGATGCATGTACTTGACCGGTACAACCTTGTTTCCTGGTAGAGGTGGCTGCTGACGTAATACTAGTTGAGGTCTTTCCATAGCCATTGGTTGCCTTGTTATTTGGCCACATTAGGTGGATACCTATACATGGGTTGTCCTTATGGTCTAATGGTCACATATTGAACATTTTCATCATATTTTGGCTTATAATAGCACTTGTTGGTCTCCTCAAAGGGTTCACCGTTCGATACTTCCTATATAACGTGCGTTCAACTACTATTTGAAAAACCCCTCTTTTAACATGTCTAATGAATAAAATGACCCCTTATTTTAGTTTTTTTTAAATTGAATATAAAAACCTCATATTTTAATGATCGTTGTTAAATTGTCTTTTTTTTGCATTTTAAAACCCCTCTTTTCGAACTCACATTATACATTAACAAGATTACATAGTGCACCCCCTGAGTTGGTCTCATGGTTTTTCCACTAACCGCTTGTCCCATAGGCTGTCCCAGTGTTAGTCCTTTCCTTGATCCCCTTTTAGACCTCTTCGGCAAGTTTCTCATCATGTCGTTCATGCATTTCAACATGTCTTCTATGGCATTCAAAGGAGACGATGATGTTGGTCCTACTTGTGTAGGAACAATAGAAGCAGTTTTCTCACTCTGTGTTTCTTTTACGGTGCTTTTCTCATTGAAAATATCACAGTTATCCCCTAAATCTATAGCATGACAGATTTCCCTTGTTTTTGTTTGAAGCTATAGATTTGTGCTACCGTACTATGTTTAAGTCCAATTTTTTAACAAGAAACAATAGTCTTTGAGATAAGGCTATTAAGTTCGTGATTGTCCGAGGTGGTATGGTTTGAAACCATGTCAAAGCCTTACTCTCCACAGTCATTCCAAACCCTTTAAATTGAGTATGGAAGTCAAATATTTGTTCAACTCTTAGCACTTTCCTATAGCTTTCTAAGTGGTCATATGGATCCCAGATCCATTGTATTTCTTGACCCAGTTTTGGAAATCTGCTGGTCTTCCTCTACATTTATGTTCAACACCTAGTCTCCTTGCTGGTGCTCCTTTGTCTAAGCCTTCAAACCAGTAGCTTGGTATTTGTGACTCATGTAGCCCTTTTTGGCTCTAGTGTCACCTGATTTTGCTCCATTTAAGTTGCTTCCCGATCTTCTCACCCAGTTTTTATCCCAAAAGTGAGTATAATGGGCTACACCACCCCATTAATTGGCCATACTACCAAATGAATGTTCTATGGGTCCTACATGTTGATCTACTCCAAGTCCCATTCCCATGATCATATCCTTGATCAAATAACCGCGATATTTGGTTTGTTCAATCTCTTTTGGGGCCATCATCACAAAATCATTGTTGTGACAATTCCTAAAGAGGTGTACAAGAAGATATGTAGCAATTTTTTCCCTAATTTTGAAAAAATACATGATCTTCAAAGGTGTCAACTGCCTTGGTTTTGCATGAGCTATTTACTGTAGGTATATCACATTGTATCCTTCCAGCAATAAACTCCTAGTCTAGGATTATCCATCGGTATGCATTTCATAGGTTTGATGTTTATTTTGTTGTAACCTTCTAGCTCCAACATGGATAGTTCTTCCATGATTGTCATGCTTGGAATCAAGGTATCTACCTCCAATCCCCATCCGTCTACCGTGTCGGGGTCTACAATCTTTAGACATTGCACTCCCACCCAGTCTACATAAAAGGTTTCCTACTTGTTGGCTCTAACCTCTTCTTCAAAATACTCATTCTGGGGGTTAACCCTAATCACATATTCCTCATTAGGATCTAGATAAATATGAACCCCATGTTTGTTGGTCTTGAAGTAGGTTAAGATATGCTTGTACCTAAGTGATGTCCACGCACTTGATTGAGAGGAAAAGGATGACATTTATGAGCTAGATTTGGAGTAAGTGTATGACACTTCTTCAACTATGGTCTCTAATGATCCCCCTTGATTTACACTCTCTTGAATGGACACTTTGTTGTTGGTATCTTGGTCAAATTCTTGACGTGATACCACACAATTTGATCTAAGTATAAAAAAGACCAATAATGCTCATATCAAATTTGGTTACCTGGTCTTTAGAAAAAACTACCAACTTGTTTCAATTGTGGCAACTCATAGATGGTTGTCCACTTAAGCTTGATCTCGATCAATCCTGTGAAGTCAATAATACACCAATTAGTCTCTTTGCTGCATGTATACACGACAACCCTTGGACATTTTTTTTTGTTCCACTTCTACAAAATGCACTTAAAATATCAATTTGCAATCCGTAATCTTCAGATGGTCAATTTCCAAAAGCAAACAATGTCCAGTTGACTCCAAAATTTTTAGACATTCTGTATGATGGATCTATTCACACTGGTGAGCAAAGAATGTGAAAAATTCCTTCTTTGGCTAGCAAGAGATAATAATCGTGATTATTATCTACTAGGTCAAAAATTAATAGTTTTCATTTTTTTTGGCTTCCCTTGTTTATGTCCAATAAGCTCTGAGTCAATTTTCAACAAATTTGGACAAGTTTTGTGCAATTATCCTTTTTTCTAGTGATTTGCAGAAATTGATATCAATTAACTATCGATATTAGTTAATATCAATCCAAATCACTTGCAATTTGGCATAGGCACTCTACTTCTATCATAGACCCAACACCTTTTGATTTTGTTTTATAAAAAGGACTTTCTAGAGCAAGGGATAATAATCACTATTATTATCTATGAGGTAAGAATAAAAGAATTGTCCCATTTTTTGAACTTGCACTAGATTCTACCTCCTAAACAAGTCACTTTCCAAGTTTCACGAAGTTTGGTTCAATTTTCAATTCAATATGCTAAATTTTGTGTCTCTTTCTGGACTTCTTTGAATTCTAGGCCTTATTGACAACTTATAGGTCCAAATGGCTTCAAAGTTGAATCAAATGTCCAAATGCATTGTGCTCTAAGCTATGGTATGGTCAATGAATGAAAATTTTGCACTTTTAGCCTATGAGATAATCATTTCGCTTATTATGTTCTTGACCAAAATCACAATCTTTTTCACTTTTGGTGACACAAAATTGCAATACAAGGAGTTTTAAAGCATATCTGAAGGTCTTGCCAAATTTGGATTTAGTTTGAATCATTTAACTATCAGTTTTATGTTGAAGGAAAAAGTGCTCTCTTCATGAAAATTCACACTCAAATGAGCTCCAAGTCCTTATATTCCTTGCAAAAAGGTTTTTCTTTATCTGGTGACGTTGTTGGTAGAGCTTAAGTTACTCCCTTGGCTAGAGATAATAATTGCGATTATTATCTACTAGGTTGCAGATGCACTTTTTTAATCGTTTTGCATCATTCAGGTTTCATATAGAGTATTTCACAAGCTTTTGGCTAGAAAGATTTAATTCACAAGCATAAACCACCAAGGAGATAATAATTTGTTTTGGTCAAACTTTGAAATCTTCTCCTAAAGTTGGTAAGCCATCCAAGGCCAATACCTTCAACCAAACTACTAGGGCTCCTGTCAGCGCTTCTTGAAAGGATTCTTGCCGATGCTATTAGGGACCAATTATTGCACCAACTACATCATTTGAAGAATATTGTTGGTGCATCATTGGCTGACACAATTGCTAGAGGTATCTGCCCGAGAGTTTGGGTATGCAAAGTTTGGTGCACTCTTTGCTGACACAATTTCTAGAGATGTCTGCCCGAGAGTTTGGGTATGCAAAGTACATAGCCCCCTCAAGCTGCCCTATGAAGGTCACCATTTTGAGGAGTTGTTGGGCACCATCACCAAGTCTAGCACTACTACTGCTATGTCCCTACCTAAGCTCACGCTGCACTTGATCTACTCTAATGCTCGAAAAAAACTTTTTTCTAAAAACTTATAAAACCTACGTATGTGACGTAAATTGACTATATTTGAAGATTCTTACATTAATTTCTCTAAGTTTTGTAGCTTTTCTTACCTTCAAATTTAAATTTTTGCAAGATTATACTAAACCTAGGTTTTTTATGAGCACGGATCTACTCTATCTCCCATCACGATCCGTAAGCAATGGGGAGGGTCCTCCCACCCCCTTCTACAAGACAATCTAGATCTAAGCCTCTCTTGAGAGGTATAAGTTTTTGGCCCAGTGCCTCTCTTTATCAACATGTGTTGTGAGATGAGACCCCTCCTCTTCTCTCACATCTACTTCATCATAGAGGTCTCCTTCCATGCCATCATGGTTCAAACCTCTGCCTTCTTCATCCTATTGTGCTTTTAAAAAAAAACAAGAAATCACTTTGGAGTATATTAGAAGGAGCAAAAAACTACAACCAGATTTGCACTGAGGCAGACTCTTGATGTACTTTGCGCTGCCAGAATATGCCATTGGCATGAGAGAGAGAGAGAGAGATTCTTTTATACATAGGCTAAAATAGCACATGTGACTTCATGAAAAATTCAAGAACCTTAGACCACAACATCCATTTCAAGTAGACATATCCATTTAGTCATTCACACTAAAAGATACATATGTCTAATGTGAGTGCCAGACCTTAGTTTCTTTGGGGTCATGCTAGAGAAAAGGGAAAAGTGTGTGCATGTGTGTGTGTGTGTGTGTGTGTGTGAGATAGAGAGAGAGAGAGAGAGAGATAGAGAGAGAGAGAGAGAGAGAGAGAGAGAGAGAGAGAGATGGATGGATAGAGAGAGAGAGAGAGAGAGAGAGAGATAGATAGAGAGAGAGAGAGAGAAGTGGGAAACTACTTCAAAAATCCCTCCATCATTTGTGCTAACTATGAAAACAATTAATTAACATCATATGGACACAACTTAATTAAGAATTTTCATTTAGAGTGGGGCTTGCCAAAGGCGGGTCGCTGCAACCTAGTTATATTTAAGTTTGCTGCAATGTAAGAGTTACCATATCAATTATAAATGTGATAATTGGTAGCTTGAAATTTTAAGAATTCTACCAATGGTAATTTATTATTTTTGGGCAAAACTCACAATGGTGAGTAATTTGTATTGACAACCACAAAAAATTACAAATTCTTGCCATGATGGTGCCGAGCCATGACATCTCTAAGAGGTCACCAAGACATTGACTAATAGGGGAGCCACCCCTCGGCCAACTTAGGGTCGTTATCTATACGCGTTAGCTACTGTGGTTCCAATTAGCATGTTACATTTATAAAAGGAATTACATTTTTTAAAAGCCAGGATTGCCCCCTGCATTCTTGTATTATCTTTGTAAACCTAGTTGTTTCCATGGTGTTGTCAAATATCTGACCATTTCTAGCCTTCTAGATCTGCTTGAAGTAGCAAAATCTAGCCATTTGTGTAGCAATAAGTAGCTCCAGGATTTTAAGAACCTTTACTAAAAAAA